>NC_035176.2:16857924-17195623 GCF_001659605.2 Manihot esculenta | reverse complement strand
CCATAGTCTTTTCTCTTCAAAACCTCAATCCAAAACTCATTCAAAACCTGTAAAAACTTAAACACATTTGAGAAAACCATTTTCTTACCCTTCGAGCCAACTCTGACATCCTCGAATTCCACCGGACGGTAAGAATTCCGATGCCTGATCGAGCCGGGTATTACACTTACTGCCAACAACAAAATGAACGCTAACTTCTCAATGTTCATATACCTGACCTCAACATCCTTAAGCACCTTACTGACATAGAAAATAGGCTTCTGTGTCCCAGCTTCATCCCTCACTAGTACTGCACTTACAGCTTATTCAGAGGCGGCTAAGTATATCTGAAGTTCCTTCCCAGCTAAAGGACTACTAAGCACATGTGGAGAACTAAGGTACTGCTTGAGATTTCTAAAGGCTTATTGGTAGTCTTCCATCCATTCAAAGTTCAGAACTTTCCTCAGCTTCTTAAGAACGGTAAGCATCTTTCAGCTGACTTTGACATGAATTGATTGAGCGCCACCACTCTTCCTATAAGTTTCTGCACATCCTTTACATAGGTCGGTTCGGGCGTCCTCAATATGGCCTCTACTTTTTCTGGATTTGGTTCTATACCCTTTTCACTGACCATATAGCCTAGAAATTTTCCTCCCCTAATAAAGAAGGCGCACTTTGCCAGGTTTAATCTCATTCTGTATCGCTGAAGTACCTCGAATACCTCTTCCAAGTCGGCTAAGTGATGTTGGAAGGTTTGGCTTTTTACTACCATGTTGTCCACATATACCTTTATATTCCTTCCTATCTGTTCTTAAAGATTTTGTTCATCAACCACTGGTATGCTGCCCTGACATTTTTTAGTCCGAATGGCATAGCCTTATAACAATATGTCCCCGTCTTTAGTTATGAAGGAGTCTTTTCTTCGTCCGACCTTTCTATGGGGATCTGGTGATACCCTGACATTGCATCTAGAGATGACATATAATCGAAACCGGCAGTAGAATTGACCATTTGATTAATATCAGGAAGGGGATAACAATCTTTTGGGCAGGCTTGATTTAGGTCGGTAAAGTCTATACACATTCTATACTTCCCATTGGCCTTTTTAACTAGCACAAGATTGGATAACCACTGTGGGTATGTGACTTCCCTAATAAATCCTACCTCTTCCATTTTCTGCACCTTTTCTCTTGTAATACCCGGCTAGACTTCAGTGTCGGAATTCCAATTTTCCGACAGAATCCCAGTTAGAATCTGGAATCTCGGATACCGGAACCTCTTAGAAGGGTAAAATATGTTTTTACAAAATATTTTTCATGATTTTATTGATTGGTTTTAAATTAAAGTTTTAAAATGAAAGAAAAATATTTTTGAGGGATAAGCCCAGGTTCGGCCGCCAAACATGGTGATGTTGCGGGAGCTCTCTTTCGGCCCCCAAAGGTGGTCTGGCCAGCCACCTATAAGAGGCCTCCAGTCCGAAAATGGGAGAGTTTCTCTCTCCATTTTTGGGCAAAGGTGAGTTCTTTCCCTTCCTTTGATGATTTTATGTTTTACCTTTAAATTTTCATGAGTCTTCGCTTGTTTTTGAGGTTTTGAGCTTGGATCAAAGATTTTAAAGTTTGGGAGACCGTTTCTCCTCAACTCCAAGCTTGGGTTGCATCTACCTTAGATATTCAAGAGGTAAGTGTAGATCCTTGCCTTTTTATATGTTTTAAGCAAGTTTTAAAAAAGGGTTAAGGGTTAAAATTGCATGATATGTCTAGATCTAAGGTTATAGGCTTTGAGTTGGGTTGTTGATGAATGTATGCTTTCTTGATGAGTTTTGTGGTTGTTGTTAGGGTTTAGGCTAGTTTTTATACCCCTTGTGCATGTTGGAGTGAGTATGGATGTTGTAGGAAGTTGGGAGTGAGGGTTTGAGAGTTTCGGGACTGAAATGCATGAGGCAGAATTGGGTTCTGCCATTTTGGGGAACCTAGGTTCGGCCGTCGAAGCAGGGTTCAGCTGCCGAACCTGCATGGGAGGCAGCCTAACCTGCCCCTGAAAGCATGCACTTTCGGATCTATAAGGGAGTTTTGGCTACCGAACCCGCCCCGAAAGTCTCTAACTTTCGGATCTGTGGAGCATCTTCGGCAGTCGAACCTGCCCCCGAGGGACCTCGACTTTCGGATCTGTAGAGGACCTTCAGCCGCTGAAGGTGCCGCCGAAAGTCCTCTGCCCAGCCTTCCTTTGCTTGTTTTACATGCATGTTTTGTGATGTTTTAGGGGGTTTTTGGGGAGTTGTTTAGAGTCATGTAATAGTTGTGTTGGTCTTTCATTTGAGTCCATCTGTGTAGGATCGGACCTAGGAGACCGTAGAGGCCTTCAGTGAGCCAGCTGCGTCTTTGTGAGTCGAGCGTCAGCCAGAGGTGAGTAGAACTAAACTAATCTATTGTTTTTGAAGTAATCAAACTTTTAAGCATGTTCATGCATCATGAATGCCATGTTATGTAATAGGTTGTTGCATTAGAATTCACGAATATGATGCATTGCATAATTTACTGCTGATGTGGATGGATATTGAATGACCCACTAGCCCTCGATATGATATGATATGATATGATACGAAAGTCCAGGTCGAGGCCCATTCTACGCCCCTAGCACGATGTAAGAGAAAGTCCAGGTTGAGGCCCATTCTATGCCCCTGGCACAATTGGACATGTTATGTTATGTTTAAGAGGAAGTCTTGAGGAGCTCTGTCGAGGCCCGGGCATTATTTGGATATGTAGAGGGTTATTGGTGACAAGTCCATCTTTGATGTGTATTGTTTGTGTTGTGACGCATTCCATGAGAGCATATGTTTATTAAACTATTTTTATGTTCTGCTCACTAGGCTCTTGTAGCTTATCCCTTTCCGCTAACCCCAGGTTTGCAGGGTCAAGAATAGCTCGGGAAGTCGGCTAGATGGCTGGTATAGTTTAATGTAATAGAATAGAAGTGGAAATGTACTATGTAATGGATTAGATTTGTTCTTTGCCCCACTTTATGTTTTGTATATCCCTGTTTATCATGATCTTTATGTAAATGTTTTAATGATAAGTTATGATGAACCAAGCTTGAGGCATGTGATGTTTACCATACTAGAGCATTGGATGAGGGCTCTAGTGTGGGTTTTATGTATATAGTTTATGGTGCATGCACAAGTTGAGCTTGGTATATAAAAAGTTTAAATTTTTTTTTATGAAAATGTATGATCATGTATGGGATTTTATCAGGTACACAGGAGATATAATAGGCTTGCTATGAGTTCCGGAGACCTTAAGTCGATCTGAATCCTAGCGTCGGTAGCGGTCCGATTTTCAGGTCGTTACAGAGTGGTATCAAAGCCCTAGGTTCATATGGTCAGACCTAGCGTGTCGGGCTCATAGATGTTATAGAAGGGCAAGCACATTTGGAAAAATCATGTCCACTAGGATAGGATGTAGAGTCCTGTCTTGATGATGATATGAAATGCCATGATATTATGCATGTGCATTAATGATATGTATGAATGTGATGTGGGTTCATGTGTGTCCACATGAACCATATGATGCTAATGTTTATGTGATGTATGTCGTTTTTTCAGAAATCAAAATGCGAGGCACTCGTCGATCTGCGAGATTGACTGGAGTTGCACATGAGAATGAGGGCATGGATGCTGACTCGCGGTTGTCGAAGCCGGTAAAAAATAACCTTTCTGGTTATCAATAATATTACTACTGCAGATAGTGGTAAAGGATCGAATCCATAGAGAATTGAAAACTTTTCTATTTTTCTTAACAAGACCAAGAGAATTAACTGAATGAGAACTGAAAGCAATTAACTGAAAGCACATTAAAAAGGGTGGTTTTGAGATTGATTCAGTTGAACTAATTAAGCAAGCAATAAAAGAAGCGGATAGTAAAAATAAAGAGAAATCAAATATGAGAAAGGTCTAGTTAAAGAGTTGGATCCACTTCAGCTGTTTGGATTCATCATTGAAACTTATGTTCTTTTGATTGATTCAATAGATTAGTTATGGAGATGGAAGACGCTTCTCACCACCATGTCTCTCCTTAAGATTAAACCAATTAGGGAATATCCTTTAATTAATTACTAATTAACAAGTTGCCAAGGAACGTCCTTGGGCCTTAGGCATCAAAACAACTGTTAATTGCATGAAGAGATAGAGAGATCCAATCCTAGCTACTCAAACGCATGAGATGTTGATAGATCATACAATTTCCTTAGTTTTTACACCAAGTGTTCTTATGTTTGAATAATCCAAGCAATTACGAACTTAAAATTATCCAAACTAACAATATATTACCTTGCAATCAAGAATCAAGTGGCCAATTTGATCAAAACAACAAAGCAATAATGGAATCAAGCATGAAATTGTATGAATATTGAACAAACCAAAGACAAACAGTTTATGTTCAGATCTCACAATCCATAAAACAACTTAAGTTTCAACCAATCTTCAACTAGAATAAAAGGTTTCAGCCACTCATGGCTGAACCAAAACCAAAAATAAAAGAAAAGAAGAAAGGTAGAAGAAGAGAAGAGGTGGGCGTCGGCCCTTGTGCAATCCAAAGATGGGAGGCGTGAAGAGTTGTGGAAGAAGGGAAGGGAGTCTCGGCTGGTTATGTGCTTCTTAAATAGGATTAGAGGCTAACCTTGCTGCCCTAGAGGTACTTGCTGCCCAAGTTGTGTCTGAAAAGGAAAGAATCGTGTTGCAAGCTCTTCAGAAGGAAGGAGGTGCACGGCATGCTCTTCAGAAGGAAGGTGTGCACGCTGCAAGGCTTGTGCAGAGGGAAGGATATGCTGTCCAGTCTTTCCTTTTTAGGTGGAGCCTTCATTCGAATTTTGAATGCTGAGTGCAGAAGAGGCAAGTGCGTCTTCTTGAAATCTTGCTGCCTAAATAGGAAGATCTGACTGCTAAAGTGTGTGCACATCTTTAAACAAGGAAAGAAAGATCTGCAATTTGAATTTCAAATAATCTTCTGACTGAGCTTTCCTTATTTGCTTTTGCTTATGCACTTTCCTTATTTGAAAACTTTCCTTTTTTGAAAACTTTCTTTATTTGAAAACTTTCATTTTTTTGCACTTTTCATATTTGGCACTTTTTGGCAGTTTTAAGAGCATTTTCACTAGATTGTCTCTTTACACCTAATATCTGCAAAACATGATTAGAACCACAAAATTAGGCAGAAATGGTGTAAATAAACATCAATAACATTATGATAAAATGGTCTAAAATATGCTCTATCAGATGCCCTACCCCCTGCTCTGCCAAGAGCAAGGTCTAGTAGAACCAGCAGAGGAGAAACATTAAGGGATCCTAGAAGGTCTTTTGATGTAAACAGGAGGAGAACCGATCCGGGTAGGATGTCTGCGGATGTGAGGGATACAGTAGAAGATGATCAGAGGAGGGATGGCAGTTTGGGTGTGAGCATGTCAGAGGAAGGTATTGGAGAATCACAAGGAGGCGCTTAGGCCTCGGGTTTTGCTTACCCACCACAGTTAGCCTTACCCACAGGGACCGGGGTATCCGATGGGAGGCACATCGGATTTCTCTAGTTACAACCCATATCCCTCATTCATGCCCTATCCTCCCTATTACCCTCCATATCCACCCTACCCCATGTTTTCACCCCCACCTTTCTACCAGAACCCAGCAAACCCTAACCCAGGGAATGTTGTACCACCTCCTCCTCCCCTAGTAGAACCGGTGGTTCCTGAAACCCAATCATCCAGACCCAACCCATCAGATGGGAGCAAAGTGAAAATGACAGACTATCTGAAGTTGGATGCTCCCAAGTTCAAAACAGGTGATGATCCGTTTGAGTATCTCAAGACGGTGAAAATGATAACAGATGAGTTGGGGGCTAGTGATAGCAGAGCCATTCAGATGGCGGGGTTCACTCTTAAATGTAAGAAGGCGAAAGAATTGTTTAAAAATTATGTGGACCCGAGACTGGACAGCCTATTATGGGAGCAGTTTGCTAATGAATTTGCGGGATGAGCTTTTCTAGATAGTTTAAGGGAATTGAAGGTAATTGAGTTTGAGCAGTTGAGACAAACTGAAGACATGAGTGTAGATGAGTACACAGACAAATTCCTGGAGTTGCTTCAGTTTGTGGGACAGGCATATGATACGGATCAGAAGAAAGCCAGGAGGTATACCATAAGACTCCACTCAAGGTATTCCTCCCTAATCTTAGCGGCAGAGAGGGAGAGCTTTCACACCATAGTAGATGCAGCCAGAAAAATGGAGGCTAGTGCCATTATTCAGGGGATAGTAAAGCAGCAAGTGGCACAGTCCTCGGGTTCCAAAATTCCGAGTTTTGGAAATTTTGATCTCTCCTCTCTAGGTGAAGCTGCCACGAAGGGTAAGAAGTGGAACAAATCCAAGCCTAAGAAGAACAAGTTCTGGAACAGGTTAAAGTCTGGTCTGGGAATGGGTGGTGGTTCGAGCTCTGGTTCGGATAGCTCCAAATTTATGAGGTGCGGTAAGCCGCACAAAGGCGTTTGTTGGTTTAGGACTACAGCATGTTTCAGATGCGGACAGGAGGGGCATATGGCACGTGAGTGTCCCAGTGCAGTTATAATGGCTCAGTCCCAGCGGACAACTTCTGGCAGTGTAGCTCAGCCAACAGCTCCAACCATGTCACAGGGTGATAGAACATAATTTAGTCCATTTTGCTATGATGTTATTGATGTTAATTTACACTATTTCTGCTTAATTTTGTGGTTTTAATCCTATTCTGCAGAAAATGGTGTAAGGAGACAATTTGGAGAAAATGCCCCTAAAACTGCCTAAATTGGAGCAAAGGAGAGCAATCATGTCAAGTGCAACTTGAAAGGAGCCAAATAAGGAAAGTAATTTGAAATTCAAATTTCAAATCCTTAAGAGAATTCAAAATTCAAAATCAAGATTCAGCTCATTAAGGAAAGTGCTAAATAAGGAAAGTGGCAAATAAGGAAAGTGCACTCAAAGGCTATGGCAGCATCTTAAACGCTTTACAATCCTCCCAAAGGCTGCCGCACAAGCTTGGTCCATCCTTCTCCCAATTGGCGCTCCACCTCATTACTGTGCAAATTTTAGGCAGGAACTTGGGCAGCACTTGGGCAACACGTGGGCAAGACTTGGGCAGCCACTAGGGCATCATATAAACTCTATTTAAACACCCCTTAACCAGCCGCACACCCCTTGGACAGAATTCCCCATTCGGCCAAGAAGGGTGCAAGGTTCTTTTTTTTTCTTTTTTTTTTTCTGTTTTGGTTCAGCCATGAGAGGCTGAAACCTTTTATTCTAGTTGAAGATTGGTTGAAACTAAGGTTGTTTTATGGATTGTGAGGTCTGAACACACATTGTTTGTCTTTTGGTTATTCAATATTCATACAGTTCATGCTTGAAATCTATTATTACTTTGTTGTTTTGATCAAATTGACCACTTGATTCTTGATTGCAAGGTAATTAATTGTTAGTTTGGATAATTTTAAGTTTGTAATTGCTTGAATTGTTCAAACATAAGAACACTTGGTATAACAACTAAGGAATTGTATGATCTAGCAACATCTCATGCGTTTGAGTAGTTAGGATTGGATCTCTCTCTTTCTTCATGCAATTAACAATTGTTTTGATGCCTAAGGCCCAAGGACGTTCCTTGGCAATTTGTTAATTAGTAATTAATTAGAGAACGTTCCCTAATTGGTTTAATCATAAGGAGAGACATGGTGGTGGGAAGCGTTTTCCATCTCCATAACTAATCTATTGAATCAATCAAAAGAACATAAGTTTCAATGATCAATCCCAACAACTGAAGTGGATCCAACTCTTCTTTCTCATTATTGATTTCCCTTTTATTTTTCATATTCTGCTTATTTAATTGCTTTCAGTAGTTGCTAATCAAATCAATCTCAAAACCCCCCATTTTATTTTTATTGCACTTTATTTTTATTCCGCTTTCAGTTACTTGCTTTCAGTTGCGATTTCAGTTAATTCTCTTGGTCTTATTGAGAAAAATAGAGAAGTTTTCAATTCTCTGTGGATTCAATCCTTTACCACTATCTGCAGTAGTAATATTGTTGATAACCGGAAAGGTTATTTTTTACCGGCTTCGACAACCGCGAGTCACAGGGCAGAGGTCGAGGTAGAGGGAGAGGGACAGCCTCTTCTTCAGCAGGTTCCCACGAAGAAGGTCCATCAGCTCTAGCATGGATCTTCACCATGAGTCAGCAGAAGGCTAACACATCGAACACGGTGGTTTCAGGTAATCTCACTATTGGATGTTCTGATGTGTATGCTCTTATGGACCCTGGTACTTCTCATTCTTTTGTTGCTCCGAGAGCCGTAGACAGAGTGGGTTTGATAGCTTCTGGGCTAGAGTGTCCTCTTTGGGTCAATGGGCCCAAGTGTGATCCATCTGCGGCAGAGTCAGTCTGCCGGTTCAGTCCAGTTTTTGTTGAGGGTAGATGCCTTCCAGTTGACCTTGTGGTTCTAGATTTGACCGATTTTGATGTTAGTCTAGGGATGGATTGGCTTTTTACTCATGGTGCTACCTTGGACTGCAGAGACAAGGTAGTCAGGTTCAGAGATCAGGATGGATCAGAGGTAGTCTTCAGAGGGGACATGATAGGGATGCCTAGAGGTTTGATATCTACCCTTCAGGCTCACGGGTTGCTTAAGAGGGGTTGTCAGGGGTTTCTTGCTCATGTCAGAGAGCTTAATAGTCAGGTCAGGGAACTAGCTTCAGTGCCCGTAATCAGAGAGTTCCTAGATGTCTTCCCAGATGAGCTGCCAGGTTTACCACCTACTAGGGAGAAAGAGTTTGAAATTGAAGTGATGCCAGGAACCAGACCCATCTCTATCCCTCCCTACAGGATGGCGCCTGCAGAGTTAAAGGAGTTAAAGGAGCAGTTGCAGGAGTTGGTAGATAAGGGTTTCATCCGATCTAGTACCTCACCTTGGGGTACTCCGGTCCTGTTTGTGATAAAGAAGGATGGATCTCTAAGACTTTGTATCGACTACAGACAGTTGAACAAGGTCACTACCAAGAACAAATATCCGCTACCCAGGATTGATGATCCATTCGACTAGCTATCAGGAGCCAATTGTTTTTTGAAAATAGATTTGAGATATGGGTACTACCAGTTGAGGGTCAGAGAAGAAGATGTGACAAAGATAGCTTTCAGGACCAGATATGGGCATTTTGAGTTCCTAGTAATGTCGTTCGGGCTGACCAATGCCCCTGCAGCATTCATGGACCTCATGAACAAAATTTTTAGTTAGTTTCTGGATCACTTCGTTATTGTCTTCATTGATGATATCTTAGTGTATTCCAAGAATGCGGAGGAGCATGCCCATCATCTGAGGACAGTGTTGCAGACCCTGAGAGATCACGGCTTGTATGCCAAGTTCTCTAAGTGTGAGTTCTGGTTGAGGAGCATTTCTTTCTTGGGGCATGTAGTGTAAGAAAAGGGAGTTGAGGTAGATCCTAAGAAAGTTGAAGCTGTAGCAAATTGGCCTAGACCCACTACAGTGACAGAGATTAAAAGCTTTTTGGGTTTGGCGGGTTACTACAGGAGGTTTGTCTAGGACTTCTCCAAAATTGCCGCTTCTATGACCAGGTTGACCAAAAAGAATCAGAAGTTCGTTTGGTCAGAAAAGTGTGAAGAAAGTTTTGAAGAGCTGAAGAGGAGACTGACGTCAGCACCAATGTTAGCTCTGCCTACCAATAATTAAGACTTCACAGTGTTTTGTGATGCATCTTGAGTGGGACTAGGTTGTGTGTTGATGCAGAATGAAAGGGTGATTGCTTATGCTTCTAGACAGTTGAAGAAGCATGAGATGAATTATCCTACACACGACTTAGAGATGGCAGCTGTGATCTTTGCACTCAAGATGTGGAGGCATTACCTGTATGGGGTAAGATGTGAGATCTTTACAGATCATAAGAGTTTGCAGTACATCTTGAGTCAGAAGGAGTTGAACCTGAGGCAGAGAAGATGGGTGGAGCTACTTAGTGATTATGATTGCAAGATCCAGTATCATCCAGGTAAGGCAAATGTAGTAGCAGATGCTCTCAGCCGGAAATCACTTGCCAGTTTATCCCATATTACAGTAGAGAGGAGACCGGTGGTGAGGGAATTTTACAAGCTCATTAATGAAGGTTTACAGTTAGAGTTGTCTGGTACAGGTGCACTAGTGGCTCAGATGAGAGTGACACCCGTGTTTCTGGAACAAGTGGCACAGAAATAGCTTGAGGACCCCGAGTTGGTGAAAATTGCCAGGATTGTTCAGTCAGGCAGAAATGAGGAGTTTAGATTCGACAACAAAGGGATCCTCCGTTATGGGAACAGATTATGTGTACCAGATGACATAAGTTAAAGGAAGGGAGACATTATGAGGGAAGCTCATAATGCGAGGTATAGTGTTCACCCTGAAGCCACCAAAATGTACCAGGACCTAAAGAGAGTTTATTGGTGGCCAGCTATGAAGAGGGAAGTGGCGCAGTTTGTGTCAGCTTGTGAAATCTGTCAGAGGGTGAAGCTGGAACATCAGAAGCCAGCTGGGATGCTCAACCCACTACCGATTCCAGAGTGGAAATGAGAAAACGTGGCTATGGATTTCGTGGTGGGATTACCAGCAATGTCCAATAGATTAGACTCTATATGGGTAATAGTGGACAGATTGACCAAGTCTGCTCACTTTATCCTTGTTAGGAGTGGCTACTCTATGGACAAACGGGCATAAGTATATGTTAAAGAGATTGTCAGGCTGCATGGGGCTCCAGTATCAATAGTGTCAGATAGGGGACTCCAGTTTACCTTTAGAATGCTATGGGCACAAGGTTGGACTTTAGCACTGCTTTCCATCCACAGACTGACGGACAGTCAGAGAGGACCATCCAAATCATAGAAGACATGTTGAGAATGTGTGTGCTAGATTTTGGCGGTTTTTGGAGGTAGCATCTACCACTGGTGGAGTTTGCCTACAATAATAGTTATCATGCTAGTATAGGGATGGCTCCTTATAAAGCTCTATATGAGAGGAAGTGCAGGTCACCTGTCTGCTGGGGAGAAGTGGGAGAAAGGGCCTTAGCAGGGCCATAGTTAGTTGAGATCACCAGCAGGGTAGTGCCTATTATTAGAGAAAGAATTAGAACTGATGTGACTCGGCAGAAGAGTTATGCAGATGTCCGCAGGAAACATGTTGTGTTCCAGGAGGGAAATATGGTGTTGCTCAAGGTGTCTGCTATAAAAGGTGTGATTCGTTTTGGAAAGAAAGGTAAACTAGCTCCAAGGTACATCGGACCCTTCGAAATCTTGCAAAAGGTTGGGAATGTATCTCATAAGTTAGATTTGCCTGCTTCTATGGAGAGAATCCATCTGGTTTTCTATGTTTCCATGTTACGAAAGTTCTTGTCAGATCCAGGCAAGGTTCTTAATGATCCTGATGTGGAGATCTGACTCGCGGTTGTCGAAGCCGGTCAAAAATAACCTTTCTGGTTATCAACAATTTTACAACTGTAGATAGTGGTGAAAGGATCGAATCCACAGGGAATTGAGAACTTATCTATTTTTTCTTATCAAGACCAAGAGAATTAACTGAAACAAAAATAAATTGAAAGAGAAATAAACTGAAATGAGAATTAACTGAAAACAAATAACTGAAAGAGAATAACTGAAACGAGAATTAACTGAGAGCAAATAACTGAAAGCGAAATAAACTGAAAGCAAATAAATTGAAACGAGATAAATCTGAAACCAACTAAACTGAAAGTAAAACGGGGGGGTTTTGAGATTGATTCAAGAGATCTAAAACTGAAAGCAATAAAAGAAGCAAATAGTAAAAAGAAATAAAGAGAAATCAAATATGAGAAAGATCTAGTTGAAGAGTTGGATCCACTTTAGTTGTTGGGATTGATCATTGACACTTAGTTTCCCTTGATAGATTCAATAGATTAGTTATGGAGATGGAAGACGCTTCTCACTACCATGTCTCTCCTTAATCATAAACCAATTAGGGAACGTCCTCTAATTAATTACTAATTAACAAATTGCCAAGGAACGTCCTTGGGCCTTAGGTATCAAAACAATTGTTAATTGCATGAAGAGATAGAGAGATCCAATCCTAACTACTCAAACGCATGAGATGTCGTTAGATTATACAATTTCCTTAGTTTTTACACCAAGTATTCTTATGTTTGAATAATCCAAGCAATTACGGACTTAAATCATCCAAACTAACATATTATTACTTTGCAATCAAGAATCAACGTAGATCTAAACAACAAAGAAATATTGAAATCAAGCATGAAATTGCACAAATATTGAACAACCAAAAGTTAAACAATGTTTGATCAAGTCGCTCAATCCATATAACAACTAAAGTATCATATAATCTTCAACTAGAATAAAAGGTTTCAGCCTCTCATGGCTGAAATAAAAATCAAAAAAATAAAAAAAGAAGAAAGGTAGAAGAAGAGATGTGGCTACTTGCAATCCCGCAGGTGCCTCTAAGGGAGGCTTGAAAAGGCATGGAGAGGCTCCTTATGTGTCTTTTTATACTTGAAAAGTGTTGCCCTAGATGATACTTGCTTCCTAATTAGTGAAGAGGCTGCCCAAGTGATAGAGCATATTTTAGTCCATTTTATCATTTTGTTCTTGATGTTTATTTACATTTTTTCTGCTTAATTTTGTGGTTTTAATAATGTTTTGCAGATATTAGGTGTAAAGAGACAATATGGAGAAAATGCTCTTAAAATTGCCAAAAAGTGCCAGGCTGAAATCTTTTATTCTAGTTGAAGATTTGGTGATGCTTTAGTTATTTTATGGATTGGGAGACTTGATCAAACATTATTTATCTTTTGTTATTCAATATTCATACAATCTCATGCTTAATTCCATTGTTGCTTTGTTGTTTTGATCAATATGGCCAATTGATTCTTGATTGCAAGGTAATAATATGTTAGTTTGGGTGATTTAAGTCCGTAATTGCTTGAATTATTCAAACATAAGAACACTTGGTGTAAAAACCAAGGAAATTGTATGATCTAGCAACATCTCATGCGTTTGAGTAGTTAGGATTGGATCTCTCTATCTCTTCATGCAATTAACAATTGTTTTGATGCCTAAGGCCCAAGGACGTTCCTTGGCAATTTGTTAATTAGTAATTAATTAGAGGACATTCCCTAATTGGTTTAATCATAAGGAGAGACATGGTGGTGAGAAGCGTCTTCCATCTCCATAACTAATCTATTAAATCAATCAAAAGAAACTAAGTGTCAATGATCAATCCCAACAACTGAAGTGGATCCAACTCTTCAACTAGAGCTTTCTTATTATTTATTTCTCTTTTATTTTATTATTCACTTATTTTAATTGCTTTCAGTAGTATGTTAATCAAATCAATCTCAAACCCCCCATTTTACTTTTACTGCAATTTATTTTTATTCCGCTTTCAGTTTATCTCGTTTTTAGTTTTATCTCGTTTCAGTTTGTTTTGCTTTCAGTTTATTTTGCTTTCAGTTTTATCTCGTTTCAGTTTGTTTTGCTTTCAGTTTATTTTGCTTTCAGTTTATTTCGCTTTCACTTTATTTTGCTTTCCTTTTATCTCATTTTAGTTTATTTCTTTTTCAGTTTATTTTTGTTTCAGTTTATTTTAATGGACTTGATAAGGAAAATAGGTAAGTTCTCAATTCCCTGTGGATTCGATCCTTTCACCACTATATGCAGTTGTAAATTGTTGATAACCAGAGAGGTTATTTTTGACCGGCTTCGACAACCGCGAGTCACCAAGGTGTCAAGAAGCTGGCAAAAGACTTCAAGAGGCTGCCCAAAATGCCCTTGGTCCAAGATGTGCCATCCATGCATATGTGAGAAGGGAAAAACGTGGGGCATGTGTTCAAGTGCAAGGAGTGGGGCCTTTGGTCTTTGCTTGCTTCCCAAGTGTCTTCAAGATTGTAACGACCCGGAAACCGGTACCCCTTAGTAACGGTCCGAACCATCACTGGCACTAGGATCCAGATCGGCTTAAGGCCGCCGGGACCCGTAGTCAGCCAACTATACTCTCTGTGTACCTGATAAATCCCATACATGATACAAAACGACTCAACAATCCTGTACAACTCTGTAGGCTTAACTGCTGCGACTCAGATATGTCAATCTGAAATGGCCCTCAAGGCCTATACCAGGGACTACTAACTGCTGTGGATCAAGGGATTGAAACCCCTTTGAATCTGTAACACATCCCATTGGTATCTCATCAAAGCCATACGTTAAGCCCAACTCACACATTTCTCATCAAGAAACGTAAAACAGGATGCATGTACAAAGGGATTAATCATACATCACACTATGGCAAAGACACTAGAGAAAGCACAAGTCTATCCAGTAAATGACAATACATATTGATACATTACATGACAACTAATCTTTTAATTACATCATGTCCACTATGCTATTACAACCATACATTCATGCATCACTGTTCTCTGTACTCTTGCTGACTTTGACTTCCCATAGCTATCTCAGAACCTGCAAAACTGGGGTTAAGGGAGTGGGATGAGCTACGACAGCCCAGTGAGAAGGAACAGTAAACAGTTCATTAATTACATGCTTTCATGAAATGTATCACATCACAAACATATCACCTCAAGGATGAACTTGTCACCAATAGCCCTTTACTGTATACATATAACAATATGTCCAACTTGCCAGGGGCGATTAGGCCTCACCTGGACTTCTCTGATGTTATCACAAGGCCAACTGTGCCAGGGGCGATTAGGCCTCACCTGGACTTCTCTATCCGAGTCAGGTTAAACTGTCTATCTCATAGTACCAGGAGCGACCTGGACTATCCAGGAGCGACCTGGTATGGCTACCTCATGCCATAACTCTGTATCTGTACTCTGTGCTCTATCAAGGGCTAAGGATCATCCAACATTCATCCATACAAATATCATCTTATGCAATGCATCAAATTCGTGAAACGAATGCAATACAACCTAATATAAAACATGGCATTTTATGATGCATGGAACATGCTAGAAGCGTGTCATTTCTGAATTGAACATATACAGATTAGTTCCACTCACCTGTAGCCTCTGCTTGGCTAACTCTGGGCTAACTAGCTCTGGACCAACTCTAACTCTGAAGACTGCTAAACACCTCGTTTTCTCGGGTCCAATCCTACAATGGAGGACTTAAATGAGGTACCAAACATACACTATACAACAGATAAACATCTCTTATACACCTTCCCAAAACCCCTCTAAAACATCTCAAAATATGCATGCAAAACAAGCAAAGGAAAGCTGGACAGGACACCTTCGGCAGCACCTTCGGCGGCCGAATGTCTCCTCCAGAGACGAAAGTCAGGCATGTTCGGCGGCCTAACTTGGACTTTCGGCGGCCGAACCTGAGTTCATCCAGAACTCAGTTTCGTGCACAAGGACGCCTGCCAGTCCCTCCATCACCTGCTCAGCCCTCAATACATGCATTTAATCCCTCTCAACCTATGCATATACTCATGTACATGCTCCAAGGGGTCCAAAACTAACTTAAAACCCCAACAAAACAATACACATAACACATAATCATGCATAAACCATGAACACACTAAAACGAACCTATATCAGCAACTCTACCCTTATCCTCTGTCAAAGCTGTTATAAACCATTAACACAAACAAGTTAACAACTGCCCTTACCTTTGGACAATAGAAGCTAAACAATCTGAACTCAAAGCTATGCACCACCACCTCTTCTTCTACACTAAACCACTAACGCTCTCCTTTTTTCTCACAAACGTTCACAATACTTTACCACCCTCAAACCTGTGCCTGGGTGATTAAAACTTTGCAGATGAGTCATAGGAGACGTGGCCTAACCTCTGGGAATGAGTTGGAGGTAACACCTGTCCAAAACAGTGACTGAGGAGTGCACAATAGCTGGCTGACCAGCTCAGCTTCGGCTGCCGAATCGCATGCAAAACCATGCAACATTCGGGGGCCGAACGTCACCTTCGGGGGCCGAACATTGGGCACTTTCGGCGGCCGAACTTAACCTTCGGCGGCCGAACCTGGCCTTTGTCCCCAACGCCTTTTCTCTTCAACACTCAAGCCTATTCTAGTCACAACCTGTCAAATACTTAAACCCATTTGACGAACACATTTCTCTTCCCCTTCTAGATACCTCTGACATCCTCGAATTCCACCGGACGGTAGGAATTCCGATGTCTGAATCTAGCCGGGTATTACATTCTTCCCCCCTTTAAGAACATTCGTCCGCGAATGTTCACACAAAAATAACACACATGCAAATAAGAAAGTAAGGAAAGCCTAACACCTTCCTCTGCAAAGGGACACAGAGATTACTGACGGAAACCCTCTCGGGTTCTTTTTACTTCCTAACTCTGTTGACCCTTAACTGCTTAATCTGTGTTCACATTTTACACTGATTGCTAACGTTTCTTTCTCTTTGCCTCTTCTTAGCTGTCTTCATACTCTTCTACTCCCTATAGCTTTACCTGTCTCTCTATTTTAGATTCAAACAGACATGCCCCAAAACCGAACTTGTCTGAGAGAACTTGGCCTCGATGCCGTGTTCTCGTAAATTCTACACTACTTCGTAGATCATGGGCATGCTTCTCTTTTTTTTCTTTTTATTTGTTTACTCAACTGGCTTCTTCTATTTTGATCCCTGCTAACTATACTGGAGCTCTCTAGCTCTCTAGCTTTCGAGCTATCTGTTTTTATAGGATAAACTGATAAACGACTTCTGACTGAGGGCAGCTAACATCTCATCTGCCTCACTCAGGAATCTCTGTCTTGTATACTCAGAGTCGCTAAGCAGTTTATTGTACCCTTTACCTCTGGTATAGACTCTTTACTACAACTCTGATCTCAGCTCTATTCAATTGCTTTTCTCTCACTCTCAGCACATAGTTTCCGAATCTCAGATCTATCATCATCAATTCGACATGAGAACACCTGTCCTTGGTAGTGATTTTGCATCAACTGCTCACAGTCGTTACAAAATCTCAAGGTTTCATCCTTCGTTTCTCACCCCAATACTGGAATATTTCAGGGTGAGGTACTAGGTCGGATAGAACCTTTATCTACCAAGCTTTTCTATACTACTCTGACTATGCTCTTTCTGCAGGTGCCATCCTGTAGGGTAGAAGGAAAGAAATAGTTCCGCGTCCAGACACCATTTCTATTCCACACTCTGACTCCCTGACAGATGGTAAACCTGACAGCTCGTCTGGGCAAAAATATCTAGAACTCATTAGCAACGGGCATTGAAACTGATTCCCTGACCTGACTACTAAACATGCGCACAAGAGCTAGAACCCTTTGACAACCTTTCCTGTGTAAACGATGAGCCTAATGGGCTGACATTAACTTCTAGGCACCCCTATACTGTCCCTCTAACGGACTGCCTCTGATCCATCTTAGCTTCTGAACTCTGAACTCTCCTACCTTGTCTCTGCAGACATAGGTAGTACCATGAGTAGTTAGCCAATCCGCCCTAGATTGACATCACCAGTCAACTCTAGAACCATACGGTCAGCTGGATTGCATCTACGCACCATAAACTCTAAGCTGAACTGACTGACGCTGCTTCAGATGGATCATACTCGGGTCCCACCAACCCAGAGAAAACACTCGAAGCCCAGAAGTTATCAAACCCCCTCTATCTACGGCTCTCAAGACAACAGGGAAAGAAACCTCAGGGTCCACGATAACCTACACATCTGAACACCCTCAAGTGCACGTATCTGACGTCACCGTGTTCGATGTGTAAGCCTCCTACTGAGTCAGGATGAAGATCCAAGCTAAAGCTAATGAATCTTCCCTCAGGAATCTACTGAAGAAAAGACTGACTCTTTTCTCTGCCTCAACTACCACCTAATCCCAGATTAAACTGAAAGCTCCTCCTAAGCTTACACTTATTCTTCCTCTTTTCTTTTTATGTTCTCTTCTAGTTTACTTACTCTTCTCTTTTCCTTTATCTGCTCTCTTTCCCTTCCTGTTATGCTGTTCTTACTCTTTTCTTTCTTATTTTGTTCTCTGACTTATTGATTATCCTTGAGGGCTGCACTCGGAGATGAGATGAGAGATCATTCTCCCTATACCTGGATAACATCCAAGGCCATAGCATCTCATAGCAACACTCTCAAGCATCTTTCCAGGCTTACTAACTCTAGGTACTTACTCATTTGGCTTTTTTTCTATCTCTCGCACTCTACTGGTGTCATCCTGCAGAGAAGACAAAGAATGGTTCTGGATTTAGACATCAATCCTATATGCCATTCTAGTCTCTTAGCAGGTGGTAAACCTAACGGCTTGTTTGGAACAACATCTAAAACTTTTCTCTGGCTGCGGGCACTCAACCTGGTTCCTCTCCTAATCTGACGAACTGCTATACTGCCGAACTGCTATACGCTGACATAAGCACGAAACCTCTGATAACCTCTCCTAACCAGTTGACGAGCCTAGAGGGCTGATATTACATTTCAGGCATCTCTACACTGTCCCCTCAACAAACCACTTGTGAGCCACCCTGATCTCTAAGCCTGACGACTCTGTCTCTGCTATCTCAAGCAAGACTATGAGTAGCTAGCCCATCCACCCCTAGAATGATGTCAATCAATCACTCTAGAACCACTAGGTCAGTTGGAAGGCACCTACTCACAACTAGCACTGAACTAACACCGAACTCACTTGGCAGACTACCTCTGCCGCTGATGGATCACACTTGGGTCTATTGACCTAATGAGGACATTCTAATCCCTCAAGCACGAAGGAAAACGAAGCATCAGAGTCTCTAAGAGCAGACACATCAAAACATATGGAAGTGAAAAGTACCTGTCACCGCCATGTCCGATGTGTCAGCCTCCTGCTGCGTCAAAGCGAAGATCCGTGCTGGTACTGATGGACCTTCACCTGGGGAACCTGTGGAAGAAGGAGTGATCTCGCTCCTTCTGCCTCTGCCCAACGTCAAGGCTAAAGCTCCTGGCTGAGTCACTCTGTCTGAGGCTGTCTGCTGGGACTGTGTTATTAAAGTCGCGGTGGAACACTCACGTGCTATGTGCCCCTCTTGTCCGCACCTGAAACATGTTGTTGTCCCTACTAAACAGACTCCCTTGTGCGGCCTACCGCACCTCGGACATTTGGAGTTGTTCAAACCAGAGCTCGATCCCTCACCTATTCCCAGACCAGATTTGATCTGCTTCCAGAATTTGTTCTTCTTTGATCGTCTGAGGCCTCTACCTCCCTTCTTCCTTTCTATACCAGCCTCGTGCAGAGGGGAGAGATTCACATCACTTGTCCCTGCAAGTTTGGCACTAGCTTCTCTCTTGTGTGCCATATCTACTATATCATGGAACCTCTTCCTTGCGCTATCTGGAAAAGCCCCTTCGGCAAACTCTGTTGCAAACTGCTCCCAAGATAAGCTTTCTACCCTCGGGCTCACATACTGGTTGAACCATTCCCTTGCCTTTTCACATTTCAATGTGACCCCTGCCATCTGAATGGCTCTACTCTCACTGGCTCCCAACTCATCAGTTATCATCTTGACCGTTCTGAGATACTCAAAAGGGTCATCACCAGTCTCAAACTTGGGAATATCTAACCGCAAATAGTCTGTCATCTGTACCCTACTTCCTCCAGGTGAACTAGGCTTAGGTATTTGAACAACTGGGGCTACTGGTTCTATTGGTGGTGGAGGAGGTGCAACAGTCCCTGAGGTAGGGTTTGCTACACTTGGATAACCAAAGAAGGGTGGAAACATGGTATACTGTGGATGTGGCAGTGGATATGGCGGATAAAAGGAAGGATAGGGCATAAAGGTGGGATATGGGGGATAACTAGGAAACTCTGATGTACCTCTCATCGGGTACTCTGCCCCCCACTGGTAGGGTGGATACTGAGGTGGAACAAATCTCGAGGCCTGAGTGCCTCCTTGAGACTCACCCATATCTCCTCCTAACCTGCTCCTGCCAAAGCTACCATCTCTACTCTGCACATCCTCCTCTACAACTCTCATAAACCCTGACATACCACTCTGCACAACTCCCCTTCTACTCTCATCACTAGACCTTCTAGGGTCCCTTGATGTACCTTCTCTGCTTAAACTATCTGATGTTGTCTTTTGCAGAACAGGGAGTTGGGCATCCATGCCCTCATTCTCCGGCGGAGCTCCTGTCAATCTAGCAGATCGACGAGTTCCTCTCATCCTGCCTCTGAAAAGCACAACATCACACACAATATCATCAAATGATCCATGTGAAAACACATGAATCCTCAGCACATATCAAACATATCAATAATGCACATGCAGCTCATCATGGCATTTCACATCATCATGCAAAACAGGACTCCACATCCTATACTCGTGGACATGATTTGACCTATTGTGCTTCCCTTCCTATACCAGACAACACCTCTTTCCGATGTGGGATATCTAAACACACCGTACTCTTGAGGCCCTATGCTCTGATACCAATCTGTAACGACCCGGAAACCGGTACCCCTTAGTAACGGTCCGAACCATCACTGGCACTAGGATCCAGATCGGCTTAAGGCCGCCGGGACCCGTAGTCAGCCAACTATACTCTCTGTGTACCTGATAAATCCCATACATGATACAAAACGACTCAACAATCCTGTACAACTCTGTAGGCTTAACTGCTGCGACTCAGATATGTCAATCTGAAATGGCCCTCAAGGCCTATACCAGGGACTACTAACTGCTGTGGATCAAGGGATTGAAACCCCTTTGAATCTGTAACACATCCCATTGGTATCTCATCAAAGCCATACGTTAAGCCCAACTCACACATTTCTCATCAAGAAACGTAAAACAGGATGCATGTACAAAGGGATTAATCATACATCACACTATGGCAAAGACACTAGAGAAAGCACAAGTCTATCCAGTAAATGACAATACATATTGATACATTACATGACAACTAATCTTTTAATTACATCATGTCCACTATGCTATTACAACCATACATTCATGCATCACTGTTCTCTGTACTCTTGCTGACTTTGACTTCCCATAGCTATCTCAGAACCTGCAAAACTGGGGTTAAGGGAGTGGGATGAGCTACGACAGCCCAGTGAGAAGGAACAGTAAACAGTTCATTAATTACATGCTTTCATGAAATGTATCACATCACAAACATATCACCTCAAGGATGAACTTGTCACCAATAGCCCTTTACTGTATACATATAACAATATGTCCAACTTGCCAGGGGCGATTAGGCCTCACCTGGACTTCTCTGATGTTATCACAAGGCCAACTGTGCCAGGGGCGATTAGGCCTCACCTGGACTTCTCTATCCGAGTCAGGTTAAACTGTCTATCTCATAGTACCAGGAGCGACCTGGACTATCCAGGAGCGACCTGGTATGGCTACCTCATGCCATAACTCTGTATCTGTACTCTGTGCTCTATCAAGGGCTAAGGATCATCCAACATTCATCCATACAAATATCATCTTATGCAATGCATCAAATTCGTGAAACGAATGCAATACAACCTAATATAAAACATGGCATTTTATGATGCATGGAACATGCTAGAAGCGTGTCATTTCTGAATTGAACATATACAGATTAGTTCCACTCACCTGTAGCCTCTGCTTGGCTAACTCTGGGCTAACTAGCTCTGGACCAACTCTAACTCTGAAGACTGCTAAACACCTCGTTTTCTCGGGTCCAATCCTACAATGGAGGACTTAAATGAGGTACCAAACATACACTATACAACAGATAAACATCTCTTATACACCTTCCCAAAACCCCTCTAAAACATCTCAAAATATGCATGCAAAACAAGCAAAGGAAAGCTGGACAGGACACCTTCGGCAGCACCTTCGGCGGCCGAATGTCTCCTCCAGAGACGAAAGTCAGGCATGTTCGGCGGCCTAACTTGGACTTTCGGCGGCCGAACCTGAGTTCATCCAGAACTCAGTTTCGTGCACAAGGACGCCTGCCAGTCCCTCCATCACCTGCTCAGCCCTCAATACATGCATTTAATCCCTCTCAACCTATGCATATACTCATGTACATGCTCCAAGGGGTCCAAAACTAACTTAAAACCCCAACAAAACAATACACATAACACATAATCATGCATAAACCATGAACACACTAAAACGAACCTATATCAGCAACTCTACCCTTATCCTCTGTCAAAGCTGTTATAAACCATTAACACAAACAAGTTAACAACTGCCCTTACCTTTGGACAATAGAAGCTAAACAATCTGAACTCAAAGCTATGCACCACCACCTCTTCTTCTACACTAAACCACTAACGCTCTCCTTTTTTCTCACAAACGTTCACAATACTTTACCACCCTCAAACCTGTGCCTGGGTGATTAAAACTTTGCAGATGAGTCATAGGAGACGTGGCCTAACCTCTGGGAATGAGTTGGAGGTAACACCTGTCCAAAACAGTGACTGAGGAGTGCACAATAGCTGGCTGACCAGCTCAGCTTCGGCTGCCGAATCGCATGCAAAACCATGCAACATTCGGGGCCGAACGTCACCTTCGGGGGCCGAACATTGGGCACTTTCGGCGGCCGAACTTAACCTTCGGCGGCCGAACCTGGCCTTTGTCCCCAACGCCTTTTCTCTTCAACACTCAAGCCTATTCTAGTCACAACCTGTCAAATACTTAAACCCATTTGACGAACACATTTCTCTTCCCCTTCTAGATACCTCTGACATCCTCGAATTCCACCGGACGGTAGGAATTCCGATGTCTGAATCTAGCCGGGTATTACATTCTTCCCCCCTTTAAGAACATTCGTCCGCGAATGTTCACACAAAAATAACACACATGCAAATAAGAAAGTAAGGAAAGCCTAACACCTTCCTCTGCAAAGGGACACAGAGATTACTGACGGAAACCCTCTCGGGTTCTTTTTACTTCCTAACTCTGTTGACCCTTAACTGCTTAATCTGTGTTCACATTTTACACTGATTGCTAACGTTTCTTTCTCTTTGCCTCTTCTTAGCTGTCTTCATACTCTTCTACTCCCTATAGCTTTACCTGTCTCTCTATTTTAGATTCAAACAGACATGCCCCAAAACCGAACTTGTCTGAGAGAACTTGGCCTCGATGCCGTGTTCTCGTAAATTCTACACTACTTCGTAGATCATGGGCATGCTTCTCTTTTTTTTCTTTTTATTTGTTTACTCAACTGGCTTCTTCTATTTTGATCCCTGCTAACTATACTGGAGCTCTCTAGCTCTCTAGCTTTCGAGCTATCTGTTTTTATAGGATAAACTGATAAACGACTTCTGACTGAGGGCAGCTAACATCTCATCTGCCTCACTCAGGAATCTCTGTCTTGTATACTCAGAGTCGCTAAGCAGTTTATTGTACCCTTTACCTCTGGTATAGACTCTTTACTACAACTCTGATCTCAGCTCTATTCAATTGCTTTTCTCTCACTCTCAGCACATAGTTTCCGAATCTCAGATCTATCATCATCAATTCGACATGAGAACACCTGTCCTTGGTAGTGATTTTGCATCAACTGCTCACAGTCGTTACAAAATCTCAAGGTTTCATCCTTCGTTTCTCACCCCAATACTGGAATATTTCAGGGTGAGGTACTAGGTCGGATAGAACCTTTATCTACCAAGCTTTTCTATACTACTCTGACTATGCTCTTTCTGCAGGTGCCATCCTGTAGGGTAGAAGGAAAGAAATAGTTCCGCGTCCAGACACCATTTCTATTCCACACTCTGACTCCCTGACAGATGGTAAACCTGACAGCTCGTCTGGGCAAAAATATCTAGAACTCATTAGCAACGGGCATTGAAACTGATTCCCTGACCTGACTACTAAACATGCGCACAAGAGCTAGAACCCTTTGACAACCTTTCCTGTGTAAACGATGAGCCTAATGGGCTGACATTAACTTCTAGGCACCCCTATACTGTCCCTCTAACGGACTGCCTCTGATCCATCTTAGCTTCTGAACTCTGAACTCTCCTACCTTGTCTCTGCAGACATAGGTAGTACCATGAGTAGTTAGCCAATCCGCCCTAGATTGACATCACCAGTCAACTCTAGAACCATACGGTCAGCTGGATTGCATCTACGCACCATAAACTCTAAGCTGAACTGACTGACGCTGCTTCAGATGGATCATACTCGGGTCCCACCAACCCAGAGAAAACACTCGAAGCCCAGAAGTTATCAAACCCCCTCTATCTACGGCTCTCAAGACAACAGGGAAAGAAACCTCAGGGTCCACGATAACCTACACATCTGAACACCCTCAAGTGCACGTATCTGACGTCACCGTGTTCGATGTGTAAGCCTCCTACTGAGTCAGGATGAAGATCCAAGCTAAAGCTAATGAATCTTCCCTCAGGAATCTACTGAAGAAAAGACTGACTCTTTTCTCTGCCTCAACTACCACCTAATCCCAGATTAAACTGAAAGCTCCTCCTAAGCTTACACTTATTCTTCCTCTTTTCTTTTTATGTTCTCTTCTAGTTTACTTACTCTTCTCTTTTCCTTTATCTGCTCTCTTTCCCTTCCTGTTATGCTGTTCTTACTCTTTTCTTTCTTATTTTGTTCTCTGACTTATTGATTATCCTTGAGGGCTGCACTCGGAGATGAGATGAGAGATCATTCTCCCTATACCTGGATAACATCCAAGGCCATAGCATCTCATAGCAACACTCTCAAGCATCTTTCCAGGCTTACTAACTCTAGGTACTTACTCATTTGGCTTTTTTTCTATCTCTCGCACTCTACTGGTGTCATCCTGCAGAGAAGACAAAGAATGGTTCTGGATTTAGACATCAATCCTATATGCCATTCTAGTCTCTTAGCAGGTGGTAAACCTAACGGCTTGTTTGGAACAACATCTAAAACTTTTCTCTGGCTGCGGGCACTCAACCTGGTTCCTCTCCTAATCTGACGAACTGCTATACTGCCGAACTGCTATACGCTGACATAAGCACGAAACCTCTGATAACCTCTCCTAACCAGTTGACGAGCCTAGAGGGCTGATATTACATTTCAGGCATCTCTACACTGTCCCCTCAACAAACCACTTGTGAGCCACCCTGATCTCTAAGCCTGACGACTCTGTCTCTGCTATCTCAAGCAAGACTATGAGTAGCTAGCCCATCCACCCCTAGAATGATGTCAATCAATCACTCTAGAACCACTAGGTCAGTTGGAAGGCACCTACTCACAACTAGCACTGAACTAACACCGAACTCACTTGGCAGACTACCTCTGCCGCTGATGGATCACACTTGGGTCTATTGACCTAATGAGGACATTCTAATCCCTCAAGCACGAAGGAAAACGAAGCATCAGAGTCTCTAAGAGCAGACACATCAAAACATATGGAAGTGAAAAGTACCTGTCACCGCCATGTCTGATGTGTCAGCCTCCTGCTGCGTCAAAGCGAAGATCCGTGCTGGTACTGATGGACCTTCACCTGGGGAACCTGTGGAAGAAGGAGTGATCTCGCTCCTTCTGCCTCTGCCCAACGTCAAGGCTAAAGCTCCTGGCTGAGTCACTCTGTCTGAGGCTGTCTGCTGGGACTGTGTTATTAAAGTCGCGGTGGAACACTCACGTGCTATGTGCCCCTCTTGTCCGCACCTGAAACATGTTGTTGTCCCTACTAAACAGACTCCCTTGTGCGGCCTACCGCACCTCGGACATTTGGAGTTGTTCAAACCAGAGCTCGATCCCTCACCTATTCCCAGACCAGATTTGATCTGCTTCCAGAATTTGTTCTTCTTTGATCGTCTGAGGCCTCTACCTCCCTTCTTCCTTTCTATACCAGCCTCGTGCAGAGGGGAGAGATTCACATCACTTGTCCCTGCAAGTTTGGCACTAGCTTCTCTCTTGTGTGCCATATCTACTATATCATGGAACCTCTTCCTTGCGCTATCTGGAAAAGCCCCTTCGGCAAACTCTGTTGCAAACTGCTCCCAAGATAAGCTTTCTACCCTCGGGCTCACATACTGGTTGAACCATTCCCTTGCCTTTTCACATTTCAATGTGACCCCTGCCATCTGAATGGCTCTACTCTCACTGGCTCCCAACTCATCAGTTATCATCTTGACCGTTCTGAGATACTCAAAAGGGTCATCACCAGTCTCAAACTTGGGAATATCTAACCGCAAATAGTCTGTCATCTGTACCCTACTTCCTCCAGGTGAACTAGGCTTAGGTATTTGAACAACTGGGGCTACTGGTTCTATTGGTGGTGGAGGAGGTGCAACAGTCCCTGAGGTAGGGTTTGCTACACTTGGATAACCAAAGAAGGGTGGAAACATGGTATACTGTGGATGTGGCAGTGGATATGGCGGATAAAAGGAAGGATAGGGCATAAAGGTGGGATATGGGGGATAACTAGGAAACTCTGATGTACCTCTCATCGGGTACTCTGCCCCCCACTGGTAGGGTGGATACTGAGGTGGAACAAATCTCGAGGCCTGAGTGCCTCCTTGAGACTCACCCATATCTCCTCCTAACCTGCTCCTGCCAAAGCTACCATCTCTACTCTGCACATCCTCCTCTACAACTCTCATAAACCCTGACATACCACTCTGCACAACTCCCCTTCTACTCTCATCACTAGACCTTCTAGGGTCCCTTGATGTACCTTCTCTGCTTAAACTATCTGATGTTGTCTTTTGCAGAACAGGGAGTTGGGCATCCATGCCCTCATTCTCCGGCGGAGCTCCTGTCAATCTAGCAGATCGACGAGTTCCTCTCATCCTGCCTCTGAAAAGCACAACATCACACACAATATCATCAAATGATCCATGTGAAAACACATGAATCCTCAGCACATATCAAACATATCAATAATGCACATGCAGCTCATCATGGCATTTCACATCATCATGCAAAACAGGACTCCACATCCTATACTC
The DNA here is from genome assembly GCF_001659605.2 of Manihot esculenta. Taxonomy (NCBI): domain Eukaryota; kingdom Viridiplantae; phylum Streptophyta; class Magnoliopsida; order Malpighiales; family Euphorbiaceae; genus Manihot; species Manihot esculenta. Next base: position 17,168,688 of record NC_035176.2, on the reverse strand, counting down.
GTGGACATGATTTGACCTATTGTGCTTCCCTTCCTATACCAGACAACACCTCTTTCCGATGTGGGATATCTAAACACACCGTACTCTTGAGGCCCTATGCTCTGATACCAATCTGTAACGACCCGGAAACCGGTACCCCTTAGTAACGGTCCGAACCATCACTGGCACTAGGATCCAGATCGGCTTAAGGCCGCCGGGACCCGTAGTCAGCCAACTATACTCTCTGTGTACCTGATAAATCCCATACATGATACAAAACGACTCAACAATCCTGTACAACTCTGTAGGCTTAACTGCTGCGACTCAGATATGTCAATCTGAAATGGCCCTCAAGGCCTATACCAGGGACTACTAACTGCTGTGGATCAAGGGATTGAAACCCCTTTGAATCTGTAACACATCCCATTGGTATCTCATCAAAGCCATACGTTAAGCCCAACTCACACATTTCTCATCAAGAAACGTAAAACAGGATGCATGTACAAAGGGATTAATCATACATCACACTATGGCAAAGACACTAGAGAAAGCACAAGTCTATCCAGTAAATGACAATACATATTGATACATTACATGACAACTAATCTTTTAATTACATCATGTCCACTATGCTATTACAACCATACATTCATGCATCACTGTTCTCTGTACTCTTGCTGACTTTGACTTCCCATAGCTATCTCAGAACCTGCAAAACTGGGGTTAAGGGAGTGGGATGAGCTACGACAGCCCAGTGAGAAGGAACAGTAAACAGTTCATTAATTACATGCTTTCATGAAATGTATCACATCACAAACATATCACCTCAAGGATGAACTTGTCACCAATAGCCCTTTACTGTATACATATAACAATATGTCCAACTTGCCAGGGGCGATTAGGCCTCACCTGGACTTCTCTGACGTTATCACAAGGCCAACTGTGCCAGGGGCGATTAGGCCTCACCTGGACTTCTCTATCCGAGTCAGGTTAAACTGTCTATCTCATAGTACCAGGAGCGACCTGGACTATCCAGGAGCGACCTGGTATGGCTACCTCATGCCATAACTCTGTATCTGTACTCTGTGCTCTATCAAGGGCTAAGGATCATCCAACATTCATCCATACAAATATCATCTTATGCAATGCATCAAATTCGTGAAACGAATGCAATACAACCTAATATAAAACATGGCATTTTATGATGCATGGAACATGCTAGAAGCGTGTCATTTCTGAATTGAACATATACAGATTAGTTCCACTCACCTGTAGCCTCTGCTTGGCTAACTCTGGGCTAACTAGCTCTGGACCAACTCTAACTCTGAAGACTGCTAAACACCTCGTTTTCTCGGGTCCAATCCTACAATGGAGGACTTAAATGAGGTACCAAACATACACTATACAACAGATAAACATCTCTTATACACCTTCCCAAAACCCCTCTAAAACATCTCAAAATATGCATGCAAAACAAGCAAAGGAAAGCTGGACAGGACACCTTCGGCAGCACCTTCGGCGGCCGAATGTCTCCTCCAGAGACGAAAGTCAGGCATGTTCGGCGGCCTAACTTGGACTTTCGGCGGCCGAACCTGAGTTCATCCAGAACTCAGTTTCGTGCACAAGGACGCCTGCCAGTCCCTCCATCACCTGCTCAGCCCTCAATACATGCATTTAATCCCTCTCAACCTATGCATATACTCATGTACATGCTCCAAGGGGTCCAAAACTAACTTAAAACCCCAACAAAACAATACACATAACACATAATCATGCATAAACCATGAACACACTAAAACGAACCTATATCAGCAACTCTACCCTTATCCTCTGTCAAAGCTGTTATAAACCATTAACACAAACAAGTTAACAACTGCCCTTACCTTTGGACAATAGAAGCTAAACAATCTGAACTCAAAGCTATGCACCACCACCTCTTCTTCTACACTAAACCACTAACGCTCTCCTTTTTTCTCACAAACGTTCACAATACTTTACCACCCTCAAACCTGTGCCTGGGTGATTAAAACTTTGCAGATGAGTCATAGGAGACGTGGCCTAACCTCTGGGAATGAGTTGGAGGTAACACCTGTCCAAAACAGTGACTGAGGAGTGCACAATAGCTGGCTGACCAGCTCAGCTTCGGCTGCCGAATCGCATGCAAAACCATGCAACATTCGGGGGCCGAACGTCACCTTCGGGGGCCGAACATTGGGCACTTTCGGCGGCCGAACTTAACCTTCGGCGGCCGAACCTGGCCTTTGTCCCCAACGCCTTTTCTCTTCAACACTCAAGCCTATTCTAGTCACAACCTGTCAAATACTTAAACCCATTTGACGAACACATTTCTCTTCCCCTTCTAGATACCTCTGACATCCTCGAATTCCACCGGACGGTAGGAATTCCGATGTCTGAATCTAGCCGGGTATTACAAAGATACTGCCCAAGGTGCCCAAGACTTGCCTTCTGATAGAGCATAAATTAGTCCATTTTATCTTGATATTATTGATGATTGTTTACATGATTTCTGCTTAATTTAGTGCTTTTGATATTATGTTGCAGAAAATGGTGTAAAATGACATTTTGGAGAAAATCCCCCTAAAACTGCCTTAGCTAAAGCAAAAGAGTGCAAGCCTGCCAAGTTGGAATCAAGTGAAGCTAAATAAGGAAAGTTCTAAATAAGGAAAGTGGCAAAGAAGGAAAGAACATTCAGCCAAAGCTATTTGAAATTCAAATTTCAAATCTCCAAGTAGCCTTTTCCTTATTCAAGAAGCCAAGTCTCAAGTTGCCATAAATGAAGAGCCAAATAAGGAAAATATTTTGAAATTCAAATCATCAAGATTCATATTCAAATTTTGAATTTCAAAATCTAGCTTATTAAGGAAGCTAAATCCAAAGATCACATGCTTGCCACCTCATGCCTTGCACATTCAAAATTCAAATTGCAAAGGAGGCTCCACCTTCCTTATTAGTGCATGGGCGGCAAGGAGAGTGTGAAGACAAGCCTTGGGCACCTTGGGTAGTATCTTGAAGACACTTGGGCAGCAAGCAAAGATCAAAAGCCCCACTCCTTGCACTTGAACACATGCCCCACGTTTTTCCCTTCTCACATGTGCATGGATGGCACATCTTGGACCAAGGGCATTTTGGGCAGCCTCTTGAAGTCTTTTGGGCAGCCTCTTGATACCTTGGGCAGCCTCTTCACTAGTTAGGAAGCAAGTATCATCTAGGACAACACTTTTCAAGTATAAAAAGACATATAAGGAGCCTCCCCATGCTCTTTCAAGCCCCTTTAGAGACACCTACGGGATTCACATCTCTTCTTCTACATTTCTTGTTTTCTTTTATTTTTGGTTTTTGTTTCAGCCATGAGAGGCTGAAATCTTTTATTCTAGTTGAAGATTAGGTGATGCTTTAGTTGTTTTATGGATTGGGAGACTTGATCAAACATTGTTTTTCTTTTGTTATTCAATATTCATACAATCTCATGCTTAATTCTATTGTTGCTTTGTTGTTTTGATCAATATGGCCAATTGATTCTTGATTGCAAGGTAATAATATATTAGTTTGGGTGATTTAAGTCCGTAATTACTTGCATTATTCAAACATAAGAACACTTGGTGTAAAAACCAAGTAAATTGTATGATCTAGCTACATCTCATGCGTTTGAGTAGTTAGGATTGGATCTCTCTATCTCTTCATGCAATTAACAATTATTTTGATGCCTAAGGCCCAAGGACGTTCCTTGGCAATTTGTTAATTATTAATTAATTAGAGGACGTTCCCTAATTAGTTTAATCATAAGGAGAGATATGGTGGCGAGAAGCGTCTTCTTTCCCCATAACTAATCTATTGTATCAATCAAAAGAAACTAAGTGTCAATGATCAATCCCAACAATTGAAGTGGATCAAATTCTTCGACTAGAGCTTTCTTATTATTTATTTCTCTTTTATTTCATTATTCGCTTATTTTAATTGCTTTAAGTAGTTTGTTAATCAAATCAATCTCAAATCTTTACTGCAACTTATTTTTATTCCGCTTTCAATTTATCTCGTTTTCAGTTTTATCTCGTTTCCATGTATTTCGCTTTCAGTTTATCTCGCTTTCAGTTTATCTCGCTTTCAGTTTATTTCACTTTCAGTTTATCTCGCTTTCAGTTTATCTCGTTTCAATTTACTCTGCTTTCAATTTATTTTTGTTTCAGTTTATTCTCTTGGTCTTGATAAGGAAAATAGGTAAGTTTTCAATTCTCTGTGGATTCGATCCTTTCACCACTATCTGCTGTTGTAAATTGTTGATAACCAGAAATGTATTTTTGACCGGCTTTGACAACCGCGAGTCAAAAATTGGCGCCGTTGCCGGGGAGTTGATTTAACTTATTTGTTTTTCTTTCAGGACCTGTTCTGTAACTCGAAGAACACCATATCACCGATCTGAACATAAAAAAAGAGAGCACTTCATCGCATACCATCTTCTGAAACATCTCAATCGCACCACACTCCTTCTCTTCACCATTCGGCCGCCGAACCTCTTCATCATTCAGCCGCCAAACCTCATCCTCATTCGGCCGCCGAACATCTCACCAAAGGGCACAGTCACCATCGCAGATCTGAATCATGGATGAGGTAAGTAGATCTGATCTTTCTTTTCTGACATCTTTTATGAAAGATTTTGCCATAGGAATAGTTCAACAGGTTCAAGCATTTCAGCCACCAAGGCCATATAGGACCTATGCATATGTAGGACACCCAACTGATCAATGTCCTATGCTTTATGGGAATAGTCAGCCTAGACATACATTTGGAGGATTCAATGACCAACCAGTTCATGCATATGGAGGATTCTATGAACAACCAAGACATGACCCCTACTATAATACATATAATCCAGGTTGGGGAGACTATCCAGACTTCAGTTATGCAGAGGCTAACAAATACTAGGATTATTAAGGATATGAAGCCCAACCAGAACCTCCAAGTTCCAACCAGCACCTTGAGAAGATGATGGAGACATTGGCAAGTTATATACAAAACCTCCAACAGCGGATGGAACAATTTGCGACCTCAATGAATGCAAACATGTTAAGAAGAGAGGAAGAGTTTCAAGATGATGAGACAGATGATGAAAGTTGGCAAGTACAAGAACAAGCTGCTGAAGAGACACAACCAGAAAACTGTTTGTCCAAACAAACTGGTCAAACAGAACCTGTTGTTGATTTAGATATCATTGATTATTTGAGCAAAGATGTTTTTCATACAAATCAAGATGATATACTAAACAATGATCCTTGCAAGGAAGAGAGCCAGAAAGAGCCAGAACTGAAAGAAACTGACTGTTGCATCCAACAGGTGGACTGCAAACATGCGCAGAACAAAGGAGAGCCAATCGCACCTCTTCAGATCAGCCTTGCGCAGTCAGAAGGAACTCCAACCAAACCACCTCAGCTTGGATCGCAAGACATTCCTGCAACATTTCTAGTCGCACCTCTTCAGCTTCCATCGCATGAAACTCCTTCCAGCCTTCCCTTTCAGTCAGATCTTGCGAGAAGGAGCAAACTGAAACCAATTCAGCCATAGATCCAATGCAAACAACCCATGCTCATAAGGAACAAGTGGAAGTTCAAGAGCCCAAACCAAAGGAGCATGCGGATCAATGCCTTCCCAAACCTCCAGATAAGGTAGAGTTTATTTTGCCTGAATTAAGTACTAAATTGCAGCTAGCTATGGAGAGATATGAATTGAAGTTGGAAGTGCTAAAAAATGCAAACATAAGGGCTAGAGGCACACCTCATCTGAAAGAAGAGAAGCTAATCATGTTGCTTCATGAGTACATGGAAAAAATAGAATGGGCTATGACCAAATCAAAAGGAGTGCTACACTTTTTGCTCAATACAGTTGGGACGCTTTTCCCTTCCCCAATTACTTGAGCCTTGATCAATAGGATCGCACCATACACACCACACCCAGGGGAGTACTCAGTTTCTTTTGCATTTTAATATTTCCAATACATTGAGGACAATGCATGATTTAGGTGTGGGGGTGCATATCTCTGAATTTTTACTTTTAAGTTTATTTTTGCTTTAATCTTTAGTTCGCTTGCATTAGGCAAAATTTTTTTCATTTTTGTTATTTTTGCTTTCAATAACACACACATGTAGCCACAGTTTTTCTTTCAGTTTTGAGATGATTTACTCAAACTTATAGACTATGTTGGATGTGCTTACTTTCCATGACCTCATTGATGTAATGACTCTTTAAACTTATGTTGAATCAATTGCAGTGAGTTATATTCATGTTTGAGAATTGCCTTTTGAATTGAATCTTTGAGTTTGCCATGGTGAAAAATGTATTGATGACACTCATTAGAGAGAATAAATTGAAATTGTGTGAATGAACTTAACATGACTTGCTTTAGTAATTGGTGTTGATTTGCCCAAATCATTGAGAGAAAGAAAATTCAGCAAAGGCAAAGACCTCATGAGCACAAATTCAAAATTGTTCCAATGGTTGAAAGACTATGAACAGAGCTAGTAGCCACTTGGACAGGTGACCGACTGAGAAACTGGGGGTGGGTATCCCCAATATGTACCTTCACGTCAAAAGGTTCGTGACTTTTTCAAGCAAGATCTAAGTGCAAAAGACTTAATAAAGTACTTCAAGGTAAGGGCAAGTCAATCCGAAAGCTAAAGACAGTCTTATCTGAACAAATAATATGTGCATGTATGATCTCTCTCTTGAGGAAAACTAATCCTAGCCATGGTAACTAAAGGGTATGATCTCTCTCTTGAGGAAAACAAATCCTAGCCATGGTAACTAAAGGGAAACAAGGAAAGAAGGTGAGTAACCTTGATGCATATATTCTTCATTGTAATGATTCAAAATAGGGGTCTAGAGTAAGAGCTTAAGTGGACATAAAGGATCTAGAGCAAAGAGAGCTTGTTCGACTATGTTTATTTGCTTGAGGACAAGCAAAATGTTAGGTGTGGGGGTATTTGATAGAGCATAAATTAGACCATTTTATCTTGATATTATTGATGATTATTTGCATGATTTCTACTTAATTTAGTGCTTTTGATATTATTTTGCAGAAAATGGTGTAAAAGGACATTTTGGAGAAAATCCCCCTAAAACTGCCTTAATTGGAGCAAAAGAGTGCAAGCTTGCCAAGTTGGAATCAAGTGAAGCTAAATAAGGAAAGTTCTAAATAAGGAAAGTGGCAAAGAAGGAAAGAACATTCAGCCAAAGCAATTTGAAATTCAAATTTCAAATCTCCAAGTAGCCTTTTCCTTATTCAAGAAGCCAAGTCTCAAGTTGCTATAAATGAATAGCCAAATAAGGAAAGTATTTTGAAATTCAAATCTTCTAGATTCATATTCAAATTTTGAATATCAAAATCTAGGTTATTAAGGAAGCTAAATCCAAAGATCACATACTTGCCACCTTATGCCTTGCACATTCAAAATTCAAATTGCAAAGGAGGCTCCACCTTCCTTATTAGTGCATGGGCGGCAAGGAGAGTGTGAAGACAAGTCTTGGGCACCTTGGGCAGTATCTTGAAGACACTTAGGCAGCAAGCAAAGACCAAAGGCCCAACTCCTTGCACTTGAACACATGCCCCACGTTTTTCCCTTCTCACATGTGCATGGATGGCACATCTTAGATCAAGGGCATTTTGGGCAGCCTCTTGAAGTCTTTTGGGCAGCCTCTTGACACCTTGGGCAGCCTCTTCACTAATTAGGAAGCAAGTATCATCTAGGGCAACACTTTTCAAGTATAAAAAGACATATAAGGAGCCTCCCCATGCTCTTTCAAGCCCCCCTTGGAGACACCTACGAGATTCACATCTCTTCTTCTACCTTTCTTCTTTTCTTTTATTTTTGATTTTTGTTTCAGCCATGAGAGGCTGAAATATTTTATTCTAATTGAAGATTAGGTGATGCTTTAGTTGTTTTATGGATTGGGAGACTTGATCAAACATTGTTTATCTTTTGTTATTCAATATTCATACAATCTCATGCTTAATTCCATTCTTGCTTTGTTGTTTTCATCAATATGGCCAATTGATTCTTGATTGTAAGGTAATAATATGTTAGTTTGGGTGATTTAAGTCCGTAATTGCTTGGATTATTCAAACATAAGAACACTTGGTGTAAAAACAAAGGAAATTGTATGATCTAGCAACATCTTATGCATTTGAGTAGTTAGGATTGGATCTATCTATCTCTTCATGCAATTAACAATTGTTTTGATGCCTAAGGCCCAAGGATGTTGCTTGGCAATTTGTTAATTAGTAATTAATTAGAGGACGTTCCCTAATTAGTTTAATCATAAGGAGAGACATGGTGGCGAGAAGCGTCTTCCATCTCCATAACTAATCTATTGAATCAATCAAAAGAAACTAAGTGTCAATGATCAATCCCAACAACTGAAGTGGATTAAATTCTTCAACTAAAGCTTTCTTATTATTTATTTCTCTTTTATTTTATTATTCGCTTCTTTTAATTGCTTTCATAAGTTTGTTAATCAAATCAATCTCAAACCGCCCATTTTACTTTTACTGCAACTTATTTTTATTCCACTTTCAATTTATCTCGTTTTCAGTTTTATCTCATTTCCATTTATTTCGCTTTCAGTTTATCTCGCTTTCAGTTTATCTCGCTTTCAGTTTATTCCGCTTTCAGTTTGTCTCGCTTTCAGTTTATCTCGTTTCAGTTTACTCTGCTTTCAGTTTATTTTTGTTTCAGTTTATTCTCTTGGTCTTGATAAGGAAAATAGGTAAGTTTTCAATTCCCTGTGGATTCGATCCTTTCACCACTATCTGCAGTTGTAAATTGTTGATAACCAGAAAGGTTATTTTTGACCGACTTTGACAACCGCGAGTCACCTTCACACTCTCCTTGCCGCCCATGCACTAATAAGGAAGGTGGGGCCTCTTTTGCAATTTGAATTTTGATTGTGCAAGGCATGAGGTGGCAAGCATGTGATCTTTGGATTTGGATTCCTTAGTAAGCTGGATTTTAAAATTCAAAATTTGAATATGAATCTTGAAGATTTGAAATTCAAAATACTTTCCTTATTTGGCTCTTCATTTATGGCAACTTAAGACTTGGCTTCTTGAATAAGGAAAAGGCTACTTGGAGATTTGAAATTTGAATTTCAAATTGCTTTGGCTGAATGTTCTTTCCTTCTTTGCCACTTTCCTTATTTAGAACATTCCTTATTTAGCTTCACTTGAATTCAACTTGGCAGGCTTGCACTCATTTGCTCCAATTAAGGCAGTTTTAGGGAGATTTTCTCCAAAATGTCCTTTTACACCATTTTCTGCAAAATAATATCTAAAGCACTAAATTAAGCAGAAATCATGTAAATAATCATCAATAATATCAAGATAAAATAGACTAATTTATGCTCTATCAAATACCCCCACACCTAGCCTTTTGCTTGTCCTCAAGCAAATAAACATAGTCAAACAAGCTCTCTTTGCTCTAGATCCTTTATGTCCACTTAAGCTCTTACTCTAGACCCCTATTTTGAATCATTGTAGTGAAGAATATATGCATCAAGGTTACTCACCTTCCTTCCTTGTTTCCCTTTACTTACCATGGCTAGGATTTATTTTCCTCAAGAGAGACATTGCACATGCACATAGTCCTGTTCAATTAAGACTTTTTCTAGCTTTCAGAGTGATTTGCCCTTTACTTGAAATACTTTATTCAGCTTTTTGCACATTTAATCTTGCTTGAACAAGTCACCAACCTTTTTACGTGAAAGTACATATTAGTGATACCCACCTCCAATTACTCAGTTGGTCACCTATTCAAGTGGCTACTAGCTCTGTTCATAGTCAATGACCATTGGAGCAGTTTTCAATTTGTGCTTTGAAGTTTCTTTTGCCATTGCCGAATTGCATTCTCTTCAACAGATTTGGGCAAATCAACACCAATTGCTAAATCAAGTCACTTTAAGTTCATTCACACAATTTTCAATTCATTCTCTCTAATGAGGGTCATCAATATATTTTTCACCATGGCAAGCTCAAAGATTCAATTCAAAAGGCAATTCCCAAAAATGAATACAACTCACTGCAATTGATTCAACATAAGTTCAAAGAGTCATCACATCAATGGGGTCATGGAAAGAAAGGCTAATCAAACATAGTCTATCAGTTTGAGTAGAGCAAATAAAAAAGAAGAAGACTGTGTTTTAAGTTTTTTGTGTTTTCTTGATGTTATGTTTGCTTGTGTGCTGTTTGAACATTCGGGGATGAATGTTCTTAAGGGAGGAAGAATGTAATACCCGACTAGACTCTGGTGTCGGAATTCCAACTTTTCGATGGAATCCCCATTGGAATCTGGAATCTCAGATACCAAAACCTCTTAGAAGGGTAAAATATGTTTTTACAAAATTTTTTTCATGATTTTATTGATTGGTTTTGAGTTAAAGTTTTAAAATGAAAGAAAAATGTTTTTGATGGATAAGCCTAGGTTCGACCGCTGAACCTCATGTTCGGCCACCGAACATGGTGCTACTGTGGGAGCTCTCTTTTAGCTCTCGAAGGTGGTCTGGCTAGCCACCTATAAGAGGCTTCCAGTCCAAAAATGGGGGAGTTTCTCTCTCCATTTCTCGACAAATGTGAGTTCTTGCCCTTCCTTTGATGATTTTATGCTTTTCCTTCAAATTTTCATGAGTCTTTGCTTGTTTTTGAAGTTTTGAGCTTGGATCAAAGATTTTAAAGTTTGGGAGACCGTTTCTCCTCAACTCCAAGCTTGGGTTGCATCTACCTTAGATCTTCAAGAGGTAAGTGTAGATCCTTGCCTTTTTATATGTTTTAAGCAAGTTTTAAAAAAGGGTTAAGGGTTAAAATTGCATGATATGGCTAGATCTAAGGTTATAGGCTTTGAGTTGGGTTGTTGATGAATGTATGCTTTCTTGATGAGTTTTGTGGTTCTTGTTGGGGTTTAGGCTAGTTTTTATACCCCTAATGCAAGTTGGAGTGAGTATGCATGTTGGAGTGAGTATGCATGTTGTAGGAAGTTGGAAGTGAGGGTTTGAGAGTTTCGGGGCTGAAATGCATGAGGCAGAATTGGGTTCTGCCATTTTGGGGAATCCAGGTTCAGCCGCTGAACCTGCAATGGGAGGCAGCCTTTTGGCCGCCTAACCTGCCTCCGAAAGCATGCACTTTCGGATCTATAAGGGAGTTTCGGCCGCCGAACCCGCTCCGAAAGTCCCTGACTTTCGAATATGTGGAGGACCTTCGGCTGCTGAACCTGCCCCCGAAGGACCCCGACTTTCGGATCTGTAAAGGACCTTCGGCCGCCGAAGGTGCTGCCAAAAGTTCTCTGCCCAGCCTTCCTTTTCTTGTTTTACATGCATGTTTTGTGATGTTTTAGGGGGTTTTTGGGGAGTTGTTTAGAGTCATGTAATAGTTGTGTTGGTCCCTCATTTGAGTCCATCTGTGTAGGATCGGACCTGGGAGACCGTAGAGGCCTTCAGTGAGCCAGCTGCGTCTTTGTCAGTCGAGCGTCAGCCAGAGGTGAGTAGAACTAAACTAATCTATTGTTTTTAAAGTAATCAAACTTTTAAGCATGTTCATGCATCATGAATGCCATGTTATGTAATATGTTGTTGCATTAGAATTCACGAATATGATGCATTGCATAATTTACTATTGATGTGGATGGATATTGGATGACCTACTAGCCCTCGATATGATATGATATGATACGGAAGTCCAGGTCGAGGCTCATTCTATGCCCCTGGCACGATGTAAGAGAAAGTCCAAGTCGAGGCCCATTCTAAGCCCCTGGCACAGTTGAACATGTTATGTTATGTTTAAGAGAAAGTCCTGAGGAGCTCCGTCGAGGGCCGGACATTATTTGAAAATGTAGAGGGTTACTGGTGACAAGTCCATCTTTGATGTGTATTGTTTGTGTTGTGACGCATTCCATGAGATCATATGTTTATTAAACTGTTTTTATGTTCTGCTCACTAGGCTCTTGGAGCTTATCCCTTTCCCCTAACCCCAGGTTTTCAAGGTCAAGAATAGCTCGGAAAGTCGGCTAGATGGCTGGTATAGTTTAATGTAATAGAATAGAAGTAAACATGTACTATGTAATGGATTAGATTTGTGCTTTGCCCTAGTTTATGTTTTGTATATCCCTGTTTATCATGATCTTTATGTAAATGTTTTAATGATAAGTTATGATGAACAAGCTTGAGGCATGTGATGTTTACCATACTAGAGCATTTGATGAGGGCTCTAGTGTGGGTTTTATGTATATAGTTTATGGTGCATGCACAGGTTGAGCTTGTTATATAAAAAGTTTATTTTTTTTTTATGAAAATGTATGATCATGTATGGGATTTTATCAGGTACACAAGAGGTATAGTAGGCTTGCTACGAGTTTCGGCGACCTTAAGTCTATCTGAATCCTAGCGCCGGTAGCGGTCCGGTTAACGGGTCGTTACATCTCTGGTGGCCTATTGCTTCTCCTTCTCGAACACTCTCTTCTTCTATTTGATTGGTTTAGCTCCAGGGAGGACATTCAGTTTGTAGGTCATCACCTCGGGGTCTATCCCTGGCATGTCTGAAGGCTTTTAGGCAAAGCTTGAGGCATGCCTCTTGATAAGACCTATTGTTATCTCCTTCTAGTCCTTTCCAAGGTTTTGTTTGTGCTGAAGACTTTGTTGCTTTTTCTTCAGATAGAGGGAATGTCTCTAGCCTATCAACTGGCTCTGTCCTGGCCTCCTTCTTTTCATCTTGGACCTCCATGACCTCGTGGTTTATTTCCCTTAGCAGAGTGCTTAGTTCTTCCACAGTGGCCAAATATACGGCTCATACCTCTCCTGCCTTCCTCGCGCTATATTCACCCCTGACTCTGTGGGGAATTTCATGGTTAGGTATCGGATGTTGGTCACTGCCTCGAAGTCGTACAACACTGACCTTCCCAAAATAGCATTGTAGTTTAAGGGTAGCTTTACCATGAGGAATACTACATAATGAGTGCAGGCCAGGGGTGGTTCCCCTAGTGTTAGGGCTACTTTCACTTTCCCTTCTACTGCCACAGGGGTTCCGCCTATCCCTTTAACTGAGGCCTTATCCCTGACTAGCTGTTCTTTAGGTATATTCATTTGTTGAAAGACCCAGTAGCATAGCAGATTCACTTTACTCCCATCATCCACCAGGACTTTGCGGATCTGAAAGTTGTGAATGACGGCCTCGATGACCAGGGCGTCGGCATGAGGCATTTGGATCCCATAGTTTCTTCTGGAGAGAAAGAGATGGTCATAGGGGAGTGTTCCACTATCTGCATAACTTCAACACTGCTTCCTTCTCCACTCCTGCTTCTCTTCTTTCCCTCCTGCTCATTCTTCCTCTAGATCCCCCTATGATCATATTGATTGTCCCACTGGACCCATCATTCACGACTCCCCCCATCTGCATACGAGGCCTCTCCACCATCGCATTTTGCTGAGGTCTTTGCCCCTCCAGTTTCTTCACGAAGTTCCTAAGGTGACCCCTTCTTATGAGCCTTTCTATCTCATTTATCAGCTGGTAACAATCATTGGTGTCATGGCCATGGGTTCAGTGATACTAGCAGTATTTTTCCGGATCCCTTCGGTTGGCCTCAGCTTTCATGGGTTTGAGCCACTGTATGAAATCCTTGTCTTGCACAGCTACAAGCACTTTGGCTCTAGACACATTTAGAGGAGTGATTACCTCGGAGATTCTGGGTTGATATGGCCTTTGCTCTTTCCTTTCCTATGGATGTCTGTTCAGCATCTCTGGCCCTCGATTTTGCCTTTTCTCTTGCCTTTCTGGCCATCTGTCCTCCACTGCCTTTCCTCTATCTTCCCATTCTCTGGCGAGTCTGCTTGTGGTCAAGGCATCATCCTGCCTGATATACTTCTCGGCTCGTTTCATCAGTTCAACTAGGGTAGTGGGTGACTTTCGGCATAACAAGCCAAAAAACTTAGGGATGTGGTCCCTTTCTGCATGGCTTCCACTGCTCTTGCCTTACCAAGCTCGGGGATTTGCAGGGCTTGAGAGTTGAATCTGGCTACATGTTCTCTTAGAGACTCATTCCTTCTTTGTCGGACTTTCTCCAGGTAGCTCGTTTTCCTCTCCATCGGGACTCCTGCAATGAATCTACTGATAAATACATTGGCCAGGTCCACGAAGCCTTTGATGCTTCTTGCTTTCAGGCTATTAAACCATACCCAAGCTGGCCCTGTGAGGGTAGTGGGGAAGACTTTACACATCAGGGCATCCGAATGGGTCTGGAGCTCTATAAACATCTTATAATTCAGGATGTACTCTCGAGGGTTTCCTATGCCATCATAAGCTGCCATTGGCGACATCATAAACTTCTTGGGAATGGTCTCCTGTTGCACCCATCTTGTGAACGTTTCTCCTCAACTCCAAGCTTGGGTTGCATCTACCTTAGATCTTCAAGAGGTAAGTGTAGATCCTTGCCTTTTTATATGTTTTAAGCAAGTTTTAAAAAAGGGTTAAGGGTTAAAATTGCATGATATGGCTAGATCTAAGGTTATAGGCTTTGAGTTGGGTTGTTGATGAATGTATGCTTTCTTGATGAGTTTTGTGGTTCTTGTTGGGGTTTAGGCTAGTTTTTATACCCCTTATGTATGTTGGAGTGAGTATGCATGTTGTAGAAAGTTGGGAGTGAGGGTTTGAGAGTTTCGGGACTGAAATGCATGAGGCAAAATCGGGTTCTGCCATTTTGGGGAACCCAGGTTCGGCCGCCGAAGCAGGGTTCGGCTACCGAACCTGCATGGGAGGCAGCCTAACCTACCCCCGAAAGCATGCACTTTCGGACCTATAAGGGAGTTTTGGCCGCCGAACCTGCCCTCGAAAGTCTCTAACTTTCGGATCTGTGGAGGACCTTCGACTGCCGAACCTGCCCCCGAAATACCCCGACTTTCGGATCTGTAGAGGACCTTCGGCTGCCAAAGGTGCCGCCAAAAGTCCTCTGCCCAGCCTTCCTTTTCTTTTTTTATATGCATGTTTTGTGATGTTTTAGGGGGGTTTTTGGGGAGTTGTTTAGAGTCATGAAATAGTTGTATTGGTCCCTCATTTGAGTCCATCTGTGTAGGATCGGACCTGGGAGACCGTAGAGGCCTTCAGTGAGCCAGCTGCATCTTCGTCAGTCGAGCGTCAGCTAGAGGTGAGTAGAACTAAACTAATCTATTGTTTTTAAAGTAATCAAACTTTTAAGCATGTTCATGCATCATGAATACCATGTTATGTAATAGGTTGTTGCATTAGATGTAAGACCCCGCTCGTTCAGGCATCGAAATTCCTACCGTCCGGTGGAGTTTCGGATGTCGGATCCTTTTGAGGGGTATAGCAAGAGTTAAGGAAAGGTTTTCTAAAATGGTTTTAAGTGTTTTATAGTTGTAAAAGAAATGTTTTGAGTTTTGAAGAGAAAAGACCAAGGAGGCTTTTGCCAGGTTCGGCCGCCGAAGGTGAAGTTCGGCTGCCGAACATGGAAAGGTTTCGGGAGCGCTTTTGGCCTCCGAAAGCCTTGTTTGAATGAGCCAAGGTTCGGCCGTCGAACCTCAAGTTCGGCCGCCGAACATGCATGAGTTTAGGGGGCTCATTAGGCTGCCGAAGGTCTTTGACCAGGCCACCTATAAAGGGCCCTCAGATTGGAAATGGGCGAGTTTTCTCCCCATTCCCGAGCTCAGGTGAGTTTTTGCCTTCCTTTGGTCGTTTTCATGCTTTCTCTACCCATCCCTCAAGTTTTCATGAGTTTTACGTTTATTTTGAAGACTTTTAAGCTTAAATCAAGTTTTGGGAGCTTGGAGGCTTTTGGAGCTTGGATCCTCCACACCTCCGAGTTAAGGATTGCACCAACCCTCGATCTTCAAGAGGTAAGTGTAGATCTTGGTTTTCCTTTATGGTTTAATGAAGTTTTAAATAAGTTTTATGAAGTTTTAATGTTTATGTATGGGTAGTTATGCATGTATAGGCTTTTGTGGGTTTATGCCCAATGTATGTTATGTGGTGTTGTGTTGGTAGGTTTAAGCTAGTTTCTTTGCTCCTTTATGCTTGTGGGAGTGTGTAAGCATGTTTGGGAGAGAGTATGTGAGGTTGAGGTTGGTTTCGGGGGGTTGGGAGGCTGGTATGCTCGAGAGGCTGAGTTCTGATGAACTCAGGTTCGGCCGCCGAAGGTAGTTTTGGCCGCCGAACCTGCCTGTGGATGCATGGTTTGGCCGCCTAACCTTACCCCCGAAAGTTGAGTTTCGGATCTGGAGCAGACTTTCGGCCGCCGAAGGTGCCGCCGAAAGAGCCTGACTTTCGGATCTGGAGAGAGGGTTCGGCCGCCGAAGGTGCCGCCGAACATGCATGAGGTTCGTCTCTGGAAGGGACCTTCGGCCGCCGAAAGTGCCGCCGAAAGTGCCCTGTCCAGCCTTTTCATGAGTATGTTCTATTCATGTTTTGAGGATGTTTTAGGGGGGGTTTTTGGGGAGATGTTTATGTCTATGTTAGAGTTGTTTGGTACCTCATGTGAGTCCATCTGTGTAGGATCGGACCTGAGACATCGAGGTGTCTAGCTTCAGTGCTAGTTGGCCCAGTAGAGTTAGCTGAGCAGTGGCTTCAAGTGAGTAGAACTAAACTTAATCTTTTATACTGAAAAATGGAATGCTTTAGCATAGTTCATGCATCATGGATGCCATGTGTGCTAGGGTGGTTGCATTAGAATCACGACTATGGTGCATTGCATTATTTACTGATAGTGGGGATTGGACCAAGGCGACATCAATAGCCCATAATCTGTCACTGGCAGTGAAAGTCCTGTGTGAGCTCCATAGGAGGAGTCGGGCGCCGACAGAGGGAGTTTTGAGGTCATGTCTAATCCGAGATGTGGAATGTTTGTGCTGTGACACATATCATGAAAGCATGTAATGAATGAATGAATTGTCTTATCTGTTTCTACTCACTGGGCTCTTGTAGCTCATCCCTTTCCCTTGACCCCAGTTTTGCAGGGCCAGAGCTAAGTTAAGCCAGAGTAAGTCAGAGTAAGCCATGGGAAAAGCAGAGTTTAAGCATGGGTTGCCGTGTTTTGATGTAATAGTATAGCTTAGTTTATGTACAGGAAAAAGCATGTATATGTTAAGTAAGCTGGATATAAAGAGATGTTATGTTTTGTATGCTTGAATAGTATAGTAGTGGACATGATGTATATAAAGGATATGATATGATGATGTATGTAAAGAGTTAATGAAAAGCTAGAGGATGGAAAGTATAGTATGTCATGTGATGTATAGAGTTGTGCTTGACCCTAGAGTTGGTTGATCCTTTGGTTTACATGATCTTAAGAAAATGTCTTGATGTTAAAGAGTTAAAGGTTTTCATGATGTGAAAGGTTTTAATGTTATGAGATTTGAATGGCCCGTGAGGGAAAAAAGGGTTTCAATCCCTTGACCCAAAGCGGACATGGTTTTAAAGCAAGCTTGATGACCCATCTGGTATGAGGTTCTATGTTTTCATGCATAGGTCAAGCGGAGGTAAGGAAAACAAGTTTAAAGGTTTTTCTGAAACAAAAGCTTAAGTTTTCAAGAAAAGTTTGATCATGTATGGGATTAGACCAGAAGTTTAGCATGTCTAGTGGCTGCTACGGGTCCCGGCGGCCTTAAGCCGATCTGGATCCTAGCGCCGGTGGCGGTCCGGAGATGCGGGCTGTTACAGTTGGTATCAGAGCATAGGGCCTCAAGAGTACGGTGTTTTGAGCAAGGATGCTCAGGGATGAAGGTATCCCACATCGGAAAAAGGTTGCTTTAGATGGGCAAGCACAATAAGAAAGATCGAGAGAAAGCTAATGTCCACTAGGATAGGATGAGGAGTCCTGTCTTGCTTGATGATGTGTAATGCCATGTATGATGCATGTGCATTTGTGTTTGTATTATGGATGTTGATGGTCCCTTAGCTGCGAGATGGCATGATATGTATGAGATGAGCCGAGCGACCAGGAGTGGCCCTTGGCACAGTTGGTCATGGCATGTTCTGCTATGTTGTAGGCTGTAGGTGACAAGCTCATCCATGATATGTGTTGCATGAGGGGTCGTGTGTTTGTCACATGAACCATATGAACGATGCATGCTATGTGTTGTGAGTTCATGTGTTTCTACATGGACTGTATGATGTGACGCGATGCTGATGTTTGCTTGTGTGCCTGTTGTGTTTTCAGAAGAGAGAAGATGCAAGGTGCTAGTCGATCTGTGGAGTCAGATCCGTCTGAGTGGGAAGGTACGGAGACCTTTCCTCCCGTTCTGCCAGGAGTACAGTCAGGTAGAGTTGGCAGTGGGGAGACATCAAGAGACCCTGGAAGGTCTGTTGATGCCAGCAGAGAAGAGAAGATGGAGGTGCAGAGGAGGGATGTAGGTCTGCAAGTGGATATGGATGAAGAAAATATGGAAAAGTCTAAGGATTCTAAGAGTTCAAGTTCAGGGGAAGTTGATCCCTCCATGCTGAGTACAGCCGCCAAGAGAGGTAGAAGGGGGAGAAGAACCCCTAGGCAATGGGGCAGGACTAGGAAGGGTAGGTTTTGGAAGAGGTTTAGGCTAAAGGCTGAAGATGGTTCGAGTTCTGGTCGAGGCACTACAGGATGCATGAGGTGTGGGAGGCCACACAAAGGAGTTTGTCTGGCGGGGACTACGGCATGTTTTAGGTGCGGACAGGAAGGGCACTTCGCAAGTGAGTGTCCTACTGCGCCCAGGATGGTACGGTCCCAGCGGTTAGCTCCAAGTAATGTGGCTCAGACCAGTGATCATAGAAGGGGAGCAGACACATTGAACACGGTGATGCCAGGTACGCTCACTTTTGACTGTTCTGATGTGTGTGTTGTTGTGAACCCTGGTGTGTTTCTTCTTCTGTTGTTGCTCTAGGAGCCTTTGAAAGGTTGAGTTGATAGCTTCTGGGTGTAGAGTGTTCTCTTTGAATCTAAGTATGATCCATCTGTGGCGGAGTCAGTCTGCCGGTTCAGTCCAGTATCAGGTGAGGGTAGATACCTTCCACCCAACCTTGAGGTCCGAGACTTAGTTGTCTGGATGTCATTCGGGGGATGGATTGGTTTCTCTACTCGTGGTGCTGGTGCTACCTTGGTCTGTTGAGACGAGGTAGTCAAGTTCAGAGTTCAGGATGGGTCAGAGGTAGTCTTCAGAGGGGACAGTGTAAAGATGCCGAGAGGTTTGATGTCAGCCCGTTAGGCTCGTAGGGTGTGTAGGAGTGGTTATTAGAGGGTTCTTGTTCAGGTTTGAAAGGTTAGTAGGCAGGTCAGGGAACCAGCCTTAGTGCCGTGTAGATAGAGCGAGTTTTAGAGATTCCAAGCTAGTGTCAGGTTTACCATCGGTCAGGGAGGTAGAGTTTGGTTTAGAAGTGGTATTTAGTACCAGAACCGTTTCTCTCTTTCCCCAGGATGGTACTTGCAGAGTTATAGGAGGAGTGTAGGAGTAGTGGAGTGCTTGGTAGACAAGGGTTTTATTCGACCTAGTACCTCACCCTGGAACGCTCCAGTATTGTGCGGGAAAGGAAGGATGGATCCTTGAGCCTTGTAGCGACTGTAAGCAGTTGTGCAGGGTTACTACCGGGAGTAGGTAATCTCTACCTTGGATCGATGATCTATGGATCAGCTAGCAAGAGTCGATCGTTTTCCTAGATCTGAGATTCGGGTTCAGGTTGTTGAGCTTAGAGAAGAGGTTAGTATAAGAGTAGAGGGTAAGAGTAGAAAAGGAGGAAGAAGAGAAGGATCAGAGTAAGAGCAGCGAAGGAGGAAGAAGAGAAGGATCAGAGTAACGCAGCGGAAGCTGGTGGCGTTCAGTCGCAAGTTTGAGGTTTTATGTGTTTTTGTTTGAACATTCGAGGACGAATGTTCTGTAAGGGGGGAAGAATGTAAGACCCCGCTCGTTCAGGCATCGAAATTCCTACCGTCCGGTGGAGTTTCGGATGTCGGATCCTTTTGAGGGGTATAGCAAGAGTTAAGGAAAGGTTTTCTAAAATGGTTTTAAGTGTTTTATAGTTGTAAAAGAAATGTTTTGAGTTTTGAAGAGAAAAGACCAAGGAGGCTTTTGCCAGGTTCGGCCGCCGAAGGTGAAGTTCGGCCGCCGAACATGGAAAGGTTTCGGGAGCGCTTTTGGCCTCCGAAAGCCTTGTTTGAATGAGCCAAGGTTCGGCCGCCGAACCTCAAGTTCGGCCGCCGAAAATGCATGAGTTTAGGGGGTACGTTAGGCTGCCGAAGGTCTTTGACCAGGCCACCTATAAAGGGCCCTCAGATCGGAAATGGGCGAGTTTTCTCCCCATTCCCGAGCTCAGGTGAGTTTTTGCCTTCCTTTGGTCGTTTTCATGCTTTCTCTACCCATCCCTCAAGTTTTCATGAGTTTTACGTTTGTTTTGAAGAGTTTTAAGCTTAAATCAAGTTTTGGGAGCTTGGAGGCTTTTGGAGCTTGGATCCTCCACACCTCCGAGTTAAGGATTGCACCAACCCTCGATCTTCAAGAGGTAAGTGTAGATCTTGGTTTTCCTTTATGGTTTAATGAAGTTTTAAATAAGTTTTATGAAGTTTTAATGTTTATGTATGGGTAGTTATGCATGTATAGGCTTTTGTGGGTTTATGCCCAATGTATGTTATGTGGTGTTGTGTTGGTAGGTTTAAGCTAGTTTCTTTGCTCCTTTATGCTTGTGGGAGTGTGTAAGCATGTTTGGGAGAGAGTATGTAAGGTTGAGGTTGGTTTCGGGGGGTTGGGAGGCTGGTATGCTCGAGAGGCTGAGTTCTGATGAACTCAGGTTCGGCCGCCGAAGGTAGTTTTGGCCGCCGAACCTGCCTGTGGAT
Source organism: Manihot esculenta (assembly GCF_001659605.2). Lineage (NCBI taxonomy): Eukaryota > Viridiplantae > Streptophyta > Magnoliopsida > Malpighiales > Euphorbiaceae > Manihot > Manihot esculenta. The sequence continues at coordinate 17,147,860 of NC_035176.2, read as the reverse complement.
GCATGGTTTCGCCGCCTAACCTTACCCCCGAAAGTTGAGTTTCGGATCTGGAGCAGACTTTCGGCCGCCGAAGGTGCCGCCGAAAGAGCCTGACTTTCGGATCTGGAGAGAGGGTTCGGCCGCCGAAGATGCCGCCGAACATGCATGAGGTTCGTCTCTGGAAGGGACCTTCGGCCGCCGAAAGTGCCGCCGAAAGTGCCCTGTCCAGCCTTTTCATGAGTATGTTCTATGCATGTTTTGAGGATGTTTTAGGGGGGGTTTTTGGGGAGATGTTTATGTCTATGTTAGAGTTGTTTGGTACCTCATGTGAGTCCATCTGTGTAGGATCGGACCTGAGACATCGAGGTGTCTAGCTTCAGTGCTAGTTGGCCCAGTAGAGTTAGCTGAGCAGTGGCTTCAGGTGAGTAGAACTAAACTTAATCTTTTATACTGAAAAATGGAATGCTTTAGCATAGTTCATGCATCATGGATGCCATGTGTGCTAGGGTGGTTGCATTAGAATCACGACTATGGTGCATTGCATTATTTACTGATAGTGGGGATTGGACCAAGGCGACATCAATAGCCCATAATCTGTCAATGGCAGTGAAAGTCCTGTGTGAGCTCCATAGGAGGAGTCGGGCGCCGACAGAGGGAGTTTTGAGGTCATGTCTAATCCGAGATGTGGAATGTTTGTGCTGTGACACATATCATGAAAGCATGTAATGAATGAATGAATTGTCTTATATGTTTCTACTCACTGGGCTCTTGTAGCTCATCCCTTTCCCTTGACCCCAGTTTTGCAGGGCCAGAGCTATGTTAAGCCAGAGTAAGTCAGAGTAAGCCATGGGAAAAGCAGAGTTTAAGCATGGGTTGCCGTGTTTTGATGTAATAGTATAGCTTAGTTTATGTACAGGAAAAAGCATGTATATGTTAAGTAAGCTGGATATAAAGAGATGTTATGTTTTGTATGCTTGAATAGTATAGTAGTGGACATGATGTATATAAAGGATATGATATGATGATGTATGTAAAGAGTTAATGAAAAGCTAGAGGATGGAAAGTATAGTATGTCATGTGATGTATAGAATTGTGCTTGACCCTAGAGTTGGTTGATCCTTTGGTTTACATGATCTTAAGAAAATGTCTTGATGTTAAAGAGTTAAAGGTTTTCATGATGTGAAAGGTTTTAATGTTATGAGATTTGAATGGCCCGTGAGGGAAGAAAGGGTTTCAATCCCTTGACCCAAAGCGGACATGGTTTTAAAGCAAGCTTGATGACCCATCTGGTATGAGGTTCTATGTTTTCATGCATAGGTCAAGCGGAGGTAAGGAAAACAAGTTTAAAGGTTTTTCTGAAACAAAAGCTTAAGTTTTCAAGAAAAGTTTGATCATGTATGGGATTAGACCAGAAGTTTAGCATGTCTAGTGGCTGCTACGGGTCCCGGCGGCCTTAAGCCGATCTGGATCCTAGCGCCGGTGGCGGTCCGGAGATGCGGGCTGTTACATTAGAATTCACGAATATGATGCATTGCATAATTTACTGTTGATGTGGATGGATATTGGATGACCCACAAGCCCTCGATATGATATGATATGATGTGGTACGGAAGTCCAAGTCGAGGCCCATTCTACGCCCTTGGCACGATGCAAGAGAAAGTCCAGGTCGAGGCCCATTCTACGCCCCTGGCACAGTTGGGCATGTTATGTTATGTTTAAGAGGAAGTCCTGAGGAGCTCCATCGAGGGCCAGACATTATTTGGATATGTAGAGGGTTACTGGTGACAAGTCCATCTTTGATGTGTATTGTTTGTGTTGTGACGCATTCCATGAGAGCATATGTTTATTAAACTTATTTTATGTTATGCTCACTAGGCTCTTGTAGCTTATTCCTTTCCCCTAACCCCAGGTTTGTAGGGTCAAGAATAGCTCGGAAAGTCGGCTAGATGGCTGGTATAGTTTAATGTAATAGAATAGAAGTGGAAATGTACTATGTAATGGACTAGATTTATGCTTTGCCCTAGTTTATGTTTTGTATATCCCTGTTTATCATGATCTTTATGTAATTGTTTTAATGATAAGTTATGATGAACCAAGCTTGAGGCATGTGATGTTTACCATACTAGAGCATTTGATGAGAGCTCTAGTGTGGGTTTTATATATACAGTTTATGGTGCATGCACAGGTTGAGCTTGGTATATAAAAAGTTAAAATTTTTTTTATGAAAATGTATGATCATGTATGGGATTTTATCAGGTACACAGGAGGTATAGTAGGCTTGCTACGAGTTCTGTCGACCTTAAGTTGATCTGAATCCTAGCGCCGGTAGCGGTCCAATTTTCGGATCATTACAGAGTGGTATCAGAGCCCTAGGTTCATATGGTCGGACCTAGCGTGTCGGGCTCATATATGTTATAGAAGGGCAAGCACATTAGGAAAAATCATGTCCACTAGAATAGGATGTAGAGTCCTTTCTTGATGATGATGTGAAATGCCATGATATTATGCATGTGCATTAATGATATGTATGAATGTGATGTGGGTTCATGTGTGTCCACATGAACTATATGATGCTAATGTTTATGTGATGTATGTCGTTTTTTTAGAAATCAGAATGCGAGACACTCGTCGATCTGCGAGATTAACTGGAGTTGCACCTGAGAATGAGGGCATGGATGCTGACTCGCGGTTGTCGAAGCCAGTCAAAAATAACCTTTCCAGTTATCAATAATATTACTACTATAGATAGTGGTAAAGGATCGAATCCACAGAGAATTGAAAACTTTTATATTTTTCTTAACAAGACCGAAAGAATTAACTGAATGAGAACTGAAAGCAATTAACTGAAAGCAAATTAAAAATGGTGATTTTGATATTGATACAGTTGAACTAATTAAGCAAGCAATAAAAGAAGCGGATAGTAAAAATAAAGAGAAATCAAATATGAGAAAGGTCTAGTTGAAGAGTTGGATCCACTTCAGTTGTTTGGATTGATCATTGAAACTTATGTTCTTTTGATTGATTCAATAGATTAGTTATGGAGATGGAAGATGCTTCTCACCACCATGTCTCTCCTTAAGATTAAACCAATTAGGGAACGTCCTCTAATTAATTACTAATTAACAAGTTGCCAAGGAACGTCATTGGGCCTTAGGCATCAAAACAACTGTTAATTTCATGAAGAGATAGAGAGATCTAATCTTAGCTACTCAAACGTATGAGATGTTGATAGATCATACAATTTCCTTAGTTTTTACACCAAGTGTTCTTATGTTTGAATAATCCAAGCAATTACGGACTTAAAATTATCCAAACTAACAATATATTACCTTGCAATCAAGAATCAAGTGGCCAATTTGATCAAAACAACAAAGCAATAATGGAATCAAGCATGAAATTGTATGAATATTGAACAAACCAAAGACAAATAGTTTATGTTCAGATCTCACAATCCATAAAACAACTTAAGTTTCAACCAATCTTCAACTAGAATAAAAGGTTTCAGCCACTCATGGCTGAATCAAAACCAAAAATAAAAGAAAAGAAAAAAGGTAGAAGAAGAGAAGAGGTGGGCGTCGGCCCTTATGCAATCCGAAGTTGGGAGGCGTGAAGAGTTGTGGAAGAAGGGAAGGGAGTCTCGGCTGGTTATGTGCTTCTTAAATAGGATTAGAGGCTAACCTTGCTGCCCTAGAGGTACTTGCTGCCCAAGTTGTGTCTGAAAAGGAAAGAATCGCGTTGCAAGCTCTTTGGAAGAAAGGAGGCGCGCGGCATGCTCTTCAGAAGGAAGGTGTGCACGCGGCAAGGCTTGTGCAGAGGGAAGGATATGTTGTCTAGTCTCTCCTTCTTAGGTGGAGCCTTCGTTCAAATTTTGAATGCTGAGTGCAGAAGAGGCAAGTGCATCTTCTTGAAATCTTGCTGCCTAAATAGGAAGATCTGACTGCTGAAGTGTGTGCACATCTTTAAACAAGGAAAGAAAGATCTGCAATTTGAATTTCAAATAATCTTCTGACTGAGCTTTCCTTATTTGCTTTTGCTTTTGCACTTTCCTTATTTGAAAACTTTCCTTTTTTGGCACTTTCCATATTTGGCACTTTTTGGCAGTTTTAAGAGCATTTTTACTAGATTGTCTCTTTACACCTAATGTCTGCAAAACATGATTAAAACCATAAAATTAGGCAGAAATGGTGTAAATAAACATCAATAACATTATGATAAAATGGTCTAAAATATGCTCTATCAGATGCCCTACCCTCTGCTCTGCTAAGAGCAAGGTCTAGTAGAACCAGTAGAGGAGAAACATCAAGGGACCCTAGAAGGTCTTTTGATGTAAACAGGAGGAGAATCGATCCGAGTAGGATGTCTGCGGATGTTAGGGATACAGTAGAAGATGATCAGAGGAGGGATGGCAGTTTGGGTATGAGCATGTCAGAGGAAGGTATGGGAGAATCACAAGGAGGCGCTTAGGCCTCGGGTTTTGCTTACCCACCGCAGTTAGCCCTACCCATAGGGATTGGGGTATCCGATGGGAGGCACATGGGATTTATCTAGTTACAATCCATACTACCCTCCATATCCACCCTACCCCATGTTTTCACCCCACCTTTTTACCAGAACCCAGCAAACCCTAACCCAAGGAATGTTGCACCACCTCCTCCTCCCCCAGTAGAACCGGTGGTTCCTGAAACCCAATCATCCAGACCCAACCCATCAGATGGGAGCAAAGTGAAAATGACAGACTATCTGAAATTGGATGCTCCCAAGTTCAAAACAGGTGATGATCCGTTTGAGTATCTCAAGACGGTGAAATTGATAACTGATGAGTTGGGGGCAAGTGATAGCAGAGCCATTCAAATGGCGGGGTTCACTCTTAAATGTAAGAAGACGAAAGAATGGTTTAAAAATTATGTGGACCCGAGACTGGACAGCCTATCATGGGAGCAGTTTGCTAATGAATTTGCGGGATGGGCTTTTCCAGATAGTTTAAGGGAATTGAAGGTAATTGAGTTTGAGCAGTTGAGACAAACTGAAGACATGAGTGTAGATGAGTACACAGACAAATTCCTGGAGTTGCTTTAGTTTGTGGGACAGGCATATGATACGGATCAGAAGAAAGCCAGGAGGTATACCATGAGACTCCACTCAAGGTATTCCTCCCTAATCTTAGCGGCAGAGAGGGAGAGCTTTCACACCATAGTAGATGCAGCTAGAAAAATGGAGGCTAGTGCCATTATTCAGGGGACAGTAAAGCAGTAGGTGGCACATTCCTCGGGTTCCAAAACTCTGAGTTTAGAAAATTTTGATCTCTCCTCTCTATGTGAAGCTGCCACGAAGGGTAAGAAGTGGAACAAATCCAAGCCTAAGAAGAATAAGTTCTGGAACAGGTTAAAGTCTGGTTTGGGAATGGGTGGTGGTTCGAGCTCTTGTTCGGATAGCTCCGAAAATATGAGGTGCAGTAAGCCACACAAAGGGGTTTGTCGGTTTGGGACTACAGCATGTTTCAGATGCGGACAGGAGGGGCACATGGCACATGAGTGTCCCAGTGCAGTTATGATGGCTTAGTCCCAGCGAACAACTTCTGGCAGTGTAGCTCAGCCAGCAGCTCCAACCATGTCACAGGGTGATAGAACATAATTTAGTCCATTTTATTATGATGTTATTGATGTTAATTTACACTATTTCTGCTTAATTTTGTGGTTTTAATCTTATTCTGCAGAAAATGGTGTAAAGAGACAATTTGGAGAAAATGCCCCTAAAACTGCCTAAATTGGAGCAAAGGAGAGCAAGCATGTCAAGTGCAACTTGAAAGGAGCCAAATAAGGAATGTAATTTGAAATTCAAATTTCAAATCCTTAAGAGAATTCAAAATTCAAAATTAAGATTCAGCTCATTAAGGAAAGTGCTAAATAAGGAAAGTGGCAAATAAGGAAAGTGCACTCAACATGGCAATTTGAAATTCAAATTCTTCAAGAATTCTTTTTTTTATTCAAGAAGCCAAGTCTTTATAAGATGCACATTCAGATTTGAAATTTAAATTCAGCTTGCCAAAGAAGTCAAAGAAGTCACACATGCCACACATGCCATGCACATTCAAAATTCAAATTGCAAAAGGTAGGCTCCATCTCATCACATGGGAGGCAAGTGATAGAGCATATTTTAGTCCATTTTATCATTATGTTCTTGATGTTTATTTACATCTTTTCTGCTTAATTTTGTGGTTTTAATCATGTTTTGCAGATATTAGGTGTAAAGAGACAATCTGGAGAAAATGCTTTTAAAACTGCCAAAAAGTGCCAAATATGGAAAGTGCCAAAAAAGGAAAGTTTTCAAATAAGAAAAGTTTTCAGAAAAGGAAAGTTTTCAATTAAGGAAAGTGCAGAAGCAAAAGCAAAAGCAAATAAGGAAAGCTCAGTCAGAAGACTATTTGAAATTCAAAATGCAGATCTTTCTTTCCTTGTTCAAAGATGTGCACACACTGCAGCAGTCATATCTTCCTATTTAGGCAGCAAGATTTCATGAAGATGCACTTGCCTCTTCTACGTTCAGCATTCAAAATTCAAATGAAGGCTCTACCTAAAAAGGAAAGACTGGACAGATTCACTTTCCCTTCTGCACATGCATGCCGCGCGCCCACCTTCCCTCTGAAGAGCATCCGCGCACCTCCTTCCTTCTGAAGAGCTTGCAACGCAATTCTTTCCTTTCCAGACATAACTTGGGCAGCAAGTACCTCTTGGGCAGCATCTTGAAGACAGTTGGGCAGCATCTTGAAGACAGTTGGGCAGCAAGTAAATTCTTGGACAGCACACTCTTGCCTTTTGAAGCCTTGCCGCGCGCACACCTTCCTTCTGAAGAGCATGCCGCGCGCCTCTTTCCTTTTGAATAATTTGCAATGCAATTCTTTCCTTTTCAGCACCTTGGGCAGCCTCTCAACTACTTGGGCAGCAAGTATGACCTAGGGCAGCACTTTCAACTATAAAAAGACACATAAGGAGCCTTCCTATGTTTTTTCAAGACTGCCTTGGACACACCTACGGGATTGCAAGTGACACCATCTCTTCTTCTTCCTTTCTTTATTTTTTGTTTTTATTTCAGTCATGAATGGCTGAAACCTTTTATTCTAGTTGAAGATTGGTTGAAACTAAAGTTGTTTAATGGATTGTGAGATCTGAACATAAACTGTTTGTCTTTGGTTTGTTCAATATTCATACAATTTGGTGCTTGAATCTATTATTACTTTGTTGTTTTGATCAAATTGGCCACTTGATTCTTGATTGCAAGGTAATTAATTGTTAGTTTGGATAATTTTAAGTCTGTAATTGCTTGAATTGTTCAAACATAAGAACACTTGGTGTAACAACTGAGAAATTGTATGATCTAGCAACATCTCATGCGTTTGAGTAGCTAGGATTGGATCTCTCAATCTCTTCATGCAATTAACAATTGTTTTGATGCCTAAGGCCCAAGGACGTTCCTTGGCAATTTATTAATTAGTAATTAATTAGAGGACGTTCCCTAATTAATTTAATCATAAGGAGAGACATGGTGGTGAGAAGCGTTTTCCATCTCCATAACTAATCTATTGAATCAATCAAAAGAACATAAGTTTCAATGATCAATCTAAACAACTAAAGTGGATCCAACTTTTCAACTAGACCTTTCTCATTTTTTTATTTCCCTTTTATTTTATTATTCTCTTATTTTATTGCTTTCAGTAGTTGTTTAATTGAATCAATCTCAAAACCCCCATTTTTGCTTTTAGTTTATTTCGCTTTCGGTTTGTTTCGCTTTTAGTTTATTTCGCTTTCAGTTTATTTTTCTTTCCATTTATTTCGCTTTCAGTTTATTTCGTTTTCAGTTTGTTTCGCTTTCAGTTTATTTCGCTTTCAGTTTATTTCGCTTTCAATTTATTTTGCTTTTCGTTTATTTCGCTTTCAGTTTACTTTTCTTTAAGTTTATTTTTGTTTTAGTTAATTCTCTTGGTCTTGATAAGGAAAATAGATAAGTTTTCAATTCTCTGTGGATTCGATCCTTTACCACTATCTACAGTAGTAATATTGTTGATAACCGGAAAGGTTATTTTTGACCGGTTTCGACAACCGCGAGTCAGCAAGACATGGGCAGCCACTTTGGACACTTGGGCAGCAAGTAAGAAGAGCTATGGCAGCATCTTAAACCCTTTACAATCCTCCCAAAGGCTGCCACACAAGCTTGGTCCATCCTTCTCCCAATTGGCGCTCCACCTCATTAATGTGCAAATTCTGGGCAGCAACTTGGGCAGCACTTGGGCAGCACGTGGGCAAGACTTGGGCAGCCACTAGGGCATCATCTAAACTCTATTTAAACATCCCTTAACCACCCGCACACCCCTTGGACAGAATTCCCCATTCAGCCAAGAAGGGCGCAAGGTTCTCCAAGCTCTCCAATCGATTCCTTCTTTATCTTTCTTCTTTATTTTCTTTTATTTTCTATTTTGGTTCAGCCATGAGAGGCTGAAACCTTTTATTCTAGTTGAAGATTGGTTGAAACTAAGGTTGTTTTATGGATTGTGAGGTCTGAACACACATTGTTTGTCTTTTGGTTATTCAATATTCATACAGTTCATGCTTGAAATCTATTATTACTTTGTTGTTTTAATCAAATTGGCCACTTGATTCTTGATTGTAAGGTAATTAATTGTTAGTTTGGATAATTTTAAGTTTGTAATTGCTTGAATTGTTCAAACATAAGATCACTTGGTATAACAACTAAGGAATTATATGATCTAGCAACATCTCATGCGTTTGAGTAGTTAGGATTGGATCTCTCTCTTTCTTCATGCAATTAACAATTGTTTTGATGCCTAAGGCCCAAGGACGTTCCTTGGCAATTTGTTAACTAGTAATTAATTAGAGGATGTTCCCTAATTGGTTTAATCATAAGGAGAGACATGGTGGTGGGAAGCATTTTCCATCTCCATAACTAATCTATTGAATCAATCAAAAGAACATAAGTTTCAATGATCAATCCCAACAACTAAAGTGGATCCAACTCTTCAACTAGATCTTTCTCATTATTGATTTCCTTTTTATTTTTCATATTCTGCTTATTTAATTGCTTTCAGTAGTTGCTAATCAAATCAATCTCAAAACTCCCCATTTTATTTTTATTGCACTTTATTTTTATTCCGCTTTCAGTTACTTGCTTTCAGTTGCACTTTCAGTTAATTCTCTTGGTCTTGTTGAGAAAAATAGATAAGTTTTCAATTCTCTGTGGATTCGACCCTTTACCACTATCTGCAGTAGTAATATTGTTGATAATCGAAAAGGTTATTTTTTACCGGCTTCGACAACTGCGAGTCACAGGGCAGAGGTCGAGGTAGAGGGAGAGGGACAGCCTCTTCTTCAGCAAGTTCCCACGGAAAAGGTCCATCAGCTCCAGCACGGATATTCACTATGACTCAGTAGGAGGCTAACACATCGAACACGGTGGTGTCAGGTAATCTCACTATTGGATGTTCTAATATGTATGCTTTTATGGACCCTGGTGCTTCTCATTCTTTTGTTGCTCCGAGAGCCGTAGACAGAGTGGGTTTGATAGCTTCTGGGCTAGAGTGTCCTCTTTAGGTCAGTGGACCCAAGTGTGATCCATCTGTGGCTGAGTCAGTCTGCCGGTTCAGTCCAGTTTTTGTTGGGAGTAGATGCCTTCCAGCGGACCTTGTGGTTCTAGATTTGACCGAATTTGACGTCATTCTAGGGATGGATTGGCTTTATACTCATGGTGCTACCTTAGACTGCAGAGACAAGGTAGTCAGGTTCAAATATCATGATGGATCAGAGGTAGTCTTCAGAGGGGACAGGATAGGGATGCCTAGAGGTTTGATATCTACCCTTTAGGCTCACAGGTTACTTAGGAGGGGTTGTCAGGGGTTTCTTGCTCATGTCAGAGAGCTTAACAGTGAGGTCAGGGAACCAGCTTCAATGCCCGTAGTCAGAGAGTTCCTAGATGTCTTCCCAGACGAGCTGCTAGGTTTACCACCTACTAGGGAGATAGAGTTTGAAATTGAAGTGATGCCAGGAACATGACCCATCTCTATCCCTCCCTACAGGATAGCGCCTGCAGAGTTAAAGGAGTTAAAGGAGCAGTTGCAGGAGTTGGTAGATAAGGGTTTCATCTGACCTAGTACCTCACCTTGGGGTACTCCAGTCCTGTTTGTGAAAAAGAAGGATGGATCCCTAAGACTTTGTATCGACTACAGACAGTTGAACAAGGTCACTACCAAGAACAAATATCCGCTACCCAAGATTGATGATCTATTCGACTAGCTATCACGAGCCAGTTGTTTCTCGAAAATAGATTTGAGATCCGGGTACTACCAGTTGAGGGTCAGAGAAGAAGATGTGCCAAAGACAGCTTTCAGGACCAAATATGGGCATTTTGAGTTCCTAGTGATACCGTTCAGGCTGACCAATGCCCCTGCAGCATTCATGGACCTCATGAACAGAGTTTTTAGTCAGTTTTCTGGATCACTTCGTTATTGTCTTCATTGATGATATCTTAGTGTATTCCAGGAATGCGGAGGAGCATGCCTATCATCTGAGGATAGTGTTGCAGACCCTGAGAGAACACGGCTTGTATGCCAAGTTCTCTAAGTGTGAGTTCTGGTTGAGGAGCATTTCTTTCTTGGGGCATGTAGTGTCAGAAAAGGGCGTTGAGGTAGATCCTAAGAAAGTTAAAGCTGTAGCAAACTGGCCTAGACCCACTACAGTGACAGAGATTAAAAGCTTTTTGGGTTTAGCGGGTTACTACAGGAGGTTTGTCTAGGACTTCTCCAAAATTGCTGCTCCTATGACCAGGTTGACCAAAAAGAATCAGAAGTTCGTTTGGTCAGAACAGTGTGAAGAAAGTTTTGAAGAGCTGAAGAGGAGACTGACGTCAGCACCGATGTTAGCTCTGCCTACTAGTAATGAAGACTTCACAGTGTTTTGTGATGCATCCGGAGTGGGACTAGGTTGTGTGTTGATGCAGAATGAAAGGGTGATTGCTTATGCTTCTAGACAGTTGAAGAAGCATGAGTTGAATTATCCTACACACGACTTAGAGATGGCAGCTGTGATCTTTGCACTCAAGATGTGGAGGCATTACCTGTAGTAGCAGATGCTCTCAGCCGGAAATCACTTGGCAGTTTATCCCATATTACAGCAGAGAGGAGATCGGTGGTGAGGGAATTTTACAAGCTCATTAATGAAGGTTTACAGTTAGAGTTGTCTGGTACAGGTGCACTAGTCGCTCAGATGAGAGTGACACTCGTGTTTCTGGAACAAGTGGCACAGAAACAGCTTGAGGACCCCGAGTTATTGAAAATTGCCAAGATTGTTCAGTCAGGCAAAAATGAGGAGTTTAGATTCGACAACAAAGGGATCCTCCGTTATGGGTACAGATTATGTGTACCAGATGACGTAAGTCAAAGGAAGGGAGACATTATGAGGGAAGCTCATAATGCGAGGTACAGTGTTTATCCTAGAGCCACCAAAATGTACCAGGACTTGAAGAGAGTTTATTGGTGGCCAGCTGTGAAGAGGGAAGTGGCGCAGTTTGTGGCAGCTTGTGAAATCTGTCAAAGGGTGAAGCTGGAATATCAGAAGCCAACTGGGATGCTCAACCCACTACCGATTTCAGAGTGGAAATGGGAAAACGTGGCTATGGATTTCGTGACAGGATTACCAGCAATGTCCAATAGATTAGACTCTATATGGGTAATAGTGGACAGATTGACCAAGTCTGCTCACTTTATCCCTGTCAGGAGTGGCTACTCTGTGGACAAACTGGCACAAGTATATGTTGAAGAGATTGTCAGGCTGCATGGGGCTCCAGTATCAATAGTGTTAGATAGGGGACCCTAGTTTACCTCTAGGTTTTGGCGGAGTTTGCAGAATGCTATGGGCACAAGGTTGGACTTTAGCTCTGCTTTCCATCCACAAACTGACGGACAGTCAGAGAGGACCATCTAAACGGTAGAAGACATGTTGAGAATGTGTGTGCTAGATTTTGGCGGTTCTTGGAGATAGCATCTACTACTGGTGGAGTTTGCGTACAATAACAGTCATCATGCTAGTATAGGGATGGCTCCTTATGAAGCTCTATATGGGAGGAAGTGCAGGTCACCTGTTTGCTGGGAAGAAGTGGGAGAAAGGGCCTTGGCAGGGGCATAGTTAATTGAGATCACCAGTAGGGTAGTGCCTATTATTAGAGAAAGAATCAGAACTGCTGTGAGTCGGCAGAAGAGTTATGTAGATGTCCATAGGAAACATGTTGTGTTCCAGGAGGGAGATATGGTGTTGCTCAAGGTGTCTCCTATAAAAGGTGTGATTCGTTTTGGGAAGAAAGGTAAACTAGCTCCAAGGTACATCGGATCCTTCGAAATCTTGCAAAAGGTTGGGAATGTATCTCATAAGTTAGATTTGCCTGCTTCTATGGAGAGAATCCATCTGGTTTTCTATGTTTCCATGTTACGAAAGTTCATGTCAGATCCAGGCAAGGTTCTTAATGAACCTGATGTGGATATCCTAGGAGATCTCATCTATGTTGAGCAGCCAGTGCGGATCGTAGACACTCAAATTAGAAAATTGAGGAATAAGGAAATTGCGATGGTGAAAGTCCTTTGGAATCACCACAATATGGAAGAGTGCACCTGGGAGACCCGAGAGTCCATGCTCTAGCAATACCCCCATCTCTTTTAAGGTTAGTGTTTTAAGTTTTCTATGTTTTCTTGATGTTATGTTTGCTTGTGTGCTGTTTGAACATTCGGGGACGAATGTTCTTAAGGGGGGAAGAATGTAATACCCGGCTAGACTCCGGTGTCGAAATTCCAACTTTCCGATGGAATCCCCGTTGGAATCTGGAATCTCAAATACCAGAACCTCTTAGAAGGGTAAAATATGTTTTTACAAAATGTTTTTCATGATTTTAGTGATTGGTTTTGAGTTAAAGTTTTAAAATGAAAGAAAAATGTTTTTGAGGGATAAGCCCAGGTTCGGCCGCTGAACCTCATGTTCGGCCATCGAACATGGTGCTGCTGCGGGAGCTCTCTTTCAGCCCTCGAAGGTGGTCTAGCCAGCTGACTCGCGGTTGTCGAAGCCGGTCAAAAATAACCTTCTTGGTTATCAACAATTTACAACTGCAGATAGTGGTGAAGGATCGAATCCACAGAGAATTGATTACCTATTTATTTTTCTCAATCAAGACCAAGAGAACTAAGTGAAAACACAATTGAAAGCAAGTAATTGAAAGCTGAATGAAAGTAAAGTGCAATAAAGTAAAAAGGGGTTTTTGAGATTGATTTGACTAACAACTATTGAAAGGAATTAAAACAACAAGTAATCAAAATAAAAGAAGAAATCAATATGAGAAAGGTCTAGTTGAAGATATGGATCCACTTTAGTTATTTGGGTTGATCTTTGAAACTTAGGTTTTCTTGATTCATTTAATAGATTAGTTATGGGGGTGGAAAACGCTTCTCACCATCAAAACAATTGTCAATTGCATAATGAATGAGAGAGATCCAATCATAGCTACTCAAACGTATGAGATGTTGCTAGATCAGGCAATTCCTTAGTTTTTACACCAAGTATTCTTAGGTCAGAATATTTCCAGTAATTACGGACTAACAAATATCACAACTAACAATCAATTAACTTTGCAATCAAGAATCAAGTGGCTAATTTGATCAAAACAACAAAGCAGTCTTAGAATTAAGCGCACAATTGCATGAATATTGAACTAATCAAAAGCAAACACTTTATGTTCAGATCTCACAACCCTTTAAACAACCTTAGTTTCAACCAAACTTCAACTAGAATAAGGGTTTCAGCCACTCATGGCTGAATCAAAACAGAAAATAAAAGAAAAGAAAGCAAGAAGATGAAGAACCAAAGGGGAGAAGCCTTGGAGAGCCTTGGCCGAACCTTGGAGAGTTGAATTCATGAAAATCTTGTGTTCTTGAGGCCTTTAAATAGGTGTTGAGAGGCTGCCTAGGGTATCATGCATCTTTTAGAGGCTGCCCAAAGTGCCCTTGTGTCTTCTATGTGCATGTGTGGAGTTGCAAGCCCTTTTTGGTCTTTTAATTGTTGTCCAAGTGTGTCCAAGAAGCCTTCTTCACATTATTCATGCACTAAAGAGGAAGGTGGAGCCTTGATTTGAATATTGAATGTGCATGGCATAAAGTGAAAAACATGTGATCTTCAAGATTTGACTTATTGAATAAGGAAGAGGCTGTTCGGAGGGACTTTCGGCCGCCTAAGTTTAGTTTCAAAGGCTGGACTTTCGGCTCTGGAGCAAAGGTTCAGCGGCCGAAGGTGCTTCCGAAGGTGGGTGACTTTCGGCTTCCGAAAGTGCTTCCAAAGGTGGTTGACTTTCGGCTACCGAAAGTGCTCCCGAAGGTGCTTCCGAAGGTGGGTGACTTTCGGCTTCCGAAAGTGCTCCCAAAGGTGCTTCCAAAGGTGGGTGACTTTCGGCTCTGGACTTGACTTTCGGCTTTCGAAGGTGCTTCCGAAGGTGGCTTTTTCAGATTTGGCATTTTTTGGCAGTTTTAAGAGCATTTTCTCCATAATGTCTCTTTAGACCTAATATCTGCAAAACATGATTAAAACCACAAAATTAGGTAGAAAAGGTGTAAATAAACATCAATAAGATCATGATAATATGGACTAAAATATGCTCTATCAAATACCCCCACAATTAGCCTTTTGCTTGTCCTCAAGCAAATAAACATAGTCAAATAAGTTTTCTTTGCTCTAGATCCTTATTTCCACTTAAACTTTTACTCTAGACACCTATTTTGAATCATTGCAGTGAAGAATATATGCATGAAGATTACTTACCTCCTTTCCTTGTTTCCCTTTACTTACCATAGCTAGGATTTGTTTTCCTCAAGAGAGACCATACATGCACATTTTTGTTAAGACCTTTTCTAGCTTTCGGAGTGACTTGCCCTTACCTTGAAGTACTTTATTCAGGCTTTTTGCACTTTTAATTTTGCTTGAGAAAGTCACCAACCTTTTGACGTGAAGGTACATATTTGTGATACCCACCCCCAGTTACTCAGTTGGTCACCTTTCCAAGTGGCTACTAGCTCTGTTCTTAGTCTTTTGACCATTGGAACAGTTTTTGATTTGTGCTTTTGAGGTCTTTGCCTTTGCTGAATTTTCCTTCTCTCAATGATTTGGGCAAATCAACACCAATTGCTAAATCAAGTCATGTTAAGTTCATTCACACAACTTTTAATTTATTCTCATCAATTGAGGGTCATCAATATATTTTTTACCATGGCAAACTCAAAGATTCAATTCAAAAGGCAATTCTCAAACATGAATACAACTCACTGCAATTGATTCAACATAAGTTTAAAGAGTCATCACATCAATGGGGTCATGGAAAGAAAAACTCATCCAACCTAGTTCATCAGTTTGAGTAGAGCAAAACAAAAAGAAGAAGAAGGTTGTGGTTGTGTGTGTATTATTGAAAGCATAAACAAACTAAAATGAAAAAATTTTCAACTATGGCTATTTAAACTGAAAGAAACGCAAAACTGAAAGGAAAAGAAAAAATTTTTGCAATCTGAAAGCATTGTGAATTCATAGAAGAAGAAAGGAAGAAGGGAGAAGAAGAAGAAGAAGAGGAGAAGAAGAAAGAAGAAGTATGCACCCCCACACTTAAATCATGCATTGAGCCGGTCAAAAATAACCTTTCTAATTATCAACAATTTTACAACTGCAGATAGTGGCAAAAGGATCGAATCCACAGGGAATTGATACTTACCTATTTTCCTTATCAAGACCAAGTAAATAAACTGAAAGTAAATAAAAGGGGGATTTTGAGATTGATGAATTAAACTACTACTGAAAGCAATAAAGTAAAACAAATAATAAAAGTAAAGAAATTCAATAATGAGAAAAGCTCTAGTTGAAGAATTGGATCCACTTCAGTTGTTGGGATTGATCATTGATACTTAGGTTCCTTTGTTTGATTCAATAAATTAGTTATGGAGATGGAAGACGCTTCTCACCACCATATCCCTCCTTAAACATAAATCAATTAGGGAATGTCCTCTAATTAATTACTAATCAATAAGTTGCCAAGGAACGCCCTTGGGCCTTTAGCATCTAACTACTGTCAATTGCATTAAGAAATAGAGAGACCTAATTCTAGCTATCCAAACGCATGGTGATATTATTAGATCATGCAATTTCCTTAGTTTTTAGACCAATAGTTACTTATATTTGAATAATCCAAGCAATTACGGACTTAAAACTATCCAAACTAACAAATTATTACCTTGCAATCAAGAATCAATTGGCCCTATTGATCTAAACTACAAAGCAACAATGGAGTTAAGCATGAAATTGCATAAATATTGAAAAACAAAAGATAAACAATGTATGTTCATATTTCCCAATCCATAAAACAACCAAAGTTTCACCTAATCTTCAACTAGAAAAAAGAGTTTCAGCCACTCATGGCTGAAACAAAACAAGAAAATAAAAGAAAAGAAGAAGCAAGAAGAACTGGCGGTGTTTGGAGAGGAAGGATGTGCGGCGGCTGAATGTGAGAAGGGAAGAAGAGAGGAAGAGGTGTGCGGCACTTGAAGCTTTTATAGGCTGAAAGTGTTGCCCTAAGTTTCCTTGTGAGGTGGAGCCTTCTTTTGAATTTCAAATTTTGAATGTCCTCTTTTGAATTTTGAATTTTGAATGCTTGAGAGGCAAGTGCATCTTCTTGAGATTTGGCTTCTTCAATAAGCTAAATTTTGAATTTTGAATTTTGAATTTTGAATTTTGAATTTTGATTGCTCTTGAAGATTTGAAAATTTGAATTTCAAATTATTTGGCTGAATGTACTTTCCTTATTTATCTCCTTTTCAGCTGCAACTTGGTTTGTGTAAGCATGCTTGTTCTCCTTTATCCTATTTTAGGCAGTTTTAAGAGCATTTTCTCCAAATTACCCATTTACACCATTTTCTACAAAATAAAATCAAAACCACAAAATTAAACAGAAAAATGTAAATTAACATTAATAACATCATGATAAAATAGTTTAAATTTGGTCTGATCACCCCTAAGATACTAGCTTTGCTGTTTTAGCTATACTTCATGGTTAATTATTTTGTTGATTTAGCTGCTTAAACTTTCTTTACGTAACTTGTTGCCTTCTGGTTAGTATCTGTATAATTTTTCAGAATTATCTCAACTCTTGTAATCTTTGCCACTTTATGGCTTTGAGATGTATGTCTTGCATGGCAAAAAAATCTATATATATTTTCACCCAATAAATATCTCAAAATATTTGTAGGAGATTTTTTTTTTTTAATCCTTATCATATATGAAATCAATATTTTCCACCATTTATTTAAGTAATACCATTATATTAAGTTTAATTCAAAGTCATACTAGAAACTTTGCAACCGTATTGTTAATTAAATTCATTAATTTATTAATTCTTTAATCAATCAATAAATTAATTTAATTCGTGGAGTTTAACAATTTTGTGTGTAACTAGTTAGGTTCATAGAATTGATAATGGATATATAATCTTTTTTCTATCAATCTAGAATAATATTCTTATAAATTCTAAACTCCCGTAAATCCTTATTAATATTTAGTATAACATGTCATGACTATTCAATTAATAAAAAATATTTATTTTATTTTTTATAACTTTGGTCATAAATTATTATGCACTCATATCTTATTATTACTGAATCCCAACTCAAATTAAGATCATGGTTAAGTCAAATCGTAGTATACTAAATCTTATGATCAATCATAATTCTAATTTTGATTAATTAGACTTAATACAAAAAGATACTTTTCCACTTAAGTCAAGCCGTCCTAGCCAGAAACTTTCTTATCAAGAATAATGATTCTAATAACAAATTTTACCCGTTTACTCATATAATGAATTCCATATTGACTAACATCTCATCTTTATATAAAACTAAATTAAGTCAACACTCACCATATATTCATATACAGTACACGTATATAAGTGGTATCAAACTCAAATCTATAATTATTTTGGTGACTAATCAATAACCAATTTATGATTTTTAAATCTATAATATATATAAAAGTATATATAAAAGTGTGAATGAGGGGGCAAAATTTTTGAATAAACTAAAATGTTCTTAATATTTATAAAAATTAAGTAATAATATAAAATTATAATTATAATTTTTTAAATTATTTTATGTATATTCAATATAATCCTAATGAGAGTATAATTTTTCATATATAGAACTTCTAATAGTATTAAATTTATAATATATATAAAAGTGAATGAGACAGCGAGTTTTAGTATAAATTAAAATATCTTATACTTTTAATATTTATAAAAATTAAGTAATAATACAAAATAAAAATTTTAATTTTTAAAATTATTTTACGTATATTTAATATAATCCTAATGAGAGTATAATTCTTTATAAATAAAACATCTAATAAAGCTTAAACTAATTAAAGAAAACAATAAAATGCGGTTGGATTGAAATTTTATTTAATTTCATAATTTATAATTCTATGATCTATATCTATAATCTATTGGGGAATACCCTTAAATCTTTAAATTATTTATAACCATACTTAATTATTTAAATAATTGATAATTTTATTTTTTTAAATTTAATTTTTAAAATAGATGATAATATTATATTTTATATTAATTTTAATTAGTTAGAAAAAATTTTAAAAAGATATATAAGACATAATAACATAAAATTTTTTAAAATAAGAATATAAAGTAGATACTAATGTTATTATTTATATTATATATATAAATATTATATATATATATAGTATAGGTAAATTAGTATGAGTTATTTAATATTATGCTTATAATATGATTATTATAAAATTATAGCGTATAATAAATTAATATAAAAATAAATTTTTGAATATTTACAAAAATATGAAGTTAAATGTTTTTGTAAATATACGGAAAAGATTTATTTATTAATAATTAATTAGCTAAATAAATAATAATATTTTTTTTAAAAGCAAAACTACATATTGTATTAATAAAATTTCATAAACGAAAAGGGATAACATCCCAAACAGAAAGACGATTATATCTGATAGACTTTCTAGCCAAAGTATGAGCAATTAGAGTAGCATTATGACGAACCCATCTAACAGAAATATCAGTTCTAGAGTCTAACAAAAATAATTTGGCAAGTGCCTGTCTAAACCCCTGCATAAGATAATTTGACAAAGATACTCCTCCTTCTTTTTAATCTCTCGAGCATAAATCATTAAAGTCTCCCGAAAAAAGTCACGAAAGAGAGTTTCTACGAGATAAAGCTCGAATAAACCCCTGCATAAGACTAACGTAGTCGTTGCGATTCCGGAAACCCATAATAACTAGTAAACCTCCATTGAACATTACCTTTCGAAATAAACCGAATCAATAAAATTTAAAGAAAAGGCAACCACAGAAATAGACCCATGACTCTTCCATATTAACGAAAGGTCTCCTCCCAATCCTTGTTTATTGACTAAGAAACAACCATCAAAATGTAAAAAATTACGAAAAAATTCTATAGGAGAACTAAGAGTTTTTGTTTCCATAAAAAATAAAATGTCCAGCTTGTAACTAAGAACCAAATCCTTCAATGCAATAACTGTCCGATTATTACCGCCATAAATCTGCCAAAGAGGTCTGCATATTCTGAAAATTGATTGAATTGTATGTGAGAAACATCTCCACCATACAGAAATCATAAGTGACGATTGAAATATCTCTGAACCTCTTAATAGGGACAACATCTTCTTCTTCTTCGATAATCAATTGACATAGATCGTCTTCCATGTGTAAGGGGAAAGAAGAAGTTAGGTTTAAGGAATAGAAAAAAGGCGAGAATATCGAGTCACAAAGGGACCACAGAGAAAAATCGGTGTCGAAAGTAGCTCACAATTTTTTGGTTTAATGATATTTGTAGTTTATACTTCTTATAATAGCATATCATTATTATATCGTATAAAATACAATAATTGCTGTTAAATTTCATTAGAGTTATTGTATAAATATAACTGTAAATTTAATAGGACACTTTTTTATATTATTTTTTAAAATAAATAATAATATTATATTTCATATTAATTTTAGTTAATTATGAAAATTAAAAAAATATATAAGATATAATAACATTAAACTTTTAACATATCTACCATTAAATTTAGAGGTTTGATATATAAGATACATATATATATCAAACCTATAAATTTAATGGTAGATATGCTAAAAGTTTAATGTTATTATATTTTATATATTTTTTTTGAAAATTTTCTTAACTAACTAAAATTAATATAAAGTATAATATTGTTATCTATTTTAAAAAATAATATTATATATATAATAATTAAAAAATTTAAAATTTTTATATACGATTATTAAAATAATAAATTTAAATATTATTTAAAAAATATCAAAAATAATTATCACAATATTAAAATAATAACAGATGAATATTTATTTGAGTGTGATTGAGTTCTCATAAATTAGTAACTAGTAAAATTTAATTAGGATACAAATTCATGATATTATAATCTGCATATTATAAATATATGAATTGTTCAATAATACTAAAATCACATTATACTATATTATTTAAAGGGTTTAGCAATTTTTGTTAATTTAGAGACAACAAATAAAAAGAATATTATGAGATAAATTAAGTTAAAATTGAATCAGATTTAATGGAAAAATATTGTACATCTACATGCAATTGCTTATAAAGTATTTTCTTCTCTAATGCCACTAAACTCGCACCATTAACTCCTTGAGTCTGAAACCCACCTTAAATCTCTCATGTTTCAATTGCATTGTTAACTTAATTTTCAGGGATACCATTTGTACCGCTACCTTAATTTCCAATTAAAACTTTCACATATTTTATGTAATGTTCGTACAAACTGTAATTTAATATGTGTATATATGTGATTTTTGAGTTTGAAATATATAATTTTTTTTATATAAACATCCCATAAAAAAGTAAAGAAAGAAAAATAAATATTTATCAAAATTAAGATTGAATTAATAATAATTTAATGATATATATTTTTAAGTAATAAAATTATTCTATGATTGATATATTTATTAACAGGTGCCATTAGTAATCAGGTAAGTTTTTTTTTTTTCTAATGATCTGGTGAGTTTTTATTTCTGGCTTACATTATATCTCAATTTAAATTATTTATATATTATTAATTTTGATAAAAATATAATTTTTTATAAATATTTCAATTTTAAATTAAAGATTAAATCATTATGAAATATATAAATAATTTGATAATATAAAATTATTAGATAATATGTTGTTCTTTTAATTATAAACTATTAGATTTAAATATTAAAGTGAAAAATTAATATTTATTATAAATAAATATTTAAATTTTGGTTATATACATTAATAAATACAAATATCAAAATTAAGATAATATTATAGAAATATATTTAATTTTAATAATATTAAATTATTAAATAATTTTAAATTATGGACATCCCTCATCCGAGGGATGAGGTAATTCCTGCAGTCTCCTTCACGTCCTTACCTCTTACCTCTTAGCTTTTGATTTTGTTTTCAGTTCGCCCTCTTGTCCTCCCTCAATGCTTAAACTTTATCATCCAGCCTGATATATTTCTAAATTTTTTCTATTATGTTGATATGTTGCGATTGAGTTTTTGATTAAGGAATCCATAAACTTGATATTGCGTATTCCTTTCTTTTTCTTCAGTGCCTCATACGCTATCTCATGATTTAACTCCTCCACTTATATTGTTTCACTATTAAACTATGAGATAAAATTCCTTAAAGACTTGCCATCTCCTTGGCAGATCTTCCACAAGTCAGAGGAGAGTTTTTTAGGAGGTATACAAGTAATAAATCTAGATTTAACTAACGTAGCGAACTGCGTAAAGTTTTGAATTAAATATGGGCTCTGATGTTGGTACCATTTATGAGTTAAACCTGTGAGTGTTGACGAAAACACTCAGTACAACACAAAGTCATTAACGGCCTGAAACTGCATGGTCGTGAAGTGACTTATGGGATCTGTTGTTCCATCATATTTGTCCAAACTGGGTAATTTGAACTTGTTTGGAAAAGTTTCTGTCAAAATTTATTTTGAAAGAGGCGAGGCATCCTCCATGCCAAAGTCTTTCTCTTGTTCCTTCTAGTACTTTTGAACAGCTCGTGCCAGCTTCTAGTCTACACATTTAGGAACATTGTCTTATTCATCTTCTTCAACCTTCGCCTTCCCTTTGGACCGTCTTTTAATCGCCTCTGTACGAGTCCTTGGGGTGTCAACAAGGGGCTTCATCCCTTCTCCTGGTAGCCGTGACTGACGCCTTCCCCTGAGTCTTATACTGCATGAAAATATTCTACAACTTCTGGATATTTTGAATCATTTGCTTGTTGTTCAGATTGTTGAGATCTACTTCATTGACTATTGAGGACATATTTTGTACACTGCCAGAGGTGAAAAAATGATAGCGCCCTCATCGGTTGCAACTTTAGTAGCAGCTTGGGAAGTTCCAGTCATTTTGTAAAAAAGACTAAAGAGATTTCCGTCTTAGAGAAAAGGAATAAGAGATTGACTTTAATCCAAATAAACAGAAAGAATTCAATCGATTTCTCGGCAACGGAATCAAATAATGCGGCTAAAAGTAGAGCTGCGTTGTGATTGGCTAAACCTGCAAGAAAGAGAATGTGAAGTGGTGGGTTCCCACGGCAGCCACTCCGATGCTCAAATTAGTAAATTGGAGAATAGAGCTAATGTAGAACTTGAGAATAGTTGTGTAAGAGAATTGGGTATCTTTGTCTCTGTGATCGTTTTCTTTTTATAATATAAGGAGAGGGAGATAAATATAGCATTTTCTGGTGATCCAGCGATGATGTGGCCGGCCAATTTGATAAGGGATCCCGCCGGATTAACTAGTCAAAGATCCCGTGATTACAAACGTAACAGGGCCCGCTGGATTATGTCTGCTGACAATAACTTTATGTCGAAACTCGTCCTATTTAGGGGAAGGCGAGTTTTAATGATGAACCGGGTGTTAAGGTCTCTAAGTCTTCATTTCTTCGGATGTGATCGCGTTACCCACCTATCAGATTTTTGTCAAGTGGTCATATTTTGTAGTGATAGCTTATAGATTATTTTGGGCGATGGCGGCGTAATATTACATATAATAAGGATGGTGAATGTAAGAGAATGAACCACTAGCTCACTATAGCAGAGCAATAGTGTCCAATGGTCTTCTTTACTTCTTCCGTATAATAGAGCCGGCCAACAACATATCATATTTTTCAAATTTTCACAAAAGTTAAACTATATTATTCTTATTTTGTTGCTTAAAATTGTGAAGTAAAATAGGTTCAGATAAATTATCCTATTTTATACGAAAATATATATTTTTATGTTATCAGACATTTTTTTATTAAAATTGTTTGAAAATAATTACTTTTTTTATCTTATTCAAAATAATTTATTAGTTATCAATATAATAGAATCATTTCAAGTTAATCTAATAAATTTACTCAAAAAAATTGAAGTATTCAAGCAATAGTATGTCAAAAAGTTAGCATAAAATTATATAATAATAATAATAAATAAATAAAAATTTCAACCAATAATAAAATAAAAAATAAATAAAACTATATAATTTATTATTCGAAGATTATAATCATATATTTATAGCATAAAAATATTTTTATCCTTCTTAAAATAATTATTATATTTATTTTATTTTTGGTGAATAAAAATATTAATAGTAATGTTTATTATTTCAATAAATAAATTTACATATATTTTAAAGAAAATCTATATAATCACTAATAGTGTAATAAAATTATTTGATACTAAACATTGCTCTTTTACGTATTTCTTTTGTATTCATGCATCATGTAAGAATATTAAATATCGTTTCTCTTTTATACTATGTTCCTTGTTTATGAGACTTGATATTATGTTGTGAAATACATGCCATAGTCTGAAATGCATTTTGTGGAATTCAGTGTTTTTGAAATTTACTTGGCTTTTGTCACCTAAATTTATATGGGCTTTTTTTTATGCTATTTTGATTGTGAGGATAAATTTTGTTCTTTTAGCATTAGATCTGTGTCTTATGGTTATATATTTTGGCTTTGTGATTATTATTACACAATTTTGGAAGTTGTCGGTTTGTAAAGATTATCTTTTGATGGTTTGTTTGTTGGTAATTCGTCAAGTTTTTTATGATAATTTGCTACAGGAAACAAACTTTGACAATTTTAGTTGATTTCTAATAGTTTGATACTTTCAATTTTAATTTCCAGTTTTTAGGGAAATATAATAGTCTAATTTTATAGTTGTTGCTATCATGGTTATGTTTTATTATAATTGTTTATTACCGCCGGCCTTTTAGGTCAAAGAGTTGGCCCAAGCTTATGAGGTTTTGAGTGACCTGAAGAAACGTGAGATATATGATCAATATGGCGAGGACACCCTCAAGGGGGGAATGGGTGGTGAAGGGGGTTCTCATGACCCATTTGACATTTTTCAATCCTTCCTTAGTGGTAACCCATTTCGTGGTGAGGATTACAAACAATTAAATCTTGTGATTTTTCAATTTGTGGCATGAATGCAAAGCATTGTCACTTGAAAATTTTGTTTCTCAACAGGTGGTGGTAGCAGCAGAGGCTATACGCAGAAGAGGGGTGAGGATGTCATCCATCCTCTCAAGGTTCCTTTGGAGAATCTCTATAATGGCACCTTTAAGAAGTTGTCTCTTTCCCGCAATGTTATATGCTCAAAATGCAAAGAGTCAGTGTTGGAATATGATTAGTACCTTGATTTTCGTATCTTATATGGATAACTTGAGGATTTTGTGTAAATTTGTGGTAAAGGGTCTAAATCTGGTGCATCTATGACATGTTCAGGTTTCCAAGGTTCTGGAATGAAGGTCTCCATAAGACAGCCTGCTCCATCTATGATCTAGCAAATGCAACATCCTTGTAGTAATGTAAGGTACTAGTGAGACCATTAATAACAGGGATCGCTACCCTCAATGCAAAGGTGGAAAAGTTGTTCAGGAGAAGAAAGTGCTGGAAGTTATTTTTGAGAAGGGTATGCAAAATGGACCAAAGATTACATTCTATAACCATTCAGCACACGAAAAACCACTCTAATCTAGTTTAAACTTCCACATGCAACCATTAAATAAAGATTAAAGCACATATTCAAACTTAAACCCATAATACCCCAAAATTCGTGCATGCAAAACCATAGCTCTTAAAAGTAACCTACAAAATCTATCCTAAACTCACAAGAGCAACAAAAGGGAAAGATTAAGCTTACCTTTTTTTAAGAAAAGACTCGAAGCAGAGATGGAAAACAAGATGGGAGCTGTAATACCCGGCTAGACTCCGGTATAGGAATTCCTACCGTCCGGTGGAATTTCGGTTGTCGGGAACCTCTAGAAGGGGTAAAATCATGTTTTTGTAAAATGTTTTCATGAATTTTAGTGTTTTAAGTATGAAATTAAATGAGTTTTTACATGAAAAGTCCTTGGAGGAAAAACCCAGGTTCGGCCGCCGAAAGTCAAGTTCGGCCGCCGAACATGCATGCGTTTTGGAGGCACGTTAGGCTCCCGAAAGCATGAGTGAGGGAAGTCCAGGTTCGGCCGCCGAAACTCAAGTTCGGCCGCCGAACATGGCATGCATGCGGAAGCACTTTCGGCCCCCGAACGTGGCCTGGCCAGCCACCTATAAAAGGGTCACTTGGCCGAAATGGGCGAGCTTTCTCCCATTTTCGACCACAGCTAGCTTCCGACCTCCCTCTTCCAAATCTAGTGTTCTTCCTTCAAATCCCCACCATTTTTCTTGAGTTTTAAGCTTGCATTGAAGGTTTTGAACTTTTGAAACAAGTTTTGGAGCTTTGGGAACTCAGGAGCTCATTTTCGTGGATCTCCTAGTTTAGGTTGTCTCCCTCTCGATCTTCAAGAGGTAAGAGCCGATCTTAAGCTCCTTATGTGTTTTAAATAAGTTTTATGCAAGATCTATGGGTAGAAATGCATGTTAGGTTATATGTTGAGTTATGGGTTAATATTGATGTTTTGAACAATGTGTGTTGTTTGTGTATGTTTGAAGTGTTGTAGTTGGGGTATATGACTGTTTGAGACCCCTAGGAACTTGTATGCATGTCCTAGTTGAGCCTTATGCATGATTTGAGGTTTTGGGAGGCAAGAGGCTCATGTGAGCCAAGTTTCTGCCCTTTTGGGAGAAACCAGGTTCGGCAGCCGAAGGAACTTTCGGCCGCCGAACCCCCTTATGGAGGCAGCATTCGGCTGCCGAAGCTTGCCCCTGAAAGAAGACTTTCGGATCTGTCTGGGACTTTCGGTCGCCGAACGTGCCGCCGAAAGTGCCTGATTTTCGGCTCTCGAGGGACTTTCGGCCGCCGAACCTGCCGCCAAAAGTGCCCTGTTCAGCCATTTCATGCATGTTTTTCTATGATTATTTCATGATATTCTAGGGGGTTTTTGGGGGTATTTTTAGAGTTATGTTCATGTATGTGTGGTCCCTCATTTGAGTCCGCCTGTGTAGGTACGAACCCGAGGAACCGAGGACCCCAGCAGTGATAGCTGCTTCAGTGTCTTTTCAGAGCTAGCCAAAGGTGAGTAGAATAAACTCTAAAGTTTTAAATTAATGAAATATAGAATTTTGAGCATGTTCATACATCATATATGCCATGTGATATTCTAGGTTGTTTGCATTAGAAATTCACGAATATGAT
Source organism: Manihot esculenta (assembly GCF_001659605.2). Lineage (NCBI taxonomy): Eukaryota > Viridiplantae > Streptophyta > Magnoliopsida > Malpighiales > Euphorbiaceae > Manihot > Manihot esculenta. Next base: position 17,121,092 of record NC_035176.2, on the reverse strand, counting down.
GCATTGCATATTATGTTGTTGATGTGGGTAAATACTGGATGATCCACTAGTTCCTGGCAGGAAGACCAGGGAGCCTTTGACTACGCCCCTGGCACTATGAGAAAGAAAGACCAGGGAGCCTTTGACTACGCCCTTGGCACCATGGGACGCCAAGACCAAGTGCCTAATAAGGCCTTGGGGCAGTGTAAGTTATGTTATGTTTACAGGAAGTCCAGTGAGCCTTTGACTACGCCGCTGGCAATAGTTATGACGATGGGACTAGTTGGTGACAGGTTTACCCTTGATGTGGCTTGTTTGTGATGTGACGCATTTCATGAAAGTATGAATTTAAAATGTAATGTTTTATTATTCTGCTCACTGGGCTCTTGTAGCTCACCCCTTTCCCTTAACCCCCAGGTGTGCAGGTACAGGGTAGACCAGGAGGTCAGCAAGAGTAAAGATGAGTTCATGTAATAGTTTAGATGTGGACATGAGATCTATGATGATGTAATGTAAGAGTATTGTATAGTTATGTTATGTAATGATGAGGTTTAGAAGTGTGCTTGACCCTAGTTGTGCAATCCCTTTTAAAATGCATGATCTTTTATGAGAAATGATGTTATGGTTCAACCAAGCTTAATGTACGATGAGTTACCCCATTGGAGCATTTGATGAGGACTCCAGTGGAGGTTTATGTTTTTGTATATGATTATGTATAGGTTGAGCTTGGTTGATGTATGAGAAAGTTTACAGGTTTATGAGTATTGTTGATCATGTATGGGATTAAACAGGTTTACAGGTTATATGTCAGGCTTGCTATGGGTCCCGGCGGCCTTAAGCCCATCTGGATCCTAGCGCCGGTAGCGGTCCGATTTTCGGGACGTTACAGAATGGTATCAGAGCCCTAGGTTCATATGGTCGGACCTAGAGTGTCGGGCTCATAGATGTTATAGAAGGTCAAGCACAATAGGAAAGATCATGTCCACTAGGATAGGATGTGGAGTCCTGTCTTGCATGATGATGTGGAATGCCATGATTTTATACATGTGCATTAATGATATGCTATGATATGTGATGTATGTGATGGGGGTTCATGTGTGCCCACATGAACCATATGATGCTAATGTTTGTGCTATGTGTACTGTTTTTCAGAAAAACAGGATGAGGGGAACTCGTCGATCAGCGAGATTGACTGGAGTGCCACCTGAGGATGAGGGCACGAGCGCCCGTCCTCCAGCATTGCCTAGGGCAATGTCTAGCAGGTCTAGTAGGGATAGAGCAGTTAGAGACCCTAGAAGGTCTCTGGATCTGGGTAGGAGCAGACCAGTCAGAGGAACAGTTCAGGGAGGAGCGTCAGAGGACATGGGGGACGATATGGATGTAGAGCAGAGGAGGGATGGCAGTTTGGGAGTTAATATGTCAGAAGAAGAAGGTATGGGAGAGTCCCAAGGAGGCACTCAGGCCTCGGGATTTGTTCAGCCACCCCACTACCCACACTTCTCACAAAATCCCGGGTATTCGATGGGAGGTACATCGGATTACCCTAGCTTCACCCCTTATCCCACACAGATGCCATACCCACCATACTACCCACCATATTCACAATACCCAATGTATCCACCTCCACCCTACTATCCAAATCCAGCTAACCTTACCTCAGAAAATGTTGCACCTCCTCCATCATCAGTAGAACCCACAGTTCCAGCAACCCATATACCTAAGCCTAACTCATCTGGTGGGAGCAAGGTCAAGATGACCGATTATATGAAGTTGGGTGCTCCCCAGTTTGAAACCGGTGATGACCCGTTTGTGTACCTAGAAAGGGTCAAAACAATTACAGATGAGATAGGGGCAGATGACAGCAGAGCCATTCAGATGGCTGGGTTCACATTAAAATGCAAAAAGGCCCGTGAGTGGTTTAAGAACTATGTGAGCCCGAGGTTGGACAGCCTATCGTGGGAGGAGTTTGCAAATGAATTTGCAGGATGGGCTTTTCCTGACAGTTCAAGAGAGATGAAGATGATTGAGTTTGAACAGTTAAGGCAGACAGAGGAAATGAGTGTAGAGGAGTACACCGACAGATTCTTGGAGCTGTTGCCATTTGCAGGGCAAACTCTTGACACAGACCAGAAGAAGTCAAGGAGGTATATCATGAAACTTCACTCCAGGTATTCCTCCTTGATTCAGTCCGCAGATAGGGAGAGCTTCCATGCCATAGTGGATATGGCTAGGAGAATGGAGGCTAGTGCTATCATCGAGGGGAAAGTCAAGCAGTCAGTGGCACAGTCTTCCGGTTCTAAGACCCCAGGCTCTTCTTCTCTAAATGCAGCAGCTTCAGGTAGTAAAAAGTGGGACAGAGGTCCTAAGAAGTCGAAGAAGAACAAGTTCTGGAACAAAGTCAAGTCCAGTCTGGGATTAGGGAGTGGCTCAAGCTCTGGTGCGGATAATGCAGTTTGTGCAAAGTGTGGTAGGCTACACAGGGGAGTTTGTCGGGCTGGGACAGCAGCCTGCTTCAGATGCGGGCAAGAGGGACACATGGCTCGGGAGTGTCCTAGGGCAGCTTTTGGAGTACAGTCTCAGCAGACAGCTTCTGGTAGTGTGGCTCAGCCAGCAGCTCCAGCCATGACTCAGGCCAGTGGCAGAGGCAGAGGGAGAGGGGCAGCCTCTTCTTCAGCGGGTTTCAGAGGTGAAGGTCCATCAGCTCCAGCACGGATCTTCACAATGACTCAGCAGGAGGCAGATGCATCTAACACCGTGGTGGCAGGTAACTTAGTCATTGGTTGTTCAGATGTGTATGCCTTGATGGACCATGGTGCATCTCATTCTTTTATTGCTCCGAGAGCCGTGGGGAGGTTAGGTCTGATGACTTCTGGGTTAGAGTGTCCTCTCTGGGTCAGTGGACCCAAGTGTGATCCATCTGTGGCAGAGTCAGTCTGCCAGTGTAGTCCTGTGTTTGTTGAAGGAAGATGCTTGTCCGCCGACCTAGTGGTTCTAGATTTGACAGATTTTGACGTCATTCTAGGGATGGACTGGTTATCTACCCATGGTGCTACCTTGGACTGCAGGGACAAGGTAGTCAGGTTCAGAGGTCAGGATGGGTCTGAGGTTGTCTTCAGAGGAGACAGGAGGGGTACACCTAGAGGTCTGATATCAGCTCTTCAGGCTCGTAGGTTGCTCAGGAGGGGATGTCAGGGGTATTTGGCTCATGTGAGAGAGCTTAGCAGTCAGGTTAGAGAGCCCGCCTCGGTGCCAGTGGTTAGAGAGTTCTTAGATGTGTTCCCAGACGAGCTGCCAGGTTTACCACCTGCTAGGGAGATAGAGTTCGAGATAGAACTAATGCCTGGAACCCGACCGATCTCTATCCCTCCCTACAGGATGGCGCCAGCAGAATTGAAAGAATTGAAAGAACAGTTGCAAGAGCTGGTAGACAAGGGCTTCATCCGACCGAGTACCTCACCCTGGGGTGCTCCGGTTTTGTTTGTGAGAAAGAAGGATGGATCCCTTAGACTTTGTATCGACTACAGGCAGTTGAACAAAGTCACTACCAAGAACAAGTACCCATTGCCAAGGATCGACGATCTATTCGACCAGCTAGCAGGAGTGGGTTGTTTCTCCAAAATAGATCTGAGATCGGGGTACCATCAGCTGAGGATCAGGGAAGAGGACGTGCCAAAGACAGCTTTCAGGACCAGATATGGGCATTTTGAGTTCCTTGTAATGCCGTTCGGGTTAACCAACGCCCCTGCAGCATTCATGGATCTCATGAATAGAGTGTTTAGCCAGTACCTGGATCACTTCGTTATTGTCTTCATAGATGATATCTTGGTGTATTCCAGGAATGCAGAGGAGCATGCCCATCATCTGAGGTTGGTTCTACAGACCTTGAGGGAACATGGCTTGTATGCCAAGTTCTCTAAGTGTGAGTTCTGGTTGAGGAGCATTTCATTCTTGGGGCATGTAGTGTCAGAGAATGGGATAGAGGTGGACCCCAAGAAGGTAGAAGCTGTAGCTAACTGGCCTAGACCCACTTCAGTAACAGAGATCAGGAGTTTCTTGGGTTTGGCAGGTTACTACAGGAGGTTCGTTCAGGACTTCTCGAAAATTGCAGCTCCTCTAACCAGACTAACCAGGAAGAATCAGAAGTTTCTGTGGACCGACCAGTGCGAGGAGAGTTTTGAAGAGCTTAAGAAGAGGTTGACTTCAGCACCAGTGTTAGCTCTGCCATCTAGTGATGCAGACTTTACAGTCTTTTGTGATGCGTCCCGTGTGGGACTGGGTTGTGTGCTTATGCAGAATGAGAAGGTGATTGCTTATGCTTCTAGGCAGCTAAAGAAGCATGAGTTGAATTACCCCACACATGACCTTGAGATGGCAGCAGTAATTTTTGCACTCAAGATGTGGAGGCACTACCTCTATGGGGTAAAATGTGAGATCTTCACAGATCATAAAAGCTTGCAGTACATCTTGAGTCAGAGGGATTTGAACTTGAGGCAGAGGAGATGGGTGGAGCTGCTGAGTGACTATGATTGTAAGATTCAGTATCATCCGGGTAAGGCGAATGTCGTGGCAGACGCCCTAAGCCGGAAGTCACTAGGCAGTCTATCCCACATCACGGCAGAGAGGAGATCAGTGGTGAAGGAGTTTTACAAGCTCATTGATGAAGGTCTACAGTTGGAGTTGTCTGGTACAGGTGCCTTGGTCGCTCAGATGAAAGTGACACCCGTGTTTCTGGAGCAGGTGGCTCAGAAACAGCATGAGGACCCAGAGTTAGTGAAGATTGCCAGGACTGTTCAGTCAGGCAAGGACAGTGAGTTCAGATTTGACAATAGGGGGATCCTCCGCTATGGGAGTCGATTGTGTGTACCAGATGACATTGGACTAAAAGGAGACATTATGAGAGAGGCTCATAATGCAAGATACAGCATTCACCCCGGAGCCACCAAAATGTATCAAGATATGAAGAAAGTTTACTGGTGGCCAGCTATGAAGAAAGAAGTGGCACAGTTTGTGTCCGCCTGCGAAGTATGTCAGAGGGTGAAGCTGGAACATCAGAAGCCGGCTGGAATGCTTAACCCGCTACCTATTCCATAGTGGAAATGGGAGAATATAGCTATGGACTTCGTAGTGGGGTTACCGGCGACATCCAACAGATTGGACTCCATATGGGTGATTGTGGACAGACTCACCAAATCTGCTCACTCCATCCCTGTCAGGAGTGGCTACTCTGTGGACAAGTTGGCGCAGGTGTATGTAGAGGAGATCGTCAGGCTGCATGGGGTTCCTGTTTCAATAGTGTCTGATAGAGGGCCCCAGTTCACCTCCAGGTTTTGGCGGAGTCTGCAGAACGCCATGGGTACCAGATTAGATTTTAGCACTGCTTTCCATCCACAGACGGACGGACAGTCGGAGAGGACCATCCAGACTATCGAGGATATGCTTAGAATGTGTGTGCTGGACTTTGGCGGTTCTTGGAGGCAGCATCTACCTTTGGTGGAGTTTGCCTACAATAACAGCCATCATGCTAGCATCGGGATGGCTCCATATGAAGCTTTGTATGGAAGGAAGTGCAGGTCACCTGTTTGCTAGGAAGAAGTTGGAGAAAAGGCCTTGGCAGGGCCTAAGCTAGTAGAGATTACCAGCAGGGTGGTACCCATAATCAGGGAGAGAATCAAGACTGCTACAAGCAGACAGAAGAGTTATGCAGACATCCGCAGAACACTAGTAGAGTTTCAGGAGGGGGATCTGGTATTGCTCAAGGTGTCTCCAATGAAAGGAGTGGTTCGGTTCGGGAAGAAGGGTAAGCTGGCTCCGCGATACATCGGACCCTTTGAAGTCTTGCAAAAGATTGGGAATGTATCATACAAGCTAGATTTGCCTGCTTCAATGGAGAGAATCCATCCGGTTTTCCATGTTTCAATGTTGAGGAAATTTGTGTCAGATCCGAGCAAGGTTCTTAGTGAGCCTGATGTGGAGATCCAAGAGGATCTCACCTATGTTGAGCAGCCAGTGCGGATCATAGACACCCAGATCAGAAAGCTGAGAAACAAGGAAATCCCGATGGTGAAAGTCCTTTGGAACCACCACAATTTGGAAGAATGTACTTGGGAGACACGGGAGTCCATGCTCCAGCAATATCCCCATCTCTTTTAAGGTTAGATCTTTACGTGTTTATGTATGTATGTTATGTTGTTTGCTATGCATGTGCTAGTTGAGGAACATTCGGGGACGAATGTTCTTAGGGGGGGGAGAATGTAATACCCGGCTAGACTCTGGTATCGGAATTCCTACCGTCCGTTGGAATTTCGGTTGTCGGGAACCTCTAGAAGGGGTAAAATCATGTTTTTGTAAAATATTCTCATGAATTTTAGTGTTTAAAGTATGAAATTAAATGAGTTTTTACATGAAAAGTCCTTGGAGGAAAAACCCAGGTTCGGCCGCCGAAAGTCAAGTTCGGCCGCCGAACATGCATGCGTTTTGGAGGCACGTTAGGCCCCCGAAAGCATGAGTGACGGAAGTCCAGGTTCGGCCGCCGAAACTCAAGTTCGGCCGCCGAACATGGCATGCATACGGAAGCACTTTCGGCCCCCGAACGTGGCCTGGCCAGCCACCTATAAAAGGGTCACTTGGCCGAAATGGGCGAGCTTTCTCCCATTTTCGACCACAGCTAGCTTCCGACCTCCCTCTTCCAAATCTAGTGTTCTTCCTTCAAATCCCCACCATTTTTCTTGAGTTTTAAGCTTGCATTGAAGGTTTTGAACTTTTGAAACAAGTTTTGGAGCTTTGGGAACTCAAGAGCTCATTTTCGTGGATCTCCTAGTTTAGGTCGTCTCCCTCTCGATCTTCAAGAGGTAAGAGCCGATCTTAAGCTCCTTATGTGTTTTAAATAAGTTTTATGCAAGATCTATGGGTAGAAATGCATGTTAGGTTATATGTTGAGTTATGGGTTAATATTGATGTTTTGAACAATGTGTGTTGTTTGTGTGTGTTTGAAGTGTTGTAGTTGGGGTATATGACTGTTTGAGACCCCTAGGAACTTGTATGCATGTCCTAGTTGAGCCTTATGCATGATTTGAGGTTTTGGGAGGCAAGAGGCTCATGTGAGCCAAGTTTCTGCCCTTTTGGGAGAAACCAGGTTCGGCAGCCGAAGGAACTTTCGGCCGCCGAACCCCCTTGTGGAGGCAGCATTCGGCTGCCGAAGCTTGCCCCCGAAAGAAGACTTTCGGATCTGTCTGGGACTTTCGGCCGCCGAAGGTGCCGCCGAAAGTGCCTGACTTTCGGCTCTGGAGGGACTTTCGGCCGCCGAACCTGCCGCCGAAAGTGCCCTGTTCAGCCATTTCATGCATGTTTTTCTATGATTATTTCATGATATTCTAGGGGGTTTTTGGGGGGTATTTTTAGAGTTATGTTCATGTATGTGTGGTCCCTCATTTGAGTCCGCCTGTGTAGGTACGGACCCGAGGAACCGAGGACCCCAGCAGTGATAGCTGCTTCAGTGTCTTTTCAGAGCTAGCCAAAGGTGAGTAGAATAAACTCTAAAGTTTTAAATTAATGAAATATAGAATTTTGAGCATGTTCATACATCATATATGCCATGTGATATTCTAGGTTGTTTGCATTAGAAATTCACGAATATGATGCATTGCATATTATGTTGTTGATGTGGGTAAATGCTGGATGATCCACTAGTTCCTGGTAGGAAGACCAGGGAGCCTTTGACTATGCCCCTGGCACAATGAGAAAGAAAGACCAGGGAGCCTTTGACTACGCCCCTGGCACCATGGGATGCCAAGACCAAGTGCCTAATAAGGCCTTGGGGCATTGTAAGTTATGTTATGTTTACAGGAAGTCCAGTGAGCCTTTGACTACGCCGCTGGCAATAGTTATGACGATGGGACTAGTTGGTGACAGGTTTACCCTTGATGTGGCTTGTTTGTGATGTGACGCATTTCATGAAAGTATGAATTTAAAATGTAATGTTTTATTATTCTGCTCACTGGGCTCTTGTAGCTCACCCCTTTCCCTTAACCCCCAGGTGTGCAGGTATAGGGTAGACCAGGAGGTCAGCAAGAGTAAAGATGAGTTCATGTAATAGTTTAGATGTGGACATGAGATCTATGATGATGTAATGTAAGAGTATTGTATAGTTATGTTATGTAATGATGAGGTTTAGAAGTGTGCTTGACCCTAGTTGTGCAATCCCTTTTAAAATGCATGATCTTTTATGAGAAATGATGTTATGGTTCAACCAAGCTTAATGTACGATGAGTTACCCCATTGGAGCATTTGATGAGGACTCCAGTGGAGGTTTATGTTTTTGTATATGATTATGTGTAGGTTGAGCTTGGTTGATGTATGAGAAAGTTTACAGGTTTATGAGTATTGTTGATCATGTATGGGATTAAACAGGTTTACAGGTTATATGTCAGGCTTGCTACGGGTCCCGGCGGCCTTAAGCCGATCTGGATCCTAGCGCCGGTAGCGGTCCGATTTTCGGGTCGTTACAGGAGCTTAATCTTTGATTAATCTTTTAAAATCCTTTATTATTCAATCTCATAGCAAAAAAGTTGAAACACTTTAGGATTTGGCCATTTGAAACTAAAAGGTAAGGAAAATTTGAGAAAAAGACTTGAGCTTATCTCTACCCGAAATGGAGATAAATTCTCTCTCTCTTTCAAGCTAACAAGTATTTATAGGTAGACTGTAAAAGTCATCTTTGGAGGTAGAACTTGAAGTTTCAACAGTCAAACCTTAAAACTCTTCTAAAATATTTTTTAAAAAACACATTTTAAAATACTTAAAATTCATTTTATTAAAACTCATTTTACCATTCTAAAGTTTTTAGTTCCAAGATTTCAAATTACAACGGAGCTTCTGTCAGAAAGTTGCAATTCCAACACTAGAGTTTAGCCAGGTATTACAGATACTATCTAATGCTACATAATAATCGCCCAAAATAAGCCATGAGCTGTCACCACAAGATAGGGTCACGTGGCAAGAATCTGATAAGTGGAAAACGCGGTCCCACCTGAGAAAATGAAGACTCGAACACCTCAAACACTCGATCTATGATTAAGAGTCGCCCTTCCCTGGATAGGACGAGCCTTGGTATAAAGTTATCGTTATCAGACACAGTACAACATATTCCCATTATATATGTAATCGCGGATCACTGATCTATTAGCTAGCGATATCCTTTATCAAGCAGCCGATCACATCACCATCAGATTATTAAAAAATGCTATATTTATCTGCACACTCTTACAGTATAAAAGGTGAAGGACCACAGAGGCAAAGGTATGCTATTCTCTTACACTACTCAAGTTCTAAGTAATTCATTGCTGTAATACCCGGCTGAACTCCGGTATCGAAATTCCTACCATCCGGTGGAATCTCGGATGTCGGAAACCTCTAGAAGGGTAAAATCATGTTTTTATAAAATGTTTTCATGTATTTTATGGTTTTAAATAAGATAGAAACTGAGTTTTGAATGAAAAAGACCATGGAGGCATTTCCAGGTTTGGCCGCCAAACCTCAAGTTCGGCCAGCGAACATGGGATAGTTTAGGGAGGCAAGTTAGGCTTTCGAAAGTGGCTCAGGTTCGGCCGCCGAACTTGCATGAGTTTTGGAGGCACTTTAGGCTTCCAAAGGTGGTATGGCCGCCAAAAGTACCGCCAAAGGTGTATGACTTTCGGCTCTGGAGGGACTTTCGGCCGCCGAACCTGCCGCCGAAAGTGCCCTGTTCAGCCTTCCTTTGCATGATTTCTATGATTGTTTTAAGGTGTTTTAGGGGATTTTTGGGGAGTATTTTAGAGTCATGTTCATATATGTTTGGTCCCTCATTAGAGTCCACCTGTGTAGGTTCGGACCAGAGAAACCGAGGACCCCAGCAGTGAGACAGCTGCTTTAGTGTCTTGTCAGAGCTAGCCTGAGGTGAGTAGAATGACTCTTTACGTTTCAAAGCAAATAATGAAAGTTTTAGCATGATTCACGCATCATGAATGCCATGAGATACATTAGGTTGTTTGCATTAGAATTCACGAATATGTTGCATTGCATATTATGTTGTTGATGTGGATGAATATTGGATGATCCATTAGCCCTTGTATGATATGATATGGTATGATGATGATATGGTACGGAAGTCCTAGAAGACCCATTCTACGTCCCTGGCACTATGTAAGAGAAAGTCCAGGAAGACCCATTCTACGTCCCTGGCATATTGGAATGTTATGATATGTTATGTAAGAGAAAGTCCAGGAAGACCCATTCTACGTCCCTGGCACTATTGGATATGTTAAGGGCTATTGGTGACAAGTTCATTCTTAATGTGATTTGTTTGTGATATGATGCATTCCATGAAAGCATGAACTTTAAATATAATGTTTTATTATTCTACTCACTGGACTTTAGTAGCTCACCCCATTCCCTTAATCCCCCAGGTTGCAGGTACGGGATAGAATCAGGAGGTCAGCAAGAATAAGAAGTCATGTTTTATGTAATAGCTAAATGTGGACATGAGAATGATGTAATGTAAAGTATAGTTCAGTAATGTAATGTAATGATATTTATTGAGGCTTAGAGTTGTGCTTGACCCTAGTATGTTGGTTAATCCCTTTGTACATGGTTCATAAAATGTTTTATCATTGTTTATGTAAACCAAACTTATTACATGATATGTTATCCCATTGGAGTATTTGTTGAGGGCTCCAGTGTGGGGTTTATGATTATAAGTTGTGCATGCGCAGGTTAAGTTTGGTAAATGAAAGAGAAAGTTCAAAATTTTATGTATATATTTGATCATGTATGGGATTAAGCAGGTATACAGGTTGTATGTGAGGCTTGCTATGGGTCCCGGCGGCCTTATGCCGATCTGGATCCTAGCGCCGGTAGCGGTCTGATTTTCGGGTCGTTACAATTGCATTCACCTCATTCTTCAGTATACTGACTTGAGCGTCGGAGTGGCTGCTGTGGGCACCCACCACCTCCTCACGTTCTCTTTCTTGCAAGTCTAGCCAATCATAGAATAGCTCTGTTTTTTTACCACATCATTTGGTTTCGCTGCTGGAAAACCTATTGAATCCTCCTTATTTATTTAGATTACGATCCATTTCTTACTTTTTCTCTTGAAACAGGAATCTCTCCCTTTTCTCTCACAAAATGGATGGTAGTTCATGAAAATAATCTAAACAACAAGCAAATGCTTTGATATATCTAAAGGTTCCCTCGAACAGTATAAGACTCGGGGGAGGCATCAAACATGGCTCCTAGAAAAAGAGAGGAAGCATCCGTAGACACTCAAAGGCTTGGACATAAGTGTTCAAAATGCGGCCTAAAGGAAAGGATGAGTTTGAAGATGAATCAAACGAAGCTCCAAAAGGCATCGATTGAAAACTGGTATGAGCCGTGTAAAGGTACCAAAGGGAACAAGAGGAGCACTTTGACCTAGACAATACCTCGCCTCTTTCGAAAGAAATCTTAGTGGAAACGTTACCAACCAAGTTCAAGCTACCTAGCTTGGATAAGTATGATGGAATAATAGATTCCAGAAGTCACCTATCGATCTTCAGGACAACCATGCAGTTTCAAGATGTTAATGATTTCATGTTATATTGAGTGTTTCCATCAACACTCACAGTTTGACTCAGAAATGGTACCAACATTTGAGTCTAGATTTAATTTAAAACTTTACTCAGTTTTCCACGTTATTTAAATATAGATTTATTACTTGTATACCTCCTAAAAATCTTTCCTCTGACTTGTGAAAAATTTACCAAGAAAAGGGCGAGTCTTTAAGGAGTTTTATCTCAAGGTTCAATGTTGAGGCAATACAGGTGAAAGAATTAAATCACGAGATAGCATGTGAATCATTGGAGAAAGGAATGCATAATATCAAATTCATGGATTTCTTAATTAAAAGCCCAACTGTGACATATCAACAGTTAATGGACAAAAGTAAGTATAAGAATTATACTCCATTGAATGACTCACAGACACGTATTTTGACATAGATTTAGAAAAATGACAAGAAAATCAGGTGGCCACCCAAGCTCAATCCTGAGAAAGTGGAGAAACGAGACAAAACCAAGTACTTCCATTTCCATGAAGATCACGATCATATGACAGAAGAGTATCGGTAAATAAAAGATGAGATCGAGAGGCTAATAAGGGATGGTCCTCTTTAGAAGTTCACCAAGAAGAGAAAGAAAGAGAGGAGACTTGAATCCGAGACAACAACTCTCAAAACCACCCCTGATCCAGAGCTTGTAGGGATTATTCATGTAATAATGGAAGGACTGAGGAATGATCAGGGAAAATAAGTAGATTATAGATGTAATTGCCGGTCTAGTAAGTTGGGCAAGAACTGAAAAAGACCATTCGAAGGTCATTCACCCAGAGTCCTGTAAGTTGGCTAGACTAGATGGCCGAGTGATTCCCCACTCCCAAGATATTTGTAATATGAAAACATTTTATCAATAACAAGTTAATGAGATATTTTTTCATATATGGTATTATTCAGTGATAAGAAACGATGGGATTGCCTTCCTAAAATAATATTAAGGAGACAAGAAGAGGCCACAAGGCGGGTTCTGTCAAGGTAGGTCACAAGGCGGGTTTCGCCAGACCACAATTCAGGTATTGGTCCTACTAAGCAAGGCCACAGGCGAGTTCTGCCAGGCCATATCACAAGGCGGATTCCGCTAGACTACAATCCGGGCGTTAATCCCACTGAACAAGGCCATAAGGCGGGTTCTGCCAGCGAAGTCACAAGGCAAATTTTGCTAAACCATAATCCGGGCGTTGGTCCCATTAAGCAAGGCCACAACGTGGATTTTGCTAGGCTAGGTCACAAGGTGGGTTTCGCCAGACCACAATCCCAGCGTTAGTCACACTAAGCAAGGCCACAAGGTGAGTTCCGCTAGACTAGGTCACAAGGCATGTTCTGCCAAACCACAATCCGGGCGTGGGTCCCACTAAACAAGGCCATAAGGTGAGTTTCCTAGGCCAGATCACAAGGCGAGTTTCACCAGACCACGATCTAGGCGTTGCACTAAACAAAGCCACAATGCGGGTTCCGCTAGACTAGAAGACTAGGTGTTGGTCCCACTATTAAAAGCCATCATAAGGAGTAACAAGGGGGGTCTCACCAGGTGCTAATCCCCTATAAGAAGTTCTAAGGCATGTCCAAGGGCATAGGGTGAGTATGATCCAAGCCAAAACATTGGTTGTTGGTCCCACTAATCGAGGCCTTATTGTCAGGCTACGAGACAGGTTTCGCCAGACTCAAATACTGGGTGATAGCCCCATATAAGGCTTGTGAGGCATTCAAAGCCCAAGCCATAGGGTGGGTGTTCATGGACGAGTACTAGCCTTAGGATTATAAGAAATCCTATAAGGTATGCCAGACTGACGAGTGTTGAATCCGTTAATTTAAAATTTACTTCCCTTTTCCTGATTGATAAGAACTTGTAGATAGGGTAAGTGAGTATCAATCCCACAGAGACCTTAATCCTGTTTAATTTAGATGACCAATTTGAAATAGAAGAGAGTTTAATACAAAAAGTGAGAAGAAGAGAGCTTTTTGATAAAAGTGATATTACCTTGGGCAAGCCAAAAAAATAAACTTAAAAGAAAAATAATAAATAATGCAATTGAAATTTAAAAAATAAATAATTAATTAAAACTTTCAGCTGAAGGTAATCAATTTGAGGCATTTTGCAGTTGATCATTGGTTAGAAAAAAAATATTTCATATTATTATCTATTGTTTGGTTATAGTGGTCAAACACGTGAATCCCACCAGTTCTTTCTTATGAATAAATTAATCTGCTTTGCGCTTAAATTAATTCTTAGTTAACTACCAACCTCAACACGCATGTAGATTTAATTAGTCAACTGCATTAAGAGAGAAGAACCCAAACTTGATTAATAAAAACATGCGTTTTATTTAAATCAAATCTACTAATTTCTTAATATAAACTAATATATTAATTACTACTTATTATTAACCCAATTAAACAATTACGGATTTAATTAGATTAATTAGCAATATGTTGTCTTTCCAAGAGATTCAATGGGCCCTTTGAATTCTCAAGAAAATAACAATGGAGGTGGTGTTCATCGAATTCAGAAATTAATAGAAAATAGAAATAAGATGAAGAGAGTTGTAGTGCATAACCTCACAACTTGAACAAACCTCAAATTAATTTAACCTTCAACTGAAAATAAATGTTTAGCCACTCATGGCCATAATAAAATTATAACAACTAAGCAAAAGAAGAAGAAAAAGAAAAGAAGATGGAGAAGAAGGTGAGGGGCAGCAAGAGAGGAAATGAGAGTGAGAGGTAGAATATGATTCCTAGGTCTAATGCTAGGAGCCTTTATATAGGCACAAAAAGATACAATTTAAAATAAAATCTATTATTCCTATCTTATTTCTATTCTAATCATATCTCTATCCTAATCTTATCTTTATCCTCATCTGATTGAGTTTGATTCAATTTGACTCCACTTGAAACTAATCTGGAAATTGATCTTATTCTTGCTTAGGTGGCAAAATCTATTTTATCTCTCCATCGCTTTAAGTTACAGGTTTGATCAAGGTTGTAGCCTCCCAGTATAAAAAATCTTTTAATTCAGCATTTTTTCTTCCTTTTCTCAACTTCTGCTCACAAACCTGTCCAAAATTAAATTCAAATTAAAATTAAATATTTATCTCAAAATTATAGTAAAATCATGGAATTAAATGGGAACAAAATTATGAGTTTTGCAACTCATCACAGACCTGAGGCGGGCATTCGCTAGGCCATATATCCGGGTGTTATTTCCACTTATCAAAGGCTTTCAAGCTATTTATTTTCACTATGGTGGATGAGTGTTAACCCTTAGCAATTTTTTAAGAATTTGTGTAACAGCCCGGCCCTTTCACAGGCACTGTTACCGTTCACGGCCCAGGGCTATCCCTCGCTTGGCCTCGTGCCACCTCGGGCTTTCCACTGGCGTCGTGAACAGCTTTTAACATCCATTCACCCTCACGGGTTCCTGGCAGGATTTGTCCCCTTGGGTTCTTGCATCGCATCCTTCCCCAAGTGGATTTGGCCTAAATTTCCCTTTGGAAAGGGTTCGAGTAGTGGGGGAGGCGACCTAATTTTCAAAGGGAAATTTGGGCCAAATCCACTTGGGGAAGGATGCGATGCAAGAACCCAAGGGGACAAATCCTGCCAGAAACCCGTGAGGGTGAATGGATGTTAAAAGCTGTTCACGACGCCAGTGGAAAGCCCGAGGTGGCGAGGCCAGGCGAGGGATAGCCCTGGGCCGTGAACGGTAACAGTGCCGGTGAAAGGGCCGGGCTGTTACAATTTGTTTAAGTCTTAGATGAGGGCTGTGAATGAGCATAAGGCATATAGAAGCTCAGTGAAAATAATGACAAGATATGAGAAAATATTTTATTGAAGTCATAAAAGGTTACATAGGAGGAAGGATATCTTCAGGTTCCTCCGCTCGAGTCTCTATTACATTAGCATTATCTACATTTGTTACATTATCTATAGAGACTCGGTCGTGGGGACTACCCTTAGTTTGTCCCTTACCCTCTTCTATCTCATCTCCCCCCTCCTTCGAGAAGATGTCGTTTATCCAAATAAAGTCTTTAAAAGAAAATCGTTTCACTAGCTCCTTCTTTACTGAGTCTTGATCTTACATGAATATTTCCCTACCTTAGGCCACCATCTCCCAAAGCTCTACCTCAAGCTCGATAATCCTAGAAGAGGCAACTTGGGCCTCCTCAGCTTAAACCTGTAGCTCTAGGACTTGGCGATGCAATAGGGCCACCTAGTCCTCGGTAGTCTTCGCATGATTCTCAAGGACCAGCTTGGAAGCATTAGCCTCATTCAACTTAGCTTGGAGCTTATCCACTGACTCTAGAGTCTCCTTCATGGTGCCCTCCACTTTGTCAATCCGAGTTTTCAACCTCAAGCATTCCTCGACCAAGAGCCTTTCTATTCGTCTCTTGAGTGCCAAACTTTCGCCTTAGGGCTTTATGGAGATCCTTGGCCATATAAGCATAGAGGACACTCTCTAGAGCAAAGTACATGACGTTATCAAAAAGATCGTTTGTCTTGAGCTCGTTTAGGCAATGGTGATCCGCGGGTCTCACTGCACTCTTAATTAACGGGACAGTGAGGGTAGGATCATCAAGGAGTGAGGGCACCCGGTTTAGCACCAATGCCATGCACTGGATGCTTGGAGGCCATGAAGTTTCAACCCTAACACTCACAAGAGCAAGTTCAGAAGAAGGGGGGACAACAACAAGAAGCTCGAAAGCTAGGGCAGAAGCAAAAGTGCCCAGGGAAGAAGACTCAAATTGTAAATGGGCCGACTCTTCTACTGTAGGTTGGGTCGGGGGAGGAGGAAACATGGTCACTTCTCTTGCTGGGCATGCACGTTTAGCAGAGGGACTAGTAACCCTAGCAACAGCCTTACCTTTGCGGGCAACATGCGTCGCTTCAGCAAATTTGCTCTTCAAACCAGCCATATTGCAAAAATTTCAAAGTAAGTAAGTAAAGTAGTTCGAAACCTAAAATAAGATAGAAAGAAAAAGTACTTTGATCTCTAGCCAAAGAGGTGCTTTCCTCAATGCTGGGAAGGCTTGGTAGGTGAGAACCCTGAGTTTGGCTTTCTTGCAAACGACTCTATGAAGACAAAATGGCATTTCTCACTGCATGCGTAGTGTCCATTTTCTTTGGGGACTTAGCCTTCATCAATAGAAAGGCTAAAGCCTAGTCCTCATCCCTCCTCGAACGGGCTCCATCCTTCCTTAGCTTTACCTAAAAGTGTCAGCTTGCTTCAAGGTGCCCAAAAGCTCTAGGCATCCGGTGACGAAGGATGAAAAACTTATTTTTCCACAGCTTCAATGAAGAAGGTATCTAGTGAAAGATGGTCAGGTGTTTTCGCCCGCTAAAATACCAAAATTCTTCACTTTTGCGAGTATCCAGCTGGTATCGTTAGGAGAAGAGGGCTACTCTCGGTTTAGTGTTGTTATTAAGGCAAACGAACTGGAAGGCCACCAAGATTCTCCAAATATTGGGGTGCGACTGGGTAACCAAAAGCTTATGGAACCGAAGAACGTCAATAAAAAATAGGTCCATGGAGAACCGAAGGCCCACCTTTAGCTGCTCCACGAAAACCATAATAGTATCCTCTGCAGGAATCAAATCATTCACACAGACGTGTGGAGAAGGGGCAAAGACATGAAAGGACTCTCGAGAGATTTAGTAGGTATCATAAAAGTGTTCTACATCTTGCTCCGTAGGACAGAAGGGATGTCACTAATAGAGCTACTCTCACTTTCTGGAGCCTCCCTCAATGGAATGATAGGGGCCAGGGCACGGATGGGGCCATCCGAAGAGGAGCTTGAAGTAGAAACTCCTTCAGGAATAAGAGAAGAGGAAGTATTCTTATATATTATGAAAAGGAAAAAGGAAATAGAAATTACCATAGGAAGTATAAATGAAAAGAAGTTGCGATTGAGTCTTTTTGAAAGCAAAAACATCATAGTTGAAAGCAAAAGTGATATTTAGGGAAGAAGAATGGTTCTTATAAGATGATTTTTACAGCAGGCTTTAAATGCGGTACGAGAAGCAGGTCAGTCATCATTGAGCGGCTAGATAGGCGAAACAAAGTGAGCAATAAAAAACTAATCTTAGTAAGCCACGTGTCCTAGATCTCGAGAACAATTATCTTTTTTGAATCTGAAGAATCGAAGACCTACTGGGGACCTCTGATACTACATAACAATCGCTCAAAATAAGGCATGAGCTGTTACCACAAGATAGGGCCACGTGGCAATAATCTGATAAGTAGGAAATGCGGTCCCACCCGAGAAAAGGAAGACCCATACACTTCAAACACCCGGTTTATCATTAAGACGCCCTCCCCTGGATAGGACGAGCCTTGGTATAAAGTCACCGTTATTAAGCACAGTACAACGTATTCCCATTATGTCTGTAATCGCGGGATCACCGACCTATTAGCTGATATCCTTTATCAAGTAGCCAGCCATACTATTGTCAGATTATCAGAAAATTCTATATTTATCTCCACCTTCTTACAACATAAAAGGAGAAGGATCACAGAGGTAAAGGTACACTATTATCTTATACTACTCAAATTCTAATCAATTTATTGCATTCATCTCATTTTTCAGTATACTGACTTGAGCGCCGGAGTGGCTGCCGTGGGCACCCACTACCTCCTCATATTCTCTTTATTGCAGATCTAGCAAATCACAATATAATTTTATTTTCTAGCCACATCACTCTCGCAAAGTACATTGTATTGGACTATATTAATTGTGTATTTTCAATAATTATGCTTTCAATATTGGACTTTATTAGAGTTGTGAATTGAAATATATATGTATATATTATTATTACAATGGATTTATGAAAATATTAAAAAAAATAAATAGTGATAAATTAGCTTAAAAAAGAACAATAAGCAACCAAATTACAAATACTGATTAAAATAACAAAAGCACTTGCTTCAATTTAACTATAAAGCAGTGACTAAATAATAAATATTTAACAACCATTTAGCGTGCATTTTAATTTGCAATCAATTAACAATTATAAAAAATTTTAAAAGAAAAATTAAAAAAAAATATTCTATTTCTATTTAGCAATCAAATTGTGACCATTTACTGACTAGTTTATGACCAAATATCAATGACTTATTTACGTCAACTCTAGCGTTGAAAATTTGTAATGCCCATACTTGTTTTCGCACTAGATTAACTACTGTTGATTCATCACGTATTAGTTGTTAAATTAACAACCAAAAGACGATTTGTCGCTATTTTTAGTGAGTAGCCAAATGTAGACTTTTTTTATTACTAATTGGTTGTTATTTCTAAAGAGTGATTAATTTTTCTTAATTTGCGATCAAATTTTTTATTGTTATTTTACTGTTTTTTTTTTAATAAAGGACTTGTTGGCTCCTCACCCTTAGCAGATATCTACTATCCATTTTATTTCATAACTCAACATCCTAAGTTTGAAAAGTGGGTAGAAGATAAGAGTGAGCAGTATTTGGTTCGAATCAAAAAAATCGACCAAATCGAATTGATTTAAAAATTCAATTTGATTTTTTTATTCATTTCGATTCGAATTTTAATTTTAAAAAATTTAATTATTTCGTTTGGTTTAATTTTAGTTGAAAAAATTAAAAAAGTTGAACTCAATCGATTAGTGATAATAGTATATTATTTTTTATAATATAAAGATATTAGACAATAATTAAGGTTAAAATATCTTAATTAAGTTTTAAAATATTGTTTAGTTTTCACAAATATTGAAAATTTGAATTTTGATATATTTAATTCGATTCGATTTTAAATCAAACCGATCGAATGTTCACCCCTAGTATAAGAGAGGGAAGGTATTCAACATTCTTCTCGCCTAATTTACTCGAAAACTAGTACTATCCCCTACATTGATTCTTACATTTTATCTTAGTGTATTAATTAGAAAATCTTTTCATGCATATCCATTTTATTTACTTCACACACATTCTCATCACACAAATTACCTTTTTACACATACATCTTTCAATCTAAGCATGCAAAGTACCTACTTAAACTAAGGTGAAATAGTTACCAAGTTGTCCTATATGAACATGTTTCTGATTCAATTTCATGTCATGGTTCATTTAACATTAAAGCGGGGTTTCTAAACACGCATAATTTCTATGTTTATTTTGGCCGCATAAAGAAAATATAGGTCTTTTAGGTTTCTAACATGCCACTTAAGCACTTTTTTATGGTCAACTTACACTACCATTTTCATGTCAAAGTGTAAACAAATCTTAAGCCTACAAAACCATACCTCTATTATGCATAATTATTTTTAGAATTATCAATTGAATAATTTAGTTTACTAAGCTCAATTTCATGCATATTTAAGTGATGAAAGCAATTAAAATCATATATGAAAACAGAGAGGAAAAAGTGATTAAAAATAATTAGTCAAAGACCTTGAAAAAAAGGAGGGAGGAGAAAAAAGAATTAAATTCCAAAATAATTAATAAAAATAATAATAACAAGAATAAAACTAAACTAATCCTAATATTTTAGAAGGCCTGCCTTTGTAAAAGACCATTTAAAATATTTCATTTGAGCTTCCATTATGGGCTCCATGTGTCCATCAAACCAAAATTTGCACTTCAAGTGATTGAAGCCTTCAGCTATGTTGGTTCAAGGGCAATTTGGGCTTTTCACCACCTTTTATACTCATTTAATTAAAATAAATTATCAAGACAAAATAAAATAATGATGAACCAAAAATAAATTAAAATAAAAATTTAGAAATTAAATAACTAAATATTTTTTTTTAAATGGAGATCGAGAATTAGAGAAGTAAAATCCGAGACCTTTTAAATTTACTCAGATCTATTTACCATAGTAAGCCTATGAATGCTAAATAACTAAACATTGGATCTGAAAATTTAAATTAAAGCAGAATCCTAAGAAGAAAGGAGCTCTATTGAGATCAGAATTCCATTTTATATGAAAATTTGCCTATCAGATGGAGTCTTATCCACCTTCTTACTCATGTTTTAATATTAAAACATATATTAATTTGATAAAAAATGATTAAATATAGAAAATTAAACAAAAACAATTAATGAACACAAAACAAGGAAAATTAAGCGTACTGAAAATCTACATCTGATTCTAGCAAATTCAGACACCAAAAAGAAAAATTATAGGAAATATAGAAAAAAACTTAGAAAATTATAAAATTTTATAGAGACATGCTACTAATATAGATTAAAACAACCAAAAAAATTATCTAAAAAAGGATATATCATTTTTGAGATATTGCTATTGTAATATGATCATCATAGAACTTGATAGATTCTGCAAACCGATTTGTAAGACAATATGGCAATAAGTTAGAAGTTAGAACATAAAAAACTAAAAGCATGAAAGATTTGGATGACTTCTCAAACTCCATTTTAGGTTCAAGAATTACCCAAAAATATCAAGAAATAGAGATATTACTCCTCAAATTCGCAGTACTATTTGAGAATACCTAGAAATACTTAATTGTTTCAATATAATTTAAAAATACAAATCTTATTCAAGAAATCTCCAAATTAAATATCTAATGTGTGAAAATTGCACAGGTTTTCATGAAATCCAATAAAAAAATATTTAAAGAATCAAAATTTCCTATAATCCAGATCAATTTTCAAATAACAGTATATTTCTCTTTTGAAGATACACAAAATGTATGTTGCCCTCAAGATAATATTCAAAAACGATCTAATGCATCAAAATTAATCCATGAACATGTAAAGAGTTTTTTTGCCATATCTAAACTAAGAAAAGAAAGAATTACCTTTAGAAGAAGAAGGAAAAAAAAAAAGAAAAAGAAAACAACACCTAGGAAGAGAGGACGAACGATGATGGCACTATAGTGGCGCAAGGGATGTGCTCTTAATTCTTTTTCCTTCAATGGCAAAAGGAAAAATTCAGAGCATGCTTGTGGAGAGGTGTCCGACTGTCAATATTCTTTTTTAGTGATTAATGAATTAATGATTAGGGTTTAGGAAATATAGTTTTATAGTGGTTTGAATGGATTAGTGTTTGCATGGGGGAAAGAAGTCTTACTCCCTCTTATTATGCATGGCTGCTTAGGCGTTCAAAATGGATTGATTTGGCTTGCTTTTTGGTTCAATTTTGCACTCTTGTCCATCTCCTAAGAGTGTCGCCTATAAGTTCAAATAATTATAATATTTCTACCATACTAAGACCTCTAATGGCGCATTCAGCTACTCTTTGGTTTTTCAAGCCTACTTCTCTAATATACAATTTATCCTTATGAAGCCTAGAAAAGGAAGAGAAAATACTATTTTGTCCCTAGGCTCATTTTTTTGTCTTTTCAATTTTATTTTTATTCCATTTTTAATTTTTAATTTTTTATTTTATTTTCTTATGTCATAAGATACTCTTTTAATGCTCTAAAATTTAATGTAAAATGAATTAGAAATATGATGTGATCATTATTGGACTCTTATTAATTCAGATGTACATGTATTCAAGAGTATGAAAATTAGGGTCTACTGTTAGTGTGTGCCCTAGACCATTAATTTGAACCTTTATATTACTCATTTTATTATTAATAAAGAGGTTCATCATTATTATTGTTTGCATATTACATAATAATGATTTACATCCTTGATTCTTATTATTATAGAGATAATAATATATATAACTAGTATGCATATTGATTGATGATTATGAGATGATTATGTGTATTGTTATGCAAATCAATATCATAGATGCTTGTTAGATAACAAAGTATTGGATAAACTCACACTGAGATCACTATATGGATTAGTGTTATTAGTGAATCTCATAATAGTTATGAATTAATTTTTGGATTTGAGATTTTCATAGTTTTCAACATAATGACTATTATATTTTGACACAATTAAATGTTGTCTGTAATTGGATAATTATAAAAGTTATGATCGGGCATGATAGAAATTATATATAGGATATTGAACAATCAAAATAGAATTTGTTCTTATCTCTGAGTGAAATATCTTATGGACCCCTCGATAAGTCAGACCGAGAAATGTATGACCGTGCTCAAATGAATTGATAGTGTGATTAATGACATTTGATTTTATAGTCTACTTAGAGTTCGAGTAATTATAAGTTTGAACATGACTTATGTTCAAATTAGATATCGTGTGACAAAGGAATTAATGCATGTTCTGTTATATGGATTTAATTGGACAATCAATTCTCATATTAATTGGGTAGTTATAATATCTTATTAGAGGCCACTTATAACTTGTAGGTTTTAATAAAGATTGGGCCTACTGTCAATTAATGTGGGCCTATCGGGTCATATACAAAGAATACATTATTGGACTAAGCATTATTAATGGACTTGATGTCTATTAATCTGATATTAATAATAATATTAATCTTTATTATTATTAGATAATAATAATATTATTAATAAACTAATCTGTATTTGATATGGATTGGGATATCAACCGTTTCTTTCTCTATTCATTAGAATTGAATAAATATATCAGCATCTATTTTTTGTTAGATCATATGAAACAAAAACACATTCTTTAAAATAAAGAGAGAATTAAGAATTCATGTACAATTTTTTCTTCTGAGAGAAAAGGGAAATAGAGTAGCCCTAGCCTTTTTTTCAAGAGCTAGCGCTCTAGATAGCAAACATTCGTGTGGATACCAGCAGAGAGTGTTCGCAAGAAGTAACACCTAAAGTCCACTGAATATTTTGAATAAAGCTTCTAAAAGGTTAGAATTTGAATCCTTCTTTTCTAATTAAATGGATCATTTGGCTCCTGGTAGGTAATTTAGAGATCAAATTTTTGTTTCGCTGCGTATTTTGATTTGCTACGATCTTTGGATGAACTAACAACTGTTTGCCCAACTTCGGTGCAGGATGAATGATATTCAAGATTCATTAAAGTACTTTTGACATAAAATGAGATTTGTGCTCACCGCCTTATATGGCTCGCTAAATTTTCTTGAACAAAGGCAGAACTTGTGCAACAAAAATTGAGAATTATGATTGGTGATTGTGATTGTGTTTTCAAAGTTTGCACCATGTTTTTCCAGGCTACCTACATATCTTCACTTTGGGAGGATGAATCAAACTCTCATGTAGTTTAAAAAGCTTCAGGGTGTGTTTTGTATCCTAATGTAGAAAACAAAGTGACTTTGAGATTTTGTGATTTTGGGACTTCATACCCAAATTTACCCGGGCTACGTACGCATGTTCCCTTTAAGAGGCAAAATCAGACCCCACATAGTTTAAAGCACTTTAGGGTGTACTTTGTACCCTAAAACTATGAAAGATGCAACATGTGATTTTTGAAGCAAATTTAAAGGATGCACTTTATACCCTAGAGACTTCTATGAGACGTAGGACGTGCTTTGTATTTTAGAGACTTTTGAAAACCTTTCCATGCTTGATCAAGACTCAATCATTCATTATTTGCTCACTCTAGCATATCTTCAAAATTCATTCTTTTGGTCATGCTTTCTCAAGCATATGTTCAAAGTTCAAACTTGCATCCATGCTCGCTTAAGCATATTTTATATTTCATTCTTTTGTCTATGCTTGCTCAAGCATGTATGATTGCTCTATCATATTTCTTAATTCTTTCTTTTGTCCATGCTTACACATGCTTGCTCAAGCATATTTCTAATTCTATGCTTGCTCAAGCATATTTCCAAAACCCAATTTATTATTCGCACTCGCTCAAGCATTTCTTCAATTCATTATGTTATTTCATGCTTGTTCAAGAATATTTTCAAATTGATTTTTTATATGTTTGCTTGCTCAAGCATATTTCTAATCTCTTTTTATTGTATATGCTTGCTAAAGCATGCAGTAAATCTATTCTTGCATTGATGCTTGCTTATGCATCTCTTCAAACTCATTTCCATTCTTACTCAAGAATTTTTCCAATCTTTGATTCAATCATATTGTGGGGATAGAATTTTTTTTTTCTTGTATATAATGAAATGTGATGAATTCAAATGCATAAATGCAAGCTCTAAATCCAAATTGAAAGTCATATATCTTCTCCTTTAATTGACAAATGTCTCATCATCAATATTTGAAGCACAATACGAACTACTTGTCCCCCTATAGATGGCATTTTCTCTTGATATTTTTCTCTCTTTTTTCCTCTCTTTTCTTTTTCTTTTTCTCTTATCTCTCTTATTCTCTCTTTTCTCAAAGGACCATGCTAAAAAATTGAATGAAGACACCCTCTTTGGTGTTAACCAAATGCATATGAGAAGCTTTTCTTAAACCATCACTCTTAATTATTGATCTTTCAAGCTATATAGACGATATCAAAGATGATGCTACCTAGTAACTGTATCATTTGTCCTCTTCTTTTGTAGGTTTATGTTTTTTTTTTTTCTCTAACTTGTTTCGAATCCGCCCTTTGTAGGTTTTTAACTTAGTAGTCATTTCTTTTTTTTCTTTCTTTCTTTTTTTCTTTTTCCTTCTTCTCTTTCTTTTGTTACTCTAATTTTGGCCTAAGTCGTCCTTGTGAGTTTTCAACTCAACGAGCTTCTCTTTTTTTTTTTTTTCATTTCTTTCTTTTCTATGTCATGACTGCAAGAGAAGTTGACACTTCTAGCTGCCCCAAGTAAGATCATTTCTTTGATCTAAGACTTACGATTCGAGGTGCTTCGATGTAGAAAATGCAAAACAGAAAATGCATATTCACTTTCACCCATTCCTAAGACATCATATCCTTTGGGGACATATACAAATATTGATAACCAAATCAAATGCCACTTTTATAAAAGTAATGAATTATCCTCATTAATTTAGTTACACCATTACACCCATTGTGTATTACATTTGATTACAACTTAATTTTCTAAAGTCTGATGGAACTCATAACATGTCGAATGTACCTTTCAAGCTTTTCATTTAAATTTTCTCTCACTCTCCTTTTTCCTAGACCACACTTTTAAGGATTTTCAATCTAGTAAAATTATTTTTTCTCTTAATTTTTTTTTCTTTTTTCCTTATCCCTAACTTTTGTCTAGGTTGTACTTTATGGATATTCATCCTAGTGGGCTTTCTCTCAAATAAAACACTTTTAGTATGTTCAAATTTACTAATCCTTTGAAGTCATAAATGTTAATTTTCACCATTCTTGATATTTTCCTTGGGTAAGGTTTGTTGTATCGTATGAAGTCTACCTCAGTTATCCTAAATCTGATCCTTGATTGAGAAAGATGGGTTAAGCCCATTCTGACATCACATTTTGACTCATTATCATCCATCATAGTAGCAACATCCACCAAGAGATTGCCCTCCATCCATATCAGTTCCACTATCATGTTCGATGCAGACTATGCCCATCTTGAATGAGTCAATCTTTTTTTTTTTTTCTTTCTTTTTTGTTGATCCTTTTTTTCCTTTTTTTTCTATTCTCTTTTTTCTTTTGCTTTCCTTCACTGGAGAAGTTTTTTTTTTTTTTAAGACCGATGCCTTTTAGACTTCTACATCTTTTTCAAGTAAGGCTTTGCTTCCTTTTCTTAACAAACTTCATTCTTCAATCTACAGGCTTCTCATAAAGGACAATAGCTCCATCCATCTTAGACAGGGAGAATATTTTAAGTGCCTCATTATTTTTTAATATTATGAGTTTTTTTTTCTTTCTTTTCAAGCTAAACATGCAATCAAGTTTTATTCCATAGGTGTACCTAAGTTAATTGAAGATAAAATTTAATACATTAATGAAAGTAGATCTAAATGACTATGAATAACATGCATTTGACCTTTAAGATAGCAAAAATACAAGTAAAAGTGAAATACATCAAACTTATTCCTAGGCATGCCCCAAGTTTGTTGCACGAATTTATCTTCATCTTCTTAGGCCTTAGAGTCTTCAAGTGGGCCTTTATTCTAGGTCCGCTATTTTCTTTGCATCAATGAGGTCTTGGATCTCATCATAAAGAAGTATATACTTATTCCTGTCATGGTTAGGAATTTGATAGAACTCACAAAATAATTGTCTTAAAATTCTCAAACAATGGATTTAATAGTGGAGCCATCCGAGGTTGAAGTAGCTGTTTGTTCCTCAATCTAGCAAGGTTGCTGCCATAGGTTCACTTAACTTAGAGGATCTTCTTGCAACTTGAATTCTAGTGGAAACCTTATCATAGTGGAGACTCCTTTCAGTATGTGTTGACCAATTAAAGGGATTGAGTCTAGTAGCTCTATCATTCATCTTGTCTTCTTCTTCCACCCCAATATGAAACAAGTCCTCAAAATTGGAGGTCGAAAAATAATATATCTTCTCATGGTAAACTGGTAACAAATTCTTAATCAACGTTCTAATTCGCTCCTTCTTTATTGATCATTGAACCATGAATGCTACTTTCTTCCTTCAACACATTAAGAACTCAACAAATGGCTCATCAAGCCTTTGCTTGGTGGCCTCCAATTACCTTTATGTATACTATCCAATTAATGCCTCAATCAAGTTGTCCTAATCTTTTCTAACTTCCTTTCTTAGATTGTAGTACCATGACACAATAGCTACTTCTAATGATGGAAGGAAAAGTTTTAGTGATTTGGTCATCCCCTAATGTTATTTTCTTCATGATGAGCATATACTACTTCATGTGGACAATTGAATCCCAAAGCCCATCAAACTTGGGTAAAGATGATATCTCAAACTTACTTGGCAGATGTATTTGCATCTGGAGTCCCAAATCCTCCATGTC
The DNA here is from genome assembly GCF_001659605.2 of Manihot esculenta. NCBI lineage: Eukaryota > Viridiplantae > Streptophyta > Magnoliopsida > Malpighiales > Euphorbiaceae > Manihot > Manihot esculenta. The sequence continues at coordinate 17,093,795 of NC_035176.2, read as the reverse complement.
CTCTATACTTTAAAGCTTGCGTTGATTCATAAACTCTGGTTCAACCTTCTCCATCTTCTCCATTGACCTTATTGGTTACCTTCTCCCTTGAATGACCTTTCCATCACTTTTTTATCCTCTTTCCTCTTTTAAAGGTCTTTTGGATCTTGCATCTTCCCTTATTAGTTGCTTCTCATATGCTCTCTCCATCCTGCTACTGAGGGCTTCTCAAGTAGTTCATTAATCATAGCCTTAGTCTCTTCCCTCTCAGACATTTCAAGCAGACCTAATCTAACACAACAGTCCTTATCAGCTTAGTCTTCAACAACTTGTTGCCATCTCTATTGGAACTGACTGTGATAGGAGGCACTCTTTTGGAGATGTAATGGTTGTACAACACAAAGAGATGGTATGATGTATGAGTTAGAGTTATGCATGAATGAACCTTTTATTACTTGATTGGACATTGATTAGAAAAAATCATGCTTAGATTTTCTAACTGTATGCACAAGAATACGATAAAATGGAGTGAAAGATAAAAGGAACTCAATTTTTATTGATAGAAAATTTTTTTATTACAAACTGAGCTCTAATGACCTTTGATCTAAATTTTTACAAAGTTCATATCCATTCAAACGAATATCTTTTAGAGGAGAAGGGAGATGTATTTAATCTTGTCATTTTCATCTTTGGGCAAGCTGAGCTTACCACCATCAAGAAGATCTTGAATTTCATGCTTCAATCTATAGCAATTGTTAGTATCATGCCCAACTGTCTGGTGGAATTAGCAGAATACGTTGACATTAAAATTGGCTGGCAGAGGGTTTGGCAATAACCTAGGTGCCAAGGGTTACAGCAGATCTTTCTCTTGTGGGCTTCTCGAGCTATCTTGTTAAGGGATGCAGCTGAGTTCATCGCCTTTTTCGACCTCCTTTTTAGTATGAGGAACTAAGTATCAAGCTCCATATTATCCATTAACATCTTACACTCATGATCTCTGACCTTTATTCTCTTAGCATCCAATTCTTAAAAAGCCTTGCATAATTCCTTCATCTTTTAGGTATTCCCTCCTCTTGACGTGACTTTCTAACCTTTGTGCAACCAAGTGGGTAAAAGGTTAATGTCATGTTATGAGTATACATGAGTATGTATGAGTGTTCATGATGGTGAACTTTCAAAACTTTTTCTTTCTTTTTTTTTGGTTCCATATTAAAGAAACTAAGTGAACTAGGATCAGTTAAGGCTGAAGAACCAAAGAAATGCAATCGCCTTCCTTATCCCTCTAATACTCACATATAATAAGTATAGATATCTTTAATATGCTAACACTTCATATTCCTATGGCTCATTGGTACATTGGGCTTGTATCAGTAGGGGATTATACCCTAGGATGGTTTCTCTCCACTCAATAAACAATGACTACTTAACCTGAAAGTTGAAAATATAAGTAGGCTCAGTAACATTCTAAATTTTCTGGGTAATGAATAGTGTTATCCCAAGTAGCAAATAGTGCCACCCAAGATTTTACTGGTACTTTTCTATCTGTTGATAATAATAGTCAAGAGAATCTTAAGGATTTAATTTGAGGTTAAAATAAATTGATATGATGAGTGAAAAACTCAAAATAAAAATTAGGGCACTGGAATTAATTGGTATTTAAAAAAAAGATATATAGAAACTCTTAAAAGAAAATTTGATTTGGGTAAAAAAATCTAAAATAGAGATAAAATTTTCTTAGACACAAATTAATAATATATGTAAGGATAAAATTTTCTTAAACATAAATTAATAATATATGTAAGGAAATAATAGAGAAATAAAAAAATTTTAGTAAAATAAAATAAATGTAACAATACTAATGAGATAAAATAATAAGAAAATGGTGATGGAATAATAGATTTAAGGGTACGTGTATTTCTTTTTATAAAAAAAAAAAAAAAAAGAGATTGAATTTAAACTTTCATATCAAATAGTAGCTTTTTTAATCTCAACTCTTAAATCCTTTTAAAAGAGATAAAATTTAGAGCAAAGGACAAAAATCCCCCTCCTTTCTTACTTATTGGTCGAACCTCTCTTTGCCATAGAGAAAAAAAAATTTTCTCCTCCTTCCAATCATCTTGCACCAAAATTTATCTTAAATCAATTTCTCTCTTCATCCAAAGTCACTCCTAAGTTAGACATAGAAGAAAGAAGATAAGGAATCAAGAAATTGTGAGTTGGAAGGTAAATGAATAGTAAATTTCTAGTGAGAGAAAATTAGAAAAAAACTTAAAAATGATTTAAGAAAACTTCTTCTTTCTTCTTTCTTACAATTTAAATAATGGGTTTTTAAATTAATAATTTGTTTTCTTTTATTTTGTATCTTTATTCCAAAAATCAAAGAAATTTAGGTGTTAGGTATTCTAAAGGAAAGAGAAGGCGACTAGAAGGAGGAAGATTTTGGGCATCTTTTTGGAGAAATTTAAGGCAAGTATCTCAACCTCTCTAATTTCTTTAATTTATTCTTTAATGATTGAATAAGATTTAGGGCTTTTGCGTTATGAACTTGATGTTATTAAATTGATGTTTGTATAATGTTGTTGGAATATATAATGTTATAAATAAATGCTTGGTTGTGATGGAACACATTTTAAGAGCAAAAGCTTGACTGGGGTGAAATTCTTAAATGAAATTTTAGGGCTATATGTGTTATAAATATGATTTTGCCAAATTAAGGTTGAAATGAAGTTGTTGGGTTATTAAATATGGTGAACAAAAGTCCTCCAAGAGTGGGAGAATATGAAGATATTTAAATGATGTAAAAATTTATTATTATTATAGTATGTTGAAATTAAATAACTTGGGAGTTTCAAATAGAATTCATGCAATGTATTAGTATATAGACATATACTTTATCTTGTGAATTAATTGATTGTTGGGGAAAAAAGCGAGAGAAGTGAGAGCTGACTTGGGTGAACTAATTTTTCAACTCATTCTATATGGCTTGAAGGGCCTATACAAGATTTGGGAAATAATTTGGGTACATGGGATAGGCAATAACGGTATGTTATTAAGGACAAAGTTGAAAAATAATAAGTTGAGAATTGAGGAAAATAATTGAGATACAACAATAGTTCGGCTATCAAGCCTTACTAATATAGCAAATTGTTTAGCTTAATTGTCCGTTGGATTTGGTCTTCAAATCCTACAATATTAACTTTAAACCCTATAACCTAGGTCTTCGGACCCTACCATGTAGGACTTCAAGCCTTAGAGACATGACAATTTTGACCTACCATTTGGCATTTTGCACCCTATAGAATTTTCGCTTAATGACATTTAGCTTGTACCTAACATGTTCTTAATAGTTAAATAAGTTTGTGAAAAAATTTCCACTTAAATAGATGAAGTTTTCGCTTAATGACATTTAGTTTGTACCTAACATTTTCTTAATAGTTAAATAAGTTTGTAAAAAAGTTTCCACTTAAATAGATGAAGTGTTGTGATACAAGCTTTGCAATAGTTACTATGAATTGCTTAGATTTATCACCTTTAAATCATAAGAATATAACTGTTAAAAAGGGAAGAGATATTTTATTATTGTAAGAATACTTGATTTTGATTTTTGTGCAGTTAATTGAGAAAAACCACTCACTTAATGATGCTATGTCACTGCTCTTTTTACACTTCATTGATTCATTTAACCTTGTATTATGTTTCCAATATTATTATTTTGATTTTTATTTTATTTTATTTGCAAACTAATCCACTTGTAGGGAGTGTAAAAAGACCTCTTTTTGCTGTAGGACTGCAATGATCTACCTTAGAATTTTTTTCAAAGTTCTATAGGTGAATAAATGAACTCTTAGTTTGGGATCATCATATTATTTGTAAACACCTTATAATGGCATGTACACATAAATTTCTTTTTGGATTGTAAGCATATTTTTTGAAAATGATAATGAAAAATTGTGTAGGAATAGGAAACTTGTTATAACTAAATTTCTTTTTACAAAATGAATTATGTATTGAACTATGGGAATGAAGTTGGCATGTTGGGTTTACTCGAAAATTTGTTACCTAATAATATAATGGTTGAATTCATCATAAGGTGAGATATTGGAAAAGTTGTGCTTCTAAAATTAAAGTTGTTGAAAAAGATGTTGCAATTGAGCATATATATGTTGAAGTGCAGTTAAAATTCACAGGATAGTTTATGTCTAATTTATAAGAGAAATTCTACTGAATTTTCAACTCAAAAAAACAAATGTATCATAAATTACTTGAGAATCAATCTTAATACAGGAATTTATAAAAGTAAAAGTTATAAAATATGATATCCCCAGCCTATATTATCAAATGGACTAGTAGGAGGTGTTACATTTAGTGTTATTAGAAACTAATTTATGCTTTTCTGGGATAATATGTATATGCACATGTACATGCTAATGGGATATGAACGATATATTTGAATTATTGCTTACCTAGTTGTTTTATTGGATGTCATTAGGATTGTGACACGTTGTTGATGAGGAGGTAAAGAGCCATGTCCTTCTAAAGTTACGGTACCGGTAGATGTGTCCATCCCTCGTGTTGGGGGAGGATCAGACCAAGATGCTTTCTTCCAACAATTGGTTGAACTATTGAGATGATTTATAGGGGCAACTTCGTAGGCTGCGGCTCCACCAACAGCACTAGTTCAAGCCCCTTATCAACCTCTAGTGGAAAAGTAAAGAAAGTATGAGCTAAAGAATTTTTTATGAAGATAGATGAAGATTCCAGTTCTTTAGAACACTAGTTGATGACGACTGAGAGAATTCTGGAGCAGCTACAGAGTACACTAGGAGATAGCCTGGTATATGTCATCTCTTTATCACAGGAAGAAGAATATGTATGGTGGGATATTGTGTCCCAAATTGTCTTCAAGGAGCGTAGGACTTGTGAGGAAATATGTGGGTGACCTATTTCTGAAGGATCAGAAGAGGGAATTCCTACTCTTGAAGCAAGGGCATATGTCAGTATTCAAATATGAGAGGCATATGTCAGTATTCAAATATGAGAGAAAGTTGTATAGCTGAGCAAGTATGCCAAGGAATTGATTCCCACTAAAGATGCTAGCTGCAAAAGGTTTGAATAGGGACAGCACATTGAGAGACAAGCTATATTGGTTATGCAGTCTGACAATGATACTTCCACTTTAGATATGGTTGCTCTATGACTCGCGGTTGTCGAAGCCGGTCAAAAATAACCTCTACGGTTATCAACAATCTTACAACTGCAGATAGTGGTAAAGGATCGAATCCACAGAGAATTGAGTACTTATCTATTTTTCCCAAACAAGATCAATCAGAATCAACTGAAAGCACAATTGAAAGCAAGTAGAGCAAAAGTAAAGTGCAATAAAGTAAAAAGGGGGGTTTTGAGATTGATTTGACTAACAACTATTGAAAGCAATTAAAACAACAAGCAATTGAAATAAAAGAGGAAATCAATATGAGAAAAGTCTAGTTGAAGATATGGATCCACTTTGGTTGTTAGGGTTGATCATTGAAACTTATGTTCTTCTTGATTGGTTCAATAGATTAGTTATGGGGATGGAAAACGCTTCTCACCACCATGTATCTCCTTATGATTAAATCAATTAGGGAACGTCCTCTAATCAATTACTAATTAACAAATTGCCAAGGAACGTCCTTGGGCCCTAGGCATCAAAACAATTGTCAATTGCATAAAGAATGAGAGAGATCCAACCCTAGCTACTCAAGCGCATGAGATGTTGCTAGATCATACAAATCCTTAGTTTTTACACCAAGTGTTCTTAGGTCAGAATATTTCCAGCAATTACGAACTAAAAAATATCCCAACTAATAATCAATTAACTTTGCAATCAAGAATCAAGTGGCCAATTTGATCTAAACAACAAAGCAATCTTAGAATTAAGCACACAATTGCATGAATATTGAACAAACCAAAAGCAAACACTTTATGTTCAAATCTCACAACCCTTTAAACAACCTTAGTTTCAACCAAACTTCAACTAGAATTAGGGGTTTCAGCCACTCATGGCTGAACCAAAACAGAAAATAGAAGAAAAGAAGAGAAGGTGAACCGGCGGCGGCAAAGGTGGAGGAGGAGCGGCGGCCGAACCTTGGAGAGGTTGGCAGATTGAGTTCTTCAAGTCTGAAATCTGCCACTTCTTGTCTTCATAAGGCCTTTAAATAAGTCTTAGGAGGTTTCCTATGGTTTCTTGGATGTCCATGCATCTTTTGGAGGTTGCCTAAAGTGCCCTTGGTCTAATATGTGCCTTTTATGTGCATTGCAAGGACTTTTTGGTCTTTTAATTGTTGCCCAAGGTGTGTCCAAGAAGTCTTCTTCATGCACTAAAGAGGAAGGTGGAGCCTTGTTTTGAATTTTGAATGTGCATGGCATGAAATGGGAAACATGTGATCTTCAAGATTTGGCTTCTTGAATAAGGAAGAGGCTGTTCGGGGGGACTTTCGGCCGCCTAAGCTTAGTTTCGGGGGCTGGACTTTCGGCTCTGGAGCTGACTTTCGGCCGCCGAAGGTGCCTCCAAAGGTGGGTGACTTTCGGCTTCCGAAAGTGCTTTCGAAGGTGGTTTTTCCAGTTTTGGCACTTTTTGGCAGTTTTGATAGCATTTTCTCTTGATTGTCTCCTTACACCTAATATCTGCAAAACATGATTAAAACCACAAAATTAGGTAGAAAATGTGTAAATAAACATCAATAAGATCATGATAATATGGACTAAAATATGCTCTATCAAATACCCCCACACTTAGCCTTTTACTTGTCCTCAAGCAAATAAACATAGTCAAATAAGCTTTCTCTGCTCTAGATCCTTATTTCCACTTAAACTTTTACTGAAGAAACCTATTTTGAATCATTGCAGTGAAGAATATATGCATGAAGATTACTTACCTTCTTTCCTTGTTTCCCTTTGCTTACCATGGCTAGGATTTGTTTTCCTCAAGAGAGACCATACATGCACATTAATTTGTTAAGACTTTTTCTAGCTTTTGGAGTGACTTGCCCTTACCTTGAAGTACTTTATTCAGGCTTTTGCACTTAGACTTTCCTTGAAAAAGTCACCAACCTTTTGACATGAAGGTACATATTTGTGATACCCACCCCCAGTTACTCAGTTGGTCACCTTTTCAAGTGGCTACTAGCTCTGTTCTTAGTCTTTTGACCATTGGAACAGTTTTTGATTTGTGCTTTTGAGGTCTTTGCCTTTGCTGAATTTTCTTTCTCTCAATGATTTGGGCAAATCAACACCAATTGCTAAAACAAGTCACATTAAGTTCATTCACATAACTTTCAATTTATTCTCTCTAATGAGGGTCATCAGTATATTTTTCACCATGGCAAACTCAAAGATTCAATTCAAAAGGCAATTCTCAAACATGAATACAACTCACTGCAATTGATTCAACATAAGTTTAAAGAGTCATCACATCAATGGGGTCATGGAAAGAAAGACTCATCCAACATAGTTCATCAGTTTGAGTAGAGCAAAACAAAAAGAAGAAGAAGGTTGTGGTTGTGTGTGTTTTATTGAAAGCATAAATAACAAAAATGAAAAAATTTTCCTAATGCAAGCAACTAAAGATTAAAGCAAAAATAAACTTAAAAGTAAAAATTCAGAGATATGCACCCCCACACCTAAATCATGCATTGTCCTCAATGTATAAGAAACATAAAAGAACAAAGGAAACTGAGTACTCCCCTAGGTGTGGTGTGCATAGTGCGATCCTCTTGATCAAGGCTCAAGTAATTGGGGAAGGGAAAAGCGTCCCAACTGTATTGAGCAAAAAATGTAACACTCCTTTTGATTTGGTCATAACCCATCCTACTTTTTCCATGTACTCATGAAGTAACATGATTAGCTTTTCCTTTTTCAGATGAGGTGTGCCACTAGCCCTTATGTTTGCATTTTTTAGATGATTGGGAAGTACTTTGAACTCCAATTCATGTTTCTCCATGTGTAACTGCAATTTGGTACTGAATTCAGGCAAAATAAACTCTACCTTATCCGGAGGTTTGGGAAGGCATTGATCCGCATGGTCCTTTGGTTTAGGTGCTTGGAATACCATTTGTTCCTTGTGAGCATGGGTTGGATCTATGGCTGAATTGATTTCAGTTTCCTCCTTCTGTGCAGGACCTACCTGAAGTGGAAGACTGATCTGCGTTGGAAGCTGTGGTGAGAGGTTCGGCGGCCAAAAGGTGGTGGAGTTCGACGGCCGAAAGGTGGTGGTTTCAGTCTGTGCAAGGCTGATCTGAAGAGATGCGATTGGAAGTGTTATAGGACTGTCTTGCGCAAGGAGATGGGGTCGCGCAGATGGCGCAAGGGGTGTCTCGGATGGGGCAAGCTCTTGTGCAACTAGCTTTTCTTCCTCATATCTGGCATCTTAAAGCTCTTTTCCACTCCTCAGAGTAATGGCACTTACGTTTTGTTTGGGATTTGCCTCGGTTTGGGATGGTAACTTTCCTTGAGCTTCGAGCCTGTTTATGGAGGTGGCCATTTGTCCCATCTGCTGTTGCATCATTTGCATAATCTTTACTACCTCATCAAGAGTATTATTGACATTTGGAGGTGCTGGTTGAGCTTGACTTCTTTGAAAGTCTTGGTAGTCGTTAGCCTCTGCATAACTGAAGTCTGGATAGTCTCCCCAATCTGGATTGTATGTGTGATGGTAGGATCATATTATGGCTGTTCGTAGTATCCTCCAAATGCATGTACTTGTTGGTCATCCTCATAAAGTGTAGGACATTGGGAAGTTAGGTGTCCCACATGTGCACAGATCCTACATGGCTGAGATTGCTGAATTCGTCGAGCCTGTAGAGCTATGACATAGCTTTCCACAATAGAGGTTAGGTCAGGAATTTGAGGAGGGAGATTATATGTAATTACCTCATCCATAATTTAGATCTGCGATGGTGACTGTGCCATTTGGTGAGGTGTTTGGCTGCTGGAGAAGGAAAGGTTCGGCGGCCGAATGTTGATGGGGTTCGGCGGCCGAATGTTGGGCAAAATGCTCGGAAGCTTGCTTTCCTAATCTTCTGAGGCTGCGTTCAATTTTTGGATCAAAAGGCAGAGTGTCCCTGCGTTCAGATCTGGTCATGAAAGAAAAATAAATAAGTAAACTCAATTCCCCGGCAACGGCGCTAATTTTTGACTCGCGGTTGTCGAAGCCGGTCAAAAATAACCTCTACGGTTATCAACAATCTTACAACTACAGATAGTGGTAAAGGATCGAATCCACAGAGAATTGAGTACTTATCTATTTTTCCCAAACAAGATCAATTAGAATCAACCAAAAGCACAAATGAAAGCAAGTAGAGCAAAAGTAAAGTGCAATAAAGTAAAAAGGGGGATTTTGAGATTGATTTGACTAACAACTATTGAAAGCAATTAAAACAGCAAGCAATTGAAATAAAAGAGGAAATCAATATGAGAAAAGTCTAGTTGAAGATATGGATCCACTTTGGTTGTTAGGCTTGGTCATTGAAACTTATGTTTTTCTTGATTGGTTCAATAGATTAGTTATGGGGATGGAAAACGCTTCTCACCACCATGTCTCTCCTTATGATTAAATCAATTAGGGAACATCCTCTAATCAATTACTAATTAACAAATTGTCATGGAACGTCCTTGGGCCTTAGGCATCAAAACAATTGTCAATTGCATAAAGAATGAGAGAGATCCAACCCTAGCTACTCAAACGCATGAGATGTTGCTAGATCATATAATTCCTTAGTTTTTACACCAAGTGTTCTTAGGTCAGAATATTTCCAGCAATTACGGACTAAAAAATATCACAACTAACAATCAATTAACTTTACAATCAAGAATCAAGTGGCCAATTTGATCTAAACAACAAAGCAATCTTAGAATTAAGCACACAATTGCATGAATATTGAACAAACCAAAAGCAAACACTTTATGTTCAGATCTCACAACCCTTTAAACAACCTTAGTTTCAACCAAACTTCAACTAGAATTAGGGGTTTCAGCCACTCATGGCTGAACCAAAATAGAAAATAGAAGAAAAGAAGAGAAGGTGAACCGGAGGCGGCAAGGGTGGAGGAGGAGCGGCGGCCGAACCTTAGAGAGGTTGGGAGATTGAGTTCTTCAAGTCTGAAATCTGCCACTTCTTGTCTTCATAAGGCCTTTAAATAAGTCTTAGGAGGCTGCCTAGGGTTTCTTGGATGTCCATGCATCTTTTGGAGGTTGCCCAAAGTACCTTTGGTCTAATATGTGCCTTTTATGTGCATTGCAAGGACTTTTTGGTCTTTTAATTGTTGTCCAAGGTGTGTCCAAGAAGTCTTCTTCATGCACTAAAGAGGAAGGTGGAGCCTTGTTTTGAATTTTGAATGTGCATGGCATGAAGTGGGAAACATGTGATCTTCAAGATTTGGCTTCGGCCGCCTAAGCTTAGTTTTGGGGGCTGGACTTTCGGCTCTGGAGCAGACTTTCGGCTGCTGAAGGTGCCTCCAAAGGTGGGTGACTTTCGGCTTCCGAAAGTGCTTCCGAAGGTGGGTGACTTTTGGCTCTGGACGAGACTTTCGGCTTCCGAAAGTACTTCCGAAGGTGGTTTTTTCAGTTTTGGCACTTTTTGGCAGTTTTGATGGCATTTTCTCTTGATTGTCTCCTTACACCTAATATCTGCAAAACATGATTAAAACCACAAAATTAGGTAGAAAAGGTATAAATAAACATCAATAAGATCATAATAATATGGACTAAAATATGCACTATCACTCTAAGTATAGAGAAGGCCTAGACAAACGAGTAGAATCAAAAGCAGTGAGGATAGCACAAGAGGGGACCACCATAAAGGCAATCACTAATATCTCAGCTATCTAGTAAGAAATTTAAGAATGCTCCTCTTAAAGGGTCATTGCAGATGCAAAATTTAAGAATGCTCCTCTTAAAGGGTCATTGTAACGACCCGAAAATCGGACTGCTACCGGCGCTAGGATCCAGATCGGCATAAGGCCGCCGGGACCCGTAGCAAGCCTGACATGCATCCAGTAAACCTGATTAATCCCATACATGATCAACAACATACATAAAAATTTGAACTTTTCTTTTCTTTTACCAAGCTCAACCTGTGCATACACATAAGCATATACATAAACATAATATAAACCCCACACTGGAGCTCTCAACAAATGCTCCAATGGGGCATCTCATCATACACAAGCTTGGTAGAACATAAACATTATAAAACATAGATCATGTTTACAAAAGGGATTACTATACAACTCGGTCAAGCACAATTTCTAAACCTCAATTTCAATCTCAACATTACAAGACATAACTATTCGCAACATTACATCATTTTACAATTTATCATGTCCACACTCTATCTATTACATACACATAACTTCATCCATCTTGACCTCTCTGTCTAGTCCGTACCTACAACCCTGGGGGATTAGGGAAAGGGGTGATCTACTAGAGCCCAGTGAGCAGAATAATAAAACATTTAAAATCTCATGTTCTCATGTAATGCAACACATCACAACAAATCACATCAAGGATGGTATTGTCACCAATAGTCCTCTACATTCCAAAGTGCCGGGACGTAGAATGGGTCAACCGGTCTTTCTCTTAAACATAACATAACATAACATTTCAATGTGCCAGGGACGTAGAATGGGTCAACCTGGACTTTCTCTTACATAGTGCCAGGGACGTAGAATGGGTCAACCTGGGCTTCCATACCATATCATGCCGTAACATCATCATATCATATGAGGACTAAAGGGTCATCCAATAACCAATCCGCATCAACATCATAAAATGCAATGCAACATATTCGTGAATTCTAATGCAAACAACCTAAATCATCACATAGCATTCATGATGCATGAACATGCTCAAAACTTTATAATTTATTTGCTTTAAAACATAAAAGGTTTATTCTACTCACCTCAGCTAGCTCTGACAATGACTGAAGCAGCTGATTCACTGCTCGGGTCCTCGGTTCCTCGGGTCCGAACCTACACAGGTGGACTCAAATGAGGGACCAAACAACTAGAACATGACTCTAAAAACATCCCCCAAAAACCCCCTAAAACACCTCAAAAAAATCATGCAAAACATGCAAAAGAAGGCCGAACAGGGCACTTTCGGCGGCAGGTTCGGCGGCCGAAAGTCCCTCTAGAGCCGAAAGTTAGGCAGGTTCGGCGGCACCTTCGGCGGCTGAAACTCCCAGACAGAGACGAAACTCATGCATGTTCGGCGGTACTTTCGGCGGCCGAAACTGCCCTCCAGAGACGAAAGTCCTCTTTCGGGGGCAGGCTTTCGGCAGCCGAAAGGCTTGCCTCCCAGGCAAGTTCGGCGGCCGAAAGTCCTTCGGCTGCCGAACCTGGTTTCTGCCAAAAGGGCAGAAACTTGGTTCCTCATGCACAGTTGCCTCCCAACCTTTTAGATCAAGCATACAACTCATTCAAAACATGAATAGATACAGACATTAGCTCCTAGGGGCTTCAAACTATCCTAAACCCCATCTACAACACATCAAACAATCACAAACATCCTACATTGCTCAGAAACTTAACATAACCCATAAAACCAACCAAAACCTAAACATGCATTTCTACCCCATAGATCAACTTAAAACTTGTTTAAAACACATAGTGAGCTCAAGATCGGCCCTTACCTCTTGAAGATCGAGAGGAAAACGACCCTAGCTCGGAGATGGGAGAGATTGAGTTTCTTGAACCTCAAAGCTCCAAAACTTGCTTTATACTCGAAAATCTTCAAAACAAAGTGAAAACTTGTAAAAATCGTGAAAGATTTGAAGGAAGAAACTCAAGATCGGTGAGGGACGGCGGAGAGCTCACCTTGGCCGAAAATGGGGAGAAAAACTCGCCCATTTTCGGCTAAGGGACCCCTTTATAGGTGGCTGGCCAGGCCACATTCGGGAGCCGAACGTGCCTCCGCATGCATGTCATGTTCGGCGGCCGAACATAATGTTCAGCGGCTGAACATAAGGTTCGGCGGCCGAACCTGGACTTCCCTCACTTAGGCTTTCGGGGGCCTAAAGCCCTCCCGAAGCGCATGCATGTTCGGCGGCCGAACCTGGATCTTCCTCCAAGATTATTTTCATGCAAAAACTCATTTTCTTTCTTGATTAAAACCATAAAACACATTAAAACATTTTATGAAAACATAGCTTTACCCTTCTAGAGGTCTCCGACACCCGAGATTCCACCGGACGGTAGGAATTCCGATACCGGAGTCTAGCTGGGTATTACATTCTCCCCCCCTTAAGAACATTCGTCCCCGAATGTTCACCAAACAACACATAGCATGGCATACACATAACATACATACAAAGCACATAAAAGTCACAAGAAACTAACCTTAGAAAAGATAAGGGTATTGCTGGAGCATGGACTCCCTGTCTCCCAAGTGCATTCTTCCATATTGTGGTGGTTCCAAAGGACTTTCACCATCGGGATTTCCTTGTTCCTCAACTTTCTGGTCTGGGTGTCTATGATCCGTACTGGCTGTTCAACATAGGTGAGATCTTCCTGGATCTCCACATCAGGCTCACTAAGAACCTTGCCCGGATCTGACACGAACTTCCTCAATATGGAAACATGGAAAACCGAATGGATTCTTTTCATTGAAGCAGGTAAATCCAGCTTGTACGACACATTCCCAATCTTTTGCAAGACTTCAAAGGGTCCAATGTACCATGGAGCCAGTTTACCTTTCTTCCCAAAGCGAACCACTCCTTTCATAGGAGACACCTTGAGCAATACCAAATCCCCCTCCTGAAACTCTACTTGCCTCCTGCGGATGTCTGCATAACTCTTCTGTCTGCTTGCAGCAGTCTTGATCCTCTCTCTGATTATGGGTACCACCCTGCTGGTGATCTCTACTAGCTCAGGCCCTGCCAAGGCCTTTTCTCCAACCTCTTCCCAGCAAACAGGTGACCTGCACTTCCTTCCATATAAAGCTTCATATGGGCCATCCCGATGCTAGCATGATGGCTGTTATTGTAGGCAAACTCCACCAAGGGTAGATGCTGCCTCCAAGAACCGCCAAAATCCAGCACACACATTCTAAGCATATCCTCGATCGTCTGGATAGTCCTTTCTGATTGTCCGTCCGTCTGTGGATGGAAAGCAATGCTAAAGTCCAACCTGGTACCCATGGCATTCTGCAGACTCCGCCAAAACCTGGAGGTGAACTGGGGTCCTCTATCGGACACTATTGAAACAGGAACCCCATGCAGCCTGATGATCTCATCAACATACACCTGCGCCAACTTGTCCATAGAATAGCCACTCCTGACAGGGATGAAGTGAGCAGATTTGGTGAGTCTGTCCACAATCACCCATATGGAGTCCAATCTGTTGGACGCCGCTGGTAACCCCACTACGAAGTCCATAGCTATATTCTCCCATTTCCACTCTGGAATAGGTAGCGGGTTAAGCATTCCAGCCGGCTTCTGATGTTCCAGCTTCACCCTCTGACACACTTCGCAGGCTGACACAAACTGTGCCACTTCTCTCTTCATAGCTGGCCACCAATAAACTTTCTTCAGATCTTGATACATCTTGGTGGCTCCGGGGTGAACGCTGTATCTTGCATTATGAGCCTCTCTCATAATGTCCCCTTTTAGCCCTATGTCGTCTGGTACACACAAACGGCTCCCAAAGCGGAGGATCTCCTTGTTGTCGAATCTGAACTCACTATCCTTGCCTGACTGAACCGCCCTGGCAATCTTCACTAATTCTGGGTCCTCATGCTGTTTCTGAGCCACCTGCTCCAGAAACACGGGTACCACTCTCATCTGAGCAATCAATGCACCTGTACCAGACAACTCCAACTGTAGACCTTCCTCAATGAGCTTGTAAAACTCCTTCACCACTGGTCTCCTCTCCGCCGTGACGTGGGATAGACTGCCTAGTGATTTCCGGCTTAGGGCGTCTGCCACAACATTCGCCTTACCCGGATGGTACTGAATCTTGCAATCATAATCACTCAGCAGCTCTACCCATCTTCTCTGTCTCAAGTTCAAATCTCTTTGACTCAGGATGTACTGCAGGCTCTTATGATCTGTGAAGATCTCACATTTAACCCCATAGAGGTAGTGCCTCCACATCTTAAGTGCAAAGATTACTACTGCCATCTCCAGGTCATGTGTGGGGTAATTCAACTCATGCTTCTTCAGCTGTCTAGAAGCATAAGCAATCACCCTTTCATTCTGCATTAACACACAACCCAATCCCACTCGGGATGCATCACAGAAAACTGTGAAATCCTCATTGCTAGCTGGCAAAGCTAACACTGGTGCTGAAGTCAACCTCTTCTTAAGCTCTTCAAAACTCTCTTCGCATTGGTCAGTCCACACAAACTTCTGATTCTTCCTGGTTAGTCTGGTCAGGGGAGTTGCAATTTTTGAGAAGTCCTGAACGAACCTCCTGTAGTAACCTGCCAAACCCAAGAAACTCCTGATCTCTGTCACTGAAGTGGGTCTAGGCCAGTTAGCCACAGCTTCTACCTTCTTGGGGTCAACCTCTATTCCATTTTCCGACACCACATGCCCCAAGAATGAAATGCTCCTCAGCCAGAACTCACACTTGGAGAACTTGGCGTACAAGCCATGTTCCCTCAAGGTCTGCAGAACTAACCTCAGATGATGGGCATGCTCCTCTGCATTCCTGGAATACACTAAGATATCATCTATGAAGACAATAACAAAGTGATCCAGGTATTGGCTAAACACTCTGTTCATGAGATCCATGAATGCTGCAGGGGCATTGGTTAACCCGAACGGCATAACAAGGAACTCAAAATGCCCATATCTGGTCCTGAAAGCTGTCTTTGGCACATCTTCCTCTCTTATCCTCAGCTGATGGTACCCAGATCGCAGATCTATTTTGGAGAAACAACCCGCTCCTGCTAGCTGGTCGAATAGATCATCGATCCTTGGCAATGGGTACTTGTTCTTAGTAGTGACTTTGTTGAACTGCCTGTAGTCGATACAAAGTCTAAGGGATCCATCCTTCTTCTTCACAAATAGAATTGGAGCACCCCAAGGTGAGGTACTCGGTCGGATGAAGCCCTTTTCTACCAGCTCTTGCAATTGTTCTTTCAATTCTTTCAACTCAGCTGGAGCCATCCTGTAGGGAGGGATAGAGATCGATCGGGTTCCAGGCATCAATTCTATCTCGAACTCTATCTCCCTAGCAGGTGGTAAACCTGGCAACTCGTCTGGGAAGACATCTAAGAACTCTCTAACCACTGGCACCGAGGCGGGCTCTCAAACCTGACTGCTAAGCTCTCTCACATGAGCCAAATACCCCTGACATCCCTTCCTAAGCAACCTACGAGCCTGAAGAGCTGATATCAGACCTCTAGGTGTACCCCTCCTGTCTCCCCTGAAGACAACCTCTGACCCATCCTGACCTCTGAACCTGACTACCTTGTCCCTACAGTCCAAGGTAGCACCATGGGTAGATAACCAGTCCATCCCTAGAATGACGTCAAAATCTGTCAAGTCTAGAACCACAAGGTCTGCGGAAAGGCATCTTCCCTCAACAAAGACTGGATTGCACTGGCAGACTGACTCTGCCACTGATGGATCACACTTGGGTCCACTGACCCAGAGAGGACACTCTAACCCAGAGATCATCAGACCCAACCTCTCTACGGCTCTCGGAGCAATAAAAGAATGAGATGCACCAGGGTCCATCAAGGCATACACATCTGAATAACCAATGACTAAGTTACCTGCCACCACGGTGTTAGATGCATCTGCCTCCTGCTGAGTCATCGTGAAGATCCGTGCTGGAGCTGATGGACCTTCACCTCTGAAACCCGCTGAAGAAGAGGCTAACCCTCTCCCTCTGCCTCTGCCACTGGCTTGAGTCGTGGCTGGAGCTGCTGGCTGCGCTACGCTACCTGAAGCTGTCTGCTGGGACTGAGCCATAGGTACTGTCCTAGGACACTCCCGAGCCATGTGTCCCTCTTGCCCACATCTGAAGCAGGATGTTGTCCCAGCCCGGCAAACTCCCTTGTGTGGCCTACCACACTTTGCACAAACTGCATTATCCGCACCAGAGCTTGAGCCACTCCCTAGTCCCAGACTGGACTTGATCTTGTTCCAAAACTTGTTCTTCTTGGGCTTCCTAGTGGTGTTACCCCACCTTTTGCTACCTGAAGCTGCTGCACTCAGAGAAGAAGAGCCTGGGGTCTTAGAACCAAAGGGCTGTGCCACTGTCTGTTTAACTGTCCCTTGAATGATGGCACTGGCCTCCATCTTCCGGGCCATATCCACTATGGCATGGAAGCTCTCCCTATCTACTGACTGGATCAAGGAGGAATATCTGGAGTGGAGTTTCATGATATACCTCCTTGATCTCTTCTGGTCCGAGTCAAGATTTTGCCCTGCAAATGGCAACAGCTCCAAGAACCTGTCTGTGAACTCATCTACACTCATCTCTACTGTCTGCCTTAACTGCTCAAATTCGATCATCTTCAGCTCCCTTGAACTATCGGGGAAAGCCCGTCCTGCAAACTCGTTTTCAAACTCTTCCCAAGACATGCTGTCCACCCTCGGGTTCACATAATTTTTAAACCACTCACGGGCCTTTTTGCATTTGAGTGTGAACCCAGCCATCTGAATGGCTCTGCTGTCATCAGCTCCTATCTCATCAGTAATCACCTTGACTCTCTCAAGGTATACAAACGGGTCATCCCCTTTTTCATACTGAGGGGCACCAAGCTTCATGTAGTCGGTCATCTTGACCTTGCTCCCACCAGATGAGCTAGGCTTAGGTACTGGGGTTTCTGGAACTGTGGGTTCTGCTGGTGGAGGAGGAGGAGCAGCATCCCCTAGGGTAGGGTTTGCTGGATTTGGATAGTAAGGTGGAGGTGGGTACATGGGGTACTGTGGGTATGGTGGGTAGTAAGATGGGTATGGCATGTGAGAAGGGTAAGGATTAAAGCTGGGGTAATCCGATGTACCTCCCATCGAATACCCGGGATTTTGAGAAAAGGGTGGGTAGTAAGGTGGCTGAACAAATCCCGAGGCCTGAGTGCCTCCTTGGGATTCTCCCATTCCCTCTTCTGACATGCTAACTCCCAGACTGCCATCCCTCCTCTGATCCACATCCATCTCATCCCCCATATCAACTGACATTCCTCCCTGAACTGTTCCCCTTACTGATCTGCTTCCACCCAGATCCAAAGACCTTCTAGGGTCTCTTACTGCTCTTTCTCTGCTGGACCTACTTGACATTGCCCTAGGCAATGCAGGAGGACGGGCGCTCGTGCCCTCATCCTCAGGTGGTACTCCAGTCAATCGTGCAGATCGACGAGTTCCTCTCATCCTGTTTCTGAAAAACAGTACACATTACACAAACATTAGCATCATATGGTTCATGTGAGCACACATGAACCCGCATCACATGCATATCATACAAAACATATCATTAATGCACATGCACATTATCATGGCATTTCACATCAGCATACAAGACAGGACTCCACATCCTATCCTAGTGGACATGATCTTTCCTATTGTGCTTGGCCTTCTATAACATCTATGAGCCCGACACTCTAGGTCCGACCATATGAACCTAGGGCTCTGATACCATTCTGTAACGACCCGAAAATCGGACCGCTATCGGCGCTAGGATCCAGATCGGCATAGGGCCGCCGGGACCCGTAGCAAGCCTGACATGCATCCAGTAAACCTGATTAATCCCATACATGATCAACAACATACATAAAAATTTGAACTTTTCTTTTCTTTTACCAAGCTCAACCTGTGCATACACATAAGCATATACATAAACATAACATAAACCCCACACTGGAGCTCTCAACAAATGCTCCAATGGGGCATCTCATCATACACAAGCTTGGTAGAACATAAACATTATAAAACATAGATCATGTTTACAAAAGGGATTACTATACAACTCGGTCAAGCACAATTTCTAAACCTCAATTTCAATCTCAACATTACAAGACATGACTATTCGCAACATTACATCATTTTACAAATTATCATGTCCACACTCTATCTATTATATACACATGACTTCATCCATCTTGACCTCTCTGTCTAGTCCGTACCTGCAACCCTGGGGGATTAGGGAAAGGGGTGAGCTACTAGAGCCCAGTGAGCAGAATAATAAAACATTTAAAATCTCATGTTCTCATGTAATGCAACACATCACAACAAATCACATCAAGGATGATATTGTCACCAATAGTCCTCTACATTCCAAAGTGCCGGGACGTAGAATGGGTCAACCGGTCTTTCTCTTAAACATAACATAACATAACATTCCAATGTGCCAGGGACGTAGAATGGGTCAACCTGGACTTTCTCTTACATAGTGCCAGGGACGTAGAATGGGTCAACCTGGGCTTCCATACCATATCATGCCGTAACATCATCATATCATATGAGGACTAAAGGGTCATCCAATAACCAATCCGCATCAACATCATAAAATGCAATGCAACATATTCGTGAATTCTAATGCAAACAACCTAAATCATCACATGGCATTCATGATGCATGAACATGCTCAAAACTTTATAATTTATTTGCTTTAAAACATAAAAGGTTTATTCTACTCACCTCAGCTAGCTCTGACAATGACTGAAGCAGCTGACTCACTGCTGGGGTCCTCGGTTCCTCGGGTCCAAACCTACACAGGTGGACTCAAATGAGGGACCAAACAACTAGAACATGACTCTAAAAACATCCCCCAAAAACCCCCTAAAACACCTCAAAACAATCATGCAAAACATGCAAAAGAAGGCTGAACAGGGCACTTTCGGCGGCAGGTTCGGCGGCCGAAAGTCCCTCCAGAGCCGAAAGTCAGGCAGGTTCGGCGGCACCTTCGGCGGCCGAAACTCCCAGACAGAGACGAAACTCATGCATGTTCGGCGGTACTTTCGGCGGCCGAAACTGCCCTCCAGAGACGAAAGTCCTCTTTCGGGGGCAGGCTTTCGGCAGCCGAAAGGCTTGCCTCCCAGGCAGGTTCGGCGGCCGAAAGTCCTTCGGCTGCCGAACCTGGTTTCTGCCAAAAGGGCAGAAACTTGGTTCCTCATGCACAGTTGCCTCCCAACCTTTTAGATCAAGCATACAACTCATTCAAAACATGCATAGATACATACATAAGCTCCTAGGGGCTTCAAACTATCCTAAACCCCATCTACAACACATCAAACAATCACAAACATCCTACATTGCTCAGAAACTTAACATAACCCATAAAACCAACCAAAACCTAAACATGCATTTCTACCCCATAGATCAACTTAAAACTTATTTAAAACACATAGTGAGCTCAAGATCGGCCCTTACCTCTTGAAGATCGAGAGGAAAACGACCCTAGCTCGGAGATGGGAGAGATTGAGTTTCTTGAACCTCAAAGCTCCAAAACTTGCTTTATACTCGAAAATCTTCAAAACAAAGTGAAAACTTGTGAAAATCGTGAAAGATTTGAAGGAAGAAACTCAAGATCGGTGAGGGACGGCGGAGAGCTCACCTTGGCTGAAAATGGGGAGAAAAACTCGCCCGTTTTCGGCTAAGGGACCCTTTATAGGTGGCTGGCCAGGCCACTTTAGGGAGCCGAACGTGCCTCCGCATGCATGCCATGTTCGGCGGCTGAACCTGGACTTCCCTCACTTAGGCTTTCGGGGGCCTAAAGCCCTCCCGAAGCGCATGCATGTTCGGCGGCCGAACTTGAGGTTCGGCGGCCAAACCTGGGTCTTCCTCCAAGATTATTTTCATGCAAAAACTCATTTTCTTTCTTGATTAAAACCATAAAACACATTAAAACATTTTATGAAAACATGGCTTTACCCTTCTAGAGGTCTCCGACACCTGAGATTCCACCGGACGGTAGGAATTTCGATACCGGAGTCTAGCCGGGTATTACAGTCATTGTAGATGCAAAGGACAACACAAAGATTGATATAGGGTGTTATATTGAGGTATAGGCAGCAGACCACATCAATATCAAGTACTGAGAGCAATGGTAAAGTGGGGACACCAGTGTGTAAACACTACCGCCAGAGGTAGGCTAGGACATATAGGAAGCTCATAGGCTCTTATTTTAGATGTCGATCTACAAAGCATTTCATAAAGGACTGCCCTTAGCCACATATCGCCACCAACTCCACTGTTGGAGAGACTTGCCTCTGTTGCTCAAGGGGGCAGAGGTAAAGGTAGAGCCTAGATGAGAGGAAGTGTCAACCAAAGACAGTAGATAGGACCAAGACCAGGGCACTAGCCAAAGCATACACCATCCTAATAAGAGAGGAGAAGGAGTCCTAATATCGTTGTAGGTGCATTTTCTATTTTTGGGACTCTACTTCATGCATTAATAGATATAGATTCCACATGCCCCTATAATAGCCTACCTTTATGACATGGGTTAGATATATGGTAAGAGAGTCTAGAAAGTGAAATAGCAACTACTAACCTACTCGGCCATAATATTATAGTAAATCAAGTGTACCAAAATTGCCTCCTAGCGATCCAAAGATATGAATTTCCAAGAAATCTAATGGAGTCACCTTTTTTAGAATTCGATGTGATTTTAGAGATGGACTAGTTTTCCAGGCACCAAGTAATAGTGGATTATCGAATGAAAAGAATCATGTTTAGATCTTTAGATAGGAGCGAAGTAGTGGTAGTTAGAGAAAGTCTAGATATCCTCTCGAATATTATATTGGCTACCATAGCTAGGAGATTAATTAGGAAGGATTGTGAAACTTATTTGGCCTATGTGATAGAATCTAGGAAGGGAAATCCTAACATCTAGGAAATGCCCACAGTTTGTGACTTTCTAGCGATTTTCTAGGAGAGTTTCCAGGATTACCACTGGATAGAAAAGTAGAGTACACTATAGAGGTGATTTTGGCTATAGCCCCTTATTATATGGCTCTCGTAGAGCTAAAAGAGTTGAAGATTTAGCTTTAAGAGTTACTTGATGAGGGCTTTGTTCATCCTAATGTTTCACCTTAGGGTGCACCCATACTCTTTATAAAGAAGGAAGAGTCTCTCTGGCTATGCATTGACAATTGAACAAGGTGATAGTGAAAAATATATACACTTTGCCTTACATGGATTACTTTTTTTATCAACTGAAAGGGTTAAAAGTGTTCTAAAAAATATATTTTTGTACTACAATTGACAGTTAAAGAGGGAGATATGCCAAAGACTACTTTCATAAGTCGTTATGGACACTACAAGTTTTTTGTAATGTTGCTCATGCTCACAAGTGCCCCAACTACCTTTATAGACTAATGAATTTTATTTTTCATCCATACTTAGATCAATTTTTGGTAGTGTTTATTAATGATATATTGATATACTCTAAGTCTAGAAAAGAACATGATGAGCATTTGAGGGTATTTCTACAAATTTTAAAGGAAAAGCAGTTGTATGCCAAATTTAGCAAATGTGAATTTTGGCTTAATTAGATATCCTTCCTCAATCATATAGTATTCATAAAGGGAATTACAATGCATCCAAGGAAGTTTGAAGCCATCATAAAGTGGAAACACTAAAGAAAACTATAGAGATTCAGAGTTTCTTAGGATCAACAAGATACTACCGGCAGTTTGTAGAAGGATTTTCCCTTATTGTAGCACTTTTAACGAAATTGCTTCATAAGAATGTAAGGTTTGAATGGAGTTCTAAATGCGAGAAGAGTTTTGAAAGATTAAAGACAATGATCAAAGAAGCCCCCATCCTTACTCAACTAGTGTCACGAAAGGATTTTATAGTGTACAGTGACACTGCTCATAACGATTTAGGTTGTGTACTCATGCAAGAAGGTAAAGTAGTTTTGCCTATGTATAGAGACAATTGAAATGGCATGAGAAGAATTACCCCAACCATGACTTGGAGCTCACAACTATTATTAGAATCTCAAATACTTACCAACACAAAAGGAGCTTAACCTCAGACAAAGAAGGTGTTTGGAGTTGCTTAAGAATTACGATTGCATCATCGACTATTATTCCAGTGATGGGTGTCGAAGCCACTAAAAATAACCTATTAAATATCAGTAAATATGAATTGTATATAGTAATAATAAGATCAAATCTACAGGGAATTGATACTAAGAATTTTCAAACAATTACTAGGAAAAATAAACAATAAAAATAAAAAAAAGGAGTTTTGATAATGAGTAAAAATAAAAATTAAAGTAATTAAAAAAGCGATAATTAAAAGATAAATAAATCAATATAAATAAGTTCTAATTGAAGTGTAAGATCCATTTCAGTTTGAAAATTGATTATCGATACAAAAATACTTTTATTCATTTCAATAAATTAGTTATAGTTATGGAAGATGCTCCACATAACCAATCTCTTCTTAGATTTTAAATTAATTTAAAAAATATTCACTAATTAACTCCTAGCCAATAAATCACCCAAAGAACGTCTTTGGGATTTTAATTTATGAACTGCTTTAAGTATTAGAGAGACTTAATTCTAACTAACCAGCCGTATGGAGAGTTTGAGTTAGATTATGCAACTTCTTAGATGTTACACTAATTATTACTTGTATTTGAATAACCTAAGCAATTATGGACTTTAAGCATTCAAACTAACAATATATTACTTTGAAATTAAGAAAAACAAGTCCTAAATAACAAAGAAATAATAATATGTAGAACAAAATTTGTATAAATATTGAAGAATAAAAGATGAACAATTGAGTTTAGATCTCCCAATTCATGTATAAACTGAAAATTTCACCCTAACTTCAACTAGAAATAAAAAGTTTAGCCACTCATGGCTTTTGAAAGAAAATATAAAAGAGAAAAGAGAAGATGAAGGATCAGTGCTGGTGAGAAGAGATCTGATCTGCCGTTGTCCTCAATGATTTGGCTTTATATAGGTGCTTACCCCTAGCAAAGTCCTTTTGGGAATAGAAATTCTTCTTTGATTTGAATTAGAAATCCTTTCTTTAATGTTTTTCTTCAAGAATAGAACTTCTTAATTTGAGGAAGACTTGATGTTGCATTGATGGAGGAGAATTCGCGCAAGCCCATAGCTTTTAATGAGAAGATCAAGTCTCTATATTTTCAAATCTGGATTTTTTTTTGCTCACTGTTCAATTCTATGCAATCTATCGATTTGCCCAATTGTTTTGGGCAAATCCACTGTCTGAAAGTGTTTTACATAGCTTGTAGGTCTAAGCAGTTCCTGACTTTTGTGTAGTACAATCATATGAAAGGTTTGCCCAAATTGGTTGGTCATGTCAGTTTCAGTACTTTTAAGCCACTTTTCATCAAATCTTCTTCTCTTTTTGCTTTTCTGCAAAACATAGCTAAAAATAAAAATTTAGCTAGAAAAATACTTAATTAAGTGCTAAGAATAGTATAAAAAATGTGTGGAAATTACGTTCAATCAAATATTCCTACACTTAAACCATGCTTGTCCTCAAGCATTCAAATAATTTAGATAATCTACTGCACTCTTTCATCTAGACTTTTGGATTGAAGCACAATAGTATACCAACATGCATATAACTAATAATCTCAAGAGTCACAAAACAAGCAATAATCCTAACAGAATCTTTGACATAAATAGGAGAGTTTAAGCTATTCACACTCAATCACACAAATAGTTAAGTAGTATTCATGGAGTAGTCACTAGACCTCACTTTAGCTAATTCCATTGATATTCAAAGCTGGTTCTTAAGTCTAAAAATAAAGTATCTAAGACTTTTTTATTTATTATTTATGCATACTTATTCATCTCTTGCTTGGAATGTCATTACTCTTTTGACGCGATGGTACATATTTGTGATACCCACCTCCGATTACTCAATTGGTCAGAATTTTCAAGTGGCTACTAGTACTACTTATGGTCACTTAACCAGCAGAGTAGATTTATTTTGTGCCCCTTTTTTTTTCTTTGGTGCCTTGAACACTTTATTTATTGACAAAAGTTCCATAAAAATTAAAAATTCATTACTTTAACAAGCCCTAGTTATACTCCACTAGTGCCTTAATCATGCAAGCACACACATCTTATTCAAGCTCAACTATTTATGCTTAAAGACAATTATTAAAAATTATTGCAAGCAATATGAAAATCGAAACAATCACCAATATAAATACTAACATACTGTTTATGATTCAATCCAAATTTCAAGGAGTTCAAAAGTGAGTGGAATAGTCAAATTGCAATCCTAAGCCAAAATTCTTATTAAATGCATAGAAAGAAATAAAAGGAAATGCGTGAAAATTGAAAAATAAATAAATAATAAAATGAAACATATATAGTTTTTCTCCCCACACTTGACCAATACATTACCCTCAATGTGTGCAAAAAGCAAAAAGTGATACAAAGAGGGTTAGAATAATACTCCCCCGTTCAAGTTGATGTGGGCAAGGCATAAGACAAAGCTAAAGTAAATGGTGGAGGGAAAAGGATCCCAACATAATTAAGTAAGAAGTGTAGCACGCCTTTTGTCTTGGTTATCACCCATTCTATTTCTTCCATGTACTCATGAAGTAACATGATTAGTTTTTTTCTCTTTTAAGTGAAGTGTGCCTCCAGCCCCTATGTTTGAATTTTTGAGGTGACTGGGTAGTACTTTGAACTCCAATTCATGTTTCTTCATAACAGGTGACTGCAGTCTGGTACTGGATTTGGGCAAATCAGTTCTGGGCAGTGGCAGAATGTTGTCTAGAGCATGAACAGTCTCTTGTAACTTTTTATCAGCCACGATTTGCTGATTTAATGGCTTTGAATCATACATGTCCATACCCCTGTATTGAGCATTAGTCAACTTGTCATCAACACTTAATTCAAATGTATTTTGGCTCAAAGTATCAAGAACATATATACCATCAACATTAGTTACATCACTAGGAAATTTCAAAGAAGCATAAGCATCAAATTTAATAACTTCTCTATCAAATTCTATAGTGAGAGTACCATCATGCACATCTATTTTAGTTTTAGCTGTGCTAAGAAAAAGCCTACCTAACAAAATATCAGATGTAATATTAACTTTATCCTCTTTCATATCAATGATGTAAAAATCTACAGGAAAAATTAACCCATCAACTTGGACTATGACATTTTCAAAAACACTCTCGATATACACAATAGATCTATCAACAAGTTGGGTGACAACACCTGCTTTTTTTAAGAGACCAACATTCAATAAATTATAAGTAGATAAAGGCATGACATTAATTGAGGCTCCAATATCAAACATAGCTGATACAAACTAGCAAGCACAATCACATGAGAATCAAGGAAGCAAGGATCCATTGGTGCTTCCTAGTGGACCAGCGATAAGGAGCAAAGCTAAGAAGTTTGAAGCAGCTATGAACTTATACATTCAAGAGCAAGTAACACAAGAATTAACTGAGATTGCCATTGGCAAATGTCTCGTGAAACTTTAAGACATTGTGATATGCTTCCTATTTCATCTATATTGTCTTACTTATCTCAATTGATGGCTGTAATTTATGAGAATCAATTTTGAATTTTGAATTGAGTTGAATCCAGATTAGGAGACAAAAGAAATTCTGTCTATTTTCTAAAGTACGTATTTAAGGCTATTGCATCTAAATTGATTTGATATCAAATCCTTCTTTTAAGACCAGAAAATTTGTCCATGATGCTGAACTGAGTGAAATTTATTATTATTTTTTTATTCTATTTGTGGGATTTTGATACTTGCCTTTTTTAGTAGATTTGAATAGATCCATATTTAATTTGCTTTGAAGTGAATTAAATTCGAACTTTTGTCCAGGTTCATTTTTATTTGAATTCTAAGTTTCTGTTTTTTTGTTTAAGCTAGCTTTTGCTTCTTGAAATTGCTAGAGTAATGTTTGCTTGTGTCTATACTGTAGGTGATAATTTTCAAGTAGCACAATGATGCGGAACCCCAGCCTATTAAAGACTGGAATGACACATACCCTAGTAAAAATAACTTAGTTCAGAAAATAATTCCCCAATCTAAAGCACCCTTAATAAACATGCAATTAAGAACACTTATAACTGATTGATTTTAAGAGCAGCAAGAATAAGAATTATCAGTAGGTATCAATATTAGAATGAAGTTTCAGCAATTGATCCAAAGTTGCAGAAATTGGTATTTTTTTTTATGGACAGAAGTAAAACACTGGAAATACTATTCGAAGAGTATTAGAATAGAAGCATATGAATTAGGGCAGAAAGCACAAACTAAATCACTTAAGATAATAATTCCGCCTAAACAAGAATTTAGGGTAAAATTCGATTTGAACAAAAACTAAACAATGAATTCGGCTCTAATAGGTATTCCAGATGGAAATATCACAAAAAATTGAAGAAAATACACCAAATAACCAAAGTGATATATTTGGCCAATAATGAACAAAACTGAATTCAGAGACAGAAAGGATAGTTAAGAAATTATTACTAAGCCTAGCTCTAACACCAATTGATGCGGAACCCCAGCCTATTAGAGACTGAAACGACACATACCCTAGTAAAAATAACTTAGTTAAGAAAATAATTTCCCAATCTAAAGCACCCTTAATTAACATGCAATTAAGAACACTTATAACTGATTGATTTTAAGAGCAGCAAGAATAAGGATCATATAAGTTAGTATCAAACCTTATTCGTGATGCACTGTTAAGAACCAAGATCTCTCTTAAGCTCTCAAAGAAGAATCGCGTAAAGCAATTGTATTGAATAATTGATAATCTCTATACAATATGGAAAAAGAAATGCTTTATATACCCTAGGGAAGTCTAGCCTAACCCAAGATCCTTGCTACTTTCCACTACTATGTATGGACCCATGATCTATGCCACTATCCACTACTATGCATGAACCCATGATCTATGCCACTATCCACTTTTGGATAACTACCCACTAATGGTTAACTACCAACTGCTAAATAACTACTCACTACTGAATTAGTGATGGAGAATGTGTTAATTCAAATACAAAATTTGAATCGTCAATAAGGACACATTCGGCCTAATTGACTTGGAATGGCCAGATTTTTCTTCAACTTCAAAATGAACTTGCAAAGTTTCAACATATCCCTTCATGAATCCTTGAAGTGCTTCGTTCAATCTTTTGGATCTCAACCTTGTAATTGGTCCTTGAGGCAATGCTAGCTCATCATTTTTGGTGTTCTTGGTTGTACTTACATCACACAAAACCTTATTCGTGTGTTACTTTCCAAATTATCAGTGTTTTTTTCTAGTTTTTGTGCGCTTTCTTCTAGTTTTTGCATGCTTCCTTCTTTCTTTATGTTTACTTCTTTGTTTCTTTAAACGCACCTTGTGGTTGTTGATTGACCTTAAATTCTAAAGTGCAATTGAAGAATTAGCAAAAGAGTGGTAAGATTCTTTCATTTCTAACACCATATTTGCTAGTTCTCTTTGTTCTTTGTTGATTTAAGGTAGGATGAGTAAAGATAAGAGTGCGGTGGATAGTACTGATGAAAGTGAATTGGACATGGGTAACTATTATAAGCTCTTTAAGAAGTCAGTCAGTAGTGAGTTATAAAGGCTCAATAAGGCTCTTGAGAGGATGACCAAAGCTATAGAGAGTTTGAAAGTCTCACGAGCTTCCACTTCTATAAGAATGGCTCATCGAATTCTTAACCCCGATAGACCACAAGCCCAAGAACCTCAAGTCTGAGGTGAAGTTGATACAGAAGATAATGTCGAACAAGGAAGGAGAAGAGGTGAAGTTCATGGAAGTAATAGAACTGGCATTGGGTGGAATAGAGGTGGAGATGCTAGATTTGGCAGAAATGATGATGAGACCGAGACATACCAAACCAACACAACTGACGGTGACTTGAGCTCCATAAAGATGGAAGTTCCTGAATTTAAAGGGAATAACAATGTTGAAGAATAAATTGAATGGGAGAGAAAAATTGAGCAGATATTTGAGTGTCATAACTATACTGAGGAGAAGAAGTCTCATATCGCCGCCGTTGAGTTCATGGGTTATGCCTCTTTCTGGTGGGATCAATTGAAATCCACTAGGAGGAATAAGGGCTTAAGAGCAGTTTCACCATAGATATACTTGAAAGAGTTGATGTGCCAGAGAATTCCTTCGCACTATTATAGGAATTTGTACAACAGGTTGCCAAGACTGGTGCAAGGAGGGAAGAGTGTGAAAGAATACCACAAGGAGATGGAGAAGATGATGGCTCGGGCTCATTGATCAGACCAAATTTAGATCCATTTATCATGTTATTATTAATTTCAATTTACACATTTTCTATCTAATTCTGTGGTTTTGATCTTATTTTCCAGAAAACGGTGTAAAAAGGTAATTTAGTGAAAATGCTCTTAAAACTGCCTAAAAGAGGATAGAGGACAACAAGCATGTTTGCACAAGCCAAGTTGCAACTGAAGAGAAGATAAATAAGGAAAGTACATTCAGCAGAGTAATTTGAAATTCAAATTTCAAATCTTCAAGAAGTCATTCCCTTGTTGAGGAAGCCAAATCTCAAGAAGATGCACTTGCCTCCCAAGAATTCAAAATTCAAAGGAGAATATTCAAAATTCAAAATTCAAAATTCAGCATTCAAAATTCAAAATTCAAAAGAAGACTCCACCTCAACAAGGAAACCTAGGGCAACACTTTCAGCTATAAAAGCGTCATATGAAGAGCCGCACGCCTCCCTTGGACTCCCACAATCGGCAAGCAAGCCATCCTTTCACTCCAAGCCGCCGGCCACCCTTCTTCTTCTTCTCTTTCTTTTATTTTTTTGTTTTGTTTCAGCCATGAGTGGCTGAAACCTCTTTTCCTAGTTGAAGATTAGGTGAAACTTTAGTTGTTTTATATATTGGGAGATCTGAACATACATTGTTTATCTTTTGTTTTTCAATATTTATGCAATTTCATGCTTAATTCCATTGTTGCTTTGTTGTTTAGATCAATAAGGCCCATTGATTCTTGATTGCAAAGTAATAATTTGTTAGTTTGGATAGTTTTAAGTCTTAATTACTTGAATTATTCAAACACAAGTAACTCTTGGTGTAAAAACTAAGGAAATTGCATGATCTAGCAATATCACCATATGTTTGGGTAGCTAGAATTAGGTTTCTCTATTTCTTAATGCAATTGACAATTGTTAGATGCCAAAGGCCCAAGGACGTTCCTTGGCAACTTGTTGATTAGTAATTAATTAGAGGACGTTCCCTAATTGATTTATACTTGAGGGATATGGTGGTGAGAAGCGTCTTCCACCTCCATAACTAATTTATTGAATTAAATAAATGAATCTTTATGTCAATTATCAATCCCAACAACTGAAGTGGATCCAATTCTTCAACTAGAGCCTTTCTAATTATTGAATTTCTTTACTTTATTATTTGCTTTACTTTATTGCTTTTAATTCTAGTTCAATTCATCAATCTCAAAACCCCCCCCCTTTTATTTTACTTTCAGTTTATTTACTTGGTCTTGATAAGAAAAATAGGTAAGTGTCAATTTCATGTGGATTCGATCCTTTTGCCACTATCTGCAGTTGTAAAATTATTGATAATCAAAAAGGTTATTTTTGACCGGCTTCGACAACCGCACAGTCAAAAATTGGCGCCATTGCCGGGGAGCTGATTTAACTAATTTATTGTTCTTTCATGACTAGGGCTGGACGCAAGGAAACTCTGTCTTACGATCCAGAAATTGAGCATACAATCAAGCGACTTGGGGAAGCAAGTCACCACACTTTGGGAGCAAGCCACCACCAAATCTGCCCCCAAGGAACCAGCAATCGCAGAAACTGAATCAACACCTTCTGAACTTGACCAAACAGCCGCAGAGATGGCTGAAAACAATGTACAACCTGCTGCACATGCTGAACCTGCTGTCCATGATGAACTCATACCAGAAAATCCAGCAATGAGGCCACCAATACCAAGAGAAAGAACACTGAGAGAGTTGGCAGCCCCTATAGGCGATCAAGCACCTGTCTGCATCATCTATCCGCCATTGACAGTCCCTTTTGAGCTCAAAACAGGTTTGATACACCTTTTACCTAAATTTAGAGGTTTGGAGAATGAAAATCCACATAAGCACTTGAAAGAATTTCACATAGTATGTTCATCCATGAGGCTGCAAGGCATATTTGAAGAGCATGTGAAACTGAGAGCATTCCTATTCTCACTTGATTATGTCAAAGATTGGTTATTTTACCTACCACCCGGATCGATCACTTCTTGGGATAGTATGGTTAGAGCTTTTCTGAACAAATATTTCCCAACTTAGAAAGCCATAAGCATAAGAAGAGAGATAAGTGGCATTAAGCAAAAAGAGATTGAAGACTTGTATGAGTATTGGGAAAGATTTAAAAGATTGTGCACAAGCTGTCCTCAACATGACATTTCAGATAAATCACTCACAGAATTCTTCTATGGAGGTTTGCTACCATTCGAAAGGAAATTCATTGATGTAGCATGTGGAGGTTCAATTGAAGATAGAACACCTCAAGCAATTAGTGTAATACCCGGCTAGACTCCGGTATCGGAATTCCTACCGTCCGGTGGAATCTCGAATGTCGGAAGCCTCTAGTAGGGTAGAGACATGTTTTCATAAAATGTTTTAAGGTAATTCATGGTTTTAAGTATGAAAATTTAATGAGTTTTTGCATGAAAAGTCTTTGGAGGAAAACCCAGGTTCGGCCGCCGAAGGTCAAGTTCGGCCGCCGAACATGCATGCGTTTTGGAGGCACGTTAGGCCCCCGAAAGCATGAGTGAGGGAAGTTCAGGTTCGGCCGCCGAAACCCAAGTTCGGCCGCCGAACATGGCATGCATGCGGAAGCACTTTCGGCCCCCGAACGTGGCCTGGCCAGCCACTATAAAAGGGTCACTTAGCCGAAATGGGTGAGCTTTCTCCCATTTTCGGCCATAGCTAGCTTCCGACCTCCCTCTCCCCAGATCTTGTGTTCTTTCTTCAAATCTCCTCCATTTTTCTTGAGCTTTAACCTCACATTGCAAGTTTTGAGCTTTTAAACAAAGTTTTGGGGCTTGGGGACTCAGGAGCTCTTTTGCTTGGATCTCCGAGTTTAGGTCGTCTCTCTCTCTCGATCTTCAAGAGGTAAGGGCCGATCTAAAGCCCCATGTATGTTTTAAATAAGTTTTATGAAGTTTTATGGGGTAGAAATGCATGTTTAAGTTAGTTGAGCTATGTTAGGTTTTATGTGATTTTTGAACAATGTGGCATGTTTGAGTATGTTTGAAGTGTTGTAGTTGGGGTATATGTTTGTTTGAGGCCCCTAGGAGCTTGTATGCATGTTTTCGTTGAGTGGTATGCATGATTTGAGAGTTAGGAGGCAAATGTGCATAAAGGAGCCAAGTTTCTGGCCTTTGGCAGAAACCAGGTTCGGCAGCCGAAGGCACTTTCGGCCGCCGAACATGGCTGGGGAGGCAGGCCTTTCGGCTGCCGAAGTTGCCCCCGAAAGGAGACTTTCGTCTCTGTCTGGGAGTTTCGGCCGCCGAAGGTGCCGCCGAACCTGCCTGACTTTCGGCTCTGGAGGGACTTTCGGCCGCCGAACCTGCCGCCGAAAGTGCCCTGTTCAGCCATTTCTTGCATGTTTTCCTATGATTATTCCAGGATGTTTTAGGGGGTTTTTGGGGAGTATATTAGAGTTATGTTCATGTATGTCTGGTCCCTCATTGGAGTCCACCTGTGTAGGTTCGGACCCGAGGAACCGAGGACCCCAGCAGTGATCCAGCTGCTACAGAGTTGTCAAAGCTAGCCAGAGGTGAGTGGAATAAACTTTAAGTTTTAAAATAAATGAAATATGAATTTTTGAGCATGATCCATGCATCATGAATTGCCATGAGATATAGTAGGTTGTTTGCATTAGTATTCACGAATATGTTGCATTGCATTTATGATGTTGATGTGGATTGGCCATTGGATGATCCTTTAGTCCTCATATGATATGATGATGTTATGACATGATATGGTATGGAAGTCCAGGTTGTACCCATTCTACGTCCCTGGCACAGTTGGACTGTATGATATGTTATGTTATGTTAAGAGAAAGACCGGTTGTACCCATTCTACGTCCCGGCACAGTTGGACTATGTAGAGGACTATTGGTGACAATACCATCCGAGATGTGATTAGTTGTGATGTGTTGCATTTCATGAAAGCATGAAATTTTAATATATGATTTCACTATTCTGCTCACTGGGCTTTGTAGCTCACCCCTCTCCCCTAACCCCAGATGTGCAGGTACAGGGTAGACCAGAAGGTTAGCCAGAGTTTTTGAAGTATGTTGATGTAATAGTTAGATTATGGACATGACAATTGTATTATGATGTAATGTAAGAGATTTCAGTATGTTATGTAATGAGGTATATTGAGGATATAGATGTGCTTGACCCTATGAGTATTGTAATCCCTTGTTGATGCATGATCCTAGATATTTGATGTTTCAGATGTAAGCCAACTCATCTCATGTTGTATCGCCCCTTTGGGGCAATGATGAGATCCCACAGAGGGATCACGATTATGATCATGACTTTGTACATGTATGTTCAGGTTGAGTTGGTGTATGAGAAATGAATGAAAGAAAAGTTTTAAATTTTTATGCATGTTGTTGATCATGTATGGTATTATACAGGTTTACAGGTTATATGTCAGGCTTGCTACGGGTCCCGGCGGCCTTAAGCCGATCTGGATCCTAGCGCCGGTAGCGGTCCGATTTTCGGGTCGTTACAATTAGAGAGTTGATTTCAATACTTGTAGCATCATCTAGACAATATGGAGATGAAAGGCAGCTGCCAAGAAGAGTCAATGAGGTAAGTACATCTGCTCTCAATTCTCAAATTTTTGAACTAACCTCTACTATGAGAAGTCTTGTCATAGCTCAAGCTCAACAAGTTCAACAACTTCAGCAAATTAGACCAAGTGGGATATCTGCACATGTAGGACACCCAATTGATCAATGTCCTACACTTTAAGAGGATGACCAGCAAGTAAATGCAATTGGAGGATTCAATGGCCAGCCAAGATATGATTCCTACTCTAACACCTACAATCCAGGTTGGAGGGACCATCCGAACTTCAGCTATGCTAGGGCTAACAACTACCAAAACTATCAAAGAAATCTAGCCCAAACAGCACCTCAAAGGTCCGACATGCACCTTGAGGAGATGATGAAGTCATTGGCAAATTTTGTCCAAAGCCTCCAACAGCAAATGGGTCAAATAGCCACCTCAGTGAACAAGCTTGAATCTCAAGGTAAGTTACCTTCCCAAACAGAGGTCAATCCTAGGCAAAATGTAAGTGCTATCATGTTAAGAAGTGGAAAAGAGCTCCAAGATGTCAAGGCTGATGATAGAAGTTCACAAGTGCAAAGACAAGCTGCTGAAGAAAAACAGCTAGAACACTATTTGTCCAAACAGACTGGGGAAACAGCATCAGTACACCAGCAGAATACAAACTAGCAAGTAAATTTCAAGATTCCACCTCCCTTCCAAAAGGGTTTGAAAAATCACAAAAAGAAAAACAAGAAAAAGAGATCCTTGAAACCTTCAGGAAAGTGGAGATCAACATACCCTTGCTAGATGCTGTGAAACAAATTCCTAGGTATGCAAAATTCTTGAAAGAGCTGTGCACTAACCGAAGAAAGCTTGCTAAGAAAGAAAAGGTAAGTGTGGGAGAAGTTTTGACAACTGTCATAAAGAGAGAACTCCCAGCTAAGTGCAAAGATAGAAGGATGTTTGCTGTCTCTTGCAAAATTGGCAATGTGGGCATCAAAAAGGCCATGTGTGACTTAGGTGCATCAATTAATGTTATGCCTCTTTTTATTTATAATTCTTTGAATGCAGGTGCACTGAAAGACACTAGAGTGGTCATTCAATTGGCTGACAGATCTGTAGTATATCCAAAAGGAGTTCTAGAAGATGTTATAGTGCAAGTAGATCAACTTGTCTTTCCAGCAGATTTCTATGTGATTGATATGGAGAAAGACAATACCAACACTACTTTAGACATCCTACTTGGACGACCTTTCTTGAGCACAGCCAGAACTAAGATAGTTGTGCACGATGGCACATTGACCATGGAATTTGAAGGGGAAGTAATAAAAGTTAATGTTTATGATGCCATGAAATATCCCCATGACATGTCCCCTATTTATGGTTTAGATATCATTGATTGTTTGAGCCAAGAAATTTTTGATATGAATCAAGATGATATGCTAAACAATGACTTTTGCAGAGAGGCTAGCCAAAAATATGAAGGAAGCCAAAGGGAGCCGAAGCTGAAAGCAACAGTCTGCTGCATTCAGCAGATGGACTGCGACCAAACGCAGACAGACCATGCGCAAAAGGAGCAAGCTGAATCCAGTTCAACCAAACGTCCAGCACAGGCAGACACTTGTTTGCCCACACAGGTCATGCAGTTGACACAAGTAGAATCTTGTCTGGCCAAACAGAAGCTTGACTCGCGGTTGTCGAAGCCGGTCAAAAATAACCTTTATGGTTATCAACAATTTACAATTGCAGATAGTGGTGAAATGATCGAATCCACAGGGAATTGAAAACTTACTATTTTCCTTATCAAGACCAATAAAATAAACTGAAACAAAAATAAACTGAAAAAGAAGAAAACTGAAAACGAGATAAACTGAAAGAGAAATAAACGGAAAGCAAAATAAACTGAAACAAGATATAACGAGATAAAACTGAAAGAGAAATAAATGGAAAGCAAAATAAACTGAAACGAGATAAAACTGAAAACGAGATAAACTGAAAGCAAAATAAAAATAAATTGCAGTAAAAGTAAAATGGGGGTTTGAGATTGATTTGATTAACAAACTACTGAAAGCAATTAAAATAAGCAAATAATAAAATAAAAGAGAAATAAATAATTAAAAAATCTCTAGTTGAAGAATTGAATCCACTTCAGTTGTTGGGATTGATCATTGACACTTAGCTTCTTTTGATTGATTCAATAGATTAATTATGGAGATGGAAGACGCTTCTCACCACCATGTCTCTCCTTATGATTAAATCAATTAGGGAACGTCCTCTAATCAATTAATAATTAACAAATTGCCAAGGAACGTCCTTGGGCCTTAGGCATCAAACAATTGTTAATTGCATGAAGAAAGAGAGAGATCCAATCCTAACTACTCAAACGCATGAGATATTGTTAGATCATACAATTTCCTTGGTTTTTACACCAAGTATTCTTATGTTTGAATAATCCAAGCAATTACGGACTTAAATCATCCAAACTAACATATTATTACCTTGCAATCAAGAATCAATTGGCCATATTTGTAATACCCGGCTAGACCCCGGCATCGAAATTCCTATTTTTCGGTGGAATCTCGAATGTCGGAAACCTCTATAAGGGTAAAATATGTTTTTCTAAACTTTTCATGTATTTTAAGGTTTTAAATAAGAAAGAAATTGAGTTTTTGAAAGAAAAGCACCAAGGAAGGAAAGTCAGGTTCGGCCGCCAAACCTCATGTTCGGCCGCCGAACATGCTGGAGTTTAGGGAGCACCTTTGGCCCCCGAAGGTGGTCTGGCCAGCCACCTATAAAAGGCCCCATGTCCGAAAATGGGCGAGTTTTCTTCTCCATTTTCGGGCAAAGGTGAGTCCATACCCTTCCATGGTTAGTTTTGATGTTTTCCTTCAAATCGTTCATGTTTTTGATGAGTTTTAACTTCGTTTTAAAGATTTTTGAACAAAGATCGAAGTTTGGAAACTTGGAGACCTAGAAGCCCATTTCCTCTACAACTCCAAGTTTGGATCGCCTCTCCTCTCGATTTTCAAGAGGTAAGAGTAGATCCTCACCTCCTTTTATGTTTTGAGTGAGTTTTGGGAGGTTTTAAGAGGGCTTTATGCATGTTTAGAGTAGATGGTTAATGTTAGGGTTTATGTGCCCTTTTATGCTTAAATGTGTTGCTTTGTGGTTGTGGTTGGGTTATAGGCTAGTTTTAAGCCCCTAAATGCTTAAGAATGTGTTTATGCATGTTTTTGCATGGTTTGGTTTGAGTTTGGAGGGTTTGGGAGGCAAATTGTGCATGAGAGGCTTGAGTTCTCCCATTCTGGAAGAACTTAGATTCGGCTGCCGAAACCATGTTCGGCCGCCGAACCTGCCTGGGGAGGCAGTTCTGGCTGCCGAACCCTGCCTCCGAAAGTTTGGACTTTCGACTCTGGAAGGGAGTTTCGGCCGCCGAACCTGCCGCCGAAGGTGGGTGACTTTCGGCTCTGGAAGCACTTTCGGCCGCCGAACCCTGCCCCTGAAAGTGCCTGACTTTCGGCTCTGGAGGGACTTTCGGCCACCGAACCTGCCGCCGAAAGTGTCCTATTCAGCCTTCCTTTGCATGTTTTCTATGATTGTTTTATGATGTTTTAGGGGATTTTTGGGGAGATGTTTAGAGTCATATTAGTGTATATTTGGTCCCTCATTTGAGTCCACCTGTGTAGGTTCGGACCCGAGGACCCCAGCAGTGAGATAGCTGCTTCAGAGTCAACCTGAGGTGAGTAGAATGGATCTTTATGTTTCAAAGTAAATGAATTTTAAGCATGTTCATGCATCACTAATGCCATGATATATACTAGGTTGTTTGCATTAGAAATCACGAATATGTTGCATTGCATACTATGATGTTAATGTGGATGGATGTTGGATGACCCATTAGTCCTCGATATGATATGATGACGATGATACGGTACGAAAGTCCAGTGAGACCCATTCTACGCCCCTGGCACAGAGTAAGAGAAAGACCAGTGAGGCCCATTCTACGCCCCTGGCACATTGGAATGTTATGTTATGTTATGTTAAGAGAAAGACCAACGAGGCCCATTCTACGCCCCTGGCACCATTGGAATGTGTAAAGGGCTATTGGTGACAAGTCCATCCTTGATGTGATTTGTTTGTGATGTGATGCATTTTATGAAAGCATAGATTTTAATATATATTGATTTACTATTCTACTCACTAGGCTCTAGTAGCTCACCCCTTTCCCTTAACCCCCAGGTTTGCAGGTTCAGGATAGACCAGGAAGTCAGCAAGAGTAAAAGTTTTAAGTATGTAATAGTTAGTTGTGGACATGAAAGATAATGTATTGTAATGTAATGTAAGATTTTGTTTAGAATGGTATTGAGGATTAGTATTGTGCTTGACCCTAGAGTTTATGGCTAATCCCTTTTGTTCATGATCAATGTGAAATGTTTTATTTAATGTGATGTAAACCAAGCTTGATGAATGTTATGTTGACCCAACTAGAGCATTTGATGAGGGCTCTAGTATGGGAGTTTTATGTATTCAGTTTCAGTGCATGCACAGGTCGAGCTTGGTAGATGGAAAGTTTAAAATTTTTATGAAAATGTATGATCATGTATGGGATTTATCAGGTATGTCAGGATATATGTTAGGCTTGCTACGAGTCCCGGTGACCTTAAGTCGATCTGGACCCTAGCGCCGGTAGCGGTCCAATTTTGGGTCGTTATAATATTGATCAAAACAACAAAGCAACAATGGAATTAAGCATGAGATTGTATGAATATTGAATAACAAAAGATAAATAAAGCTTGATCAAGTCTCCCAATCCATAAAACAACTAAAGTATCACCTAATCTTCAACTAGATAAAAAGGTTTCAGCCACTCATGGCTGAACCAAAACCAAAAATAAAAGAAAAGAAGAAAGGTAGAAGAAGAGATGTGAATCTCGTAGGTGTCTCCAAGGTGGTGTGTAAAAGTTGTATGGAGCCTCCTTATGTGTGTTTTTATAGTTGAAAGTGCTGCTCTAGGTCATACTTGCTTCCTAATTAGTGAAGAGGCTGCCCAAAGTGCTAAAAAGGAAAGAATCGCATTGCAAATTCTACAGAAGGAAGGAGGCGCGCGGATCAGGCTTCAGAAGAGGAAGGATGTGCGCGGATTGCAGAAGAGGAAGTGGAGCACATTCATTGAATGCATAAGGGAAAGTGAATCTGTCCAGTCTTTCCTTTTTAGGTGGAGCCTTCGTTTGAATTTTGAATGCTGAATGTAGAAGAGGCAAGTGTGTCTTCATGAGATCTTGCTGCCTAAATAGGAAGATATGACTGCTGCAGTGTGTGCACATCTTTGAATAAGGAAAGAAAGATCTGCAATTTGAATTTCAAATAATCTTCTGACTGAGCTTTCCTTATTTGCTTTTGCTTCTGCACTTTCCTTATTTGAAAACTTTTCTTTTCTGAAAACTTTCCTTATTTGAAAACTTTCCTTATTTGGCACTTTCCATATTTGGCACTTTTTGGCAGTTTTAAGAGCATTTTCTCTAGATTGTCTCTTTACACCTAATATCTGCAAAACATGATTAAAATCACAAAATTAAGCAGAAAATATGTAAATAAATATCAAGAACATAATGATAAAATGGACTAAAATATGCTCTATCAAATACCCCCTCACCTAGCCTTTTGCTTGTCCTCAAGCAAATAAACATAGTCAAATAAGCTTTCTTTGCTCTAGATCCTCATTACCACTTAAGCTCTTACTCAAGACACCTATTTTGAATCATTATAGTGAAGAATATATGCATAAAGATTACTCACCTTCTTTCCTTGTTTCCCTTTACTCACCATGACTAGGATTTGTTTTACTCAAGGGAGAGATTATACATGCACTTGTTCTTATTCAGTTAAGACTTTTTCTAGCTTTCAGAGTGATTTGCCCTTACCTTGAAGTACTTTTTTCAGGTTTTTGCACTTTAATCTTGCTTGAAAAAGTCACCAACCTTTTGACGTGAAAGTACATATTGGTGATACCCACCCCCAGTTACTCAGTTGGTCACCTGTCCAAGTGGCTACTAGCTCTATTCATAGTCTTTTGACCATTGGAACAGTTTTTAATTTGTGCTTTTGTAGTCTAAGCCTTTGCTAAATTTCTTGAATCAATGCATTGGACAAATCAACACCAATTGCTAAATCAAGTCATGTTAAGTTCATTCACACAAATTTCAATTTATTCTCTCTAATGAGTGTCATCAATACATTTTTCACCATGGCGACCTCAAAGATCCAATTCAAAAGGCAATTCTCAAACATGAATATAGCTCACTGCAATTGATTCAACATAAGTTTAAAGACTTATCACATCAATGGGGTCATGGAAAAAAAAACTCATCCAACATAGTTCATCAGTTTGAATGAAGCAAATCGGAACATAAAAAGGAAGAAGACTGTGGTTATGTGTGTTATTAAAAGCAAAAAGAAAAATTGAGAAAAAAAATCACACTGAAAATGAAAATAAAAATTCAAACTGAAAATCAAAGCAAAAATTAAAAATTCAGATATATGCACCCCACACCTAAATCATGCATTGTCCTCAATGTATAGGAAATATTAAAATGCAAAAGAAACTGAGTACTCCCCTGGGTGTGGTGTGCATGGTGCGATCCATTTGATCAAGGCTCAAGTAATTGGAGAAGGGAAAAGGGTCCCAACTGCATTGAGTGAAAAGTTTAGCACTCCTTTTGATTTTGTTATAGCCCATCCTATTTTCTCCATGTACTCATGGAGTAACATGATTATCTTCTCCTCTTTCAGATGATGTGTGCCTCTAGCCCTTATGTTTGCATTTTTTAGCACTTCCAACTTCAATTGATATTTCTCCATAGGTGGCTGCAATTTGGTATTAAGTTCAGGCAAAATAAATTCTACCTTATTCGAAGGATTGGGAAGGCATTGATCTGCATGGTCCTTTGGTTTAGGTGCTTGGAATACCATTTGTTCCTTGTTAGCATGGACTGTTTGCGTTGGAATGCTGAAAGGAGTTTCAGGCGATGGAAGCTGTGGTGAGAGATTCGGCGGCCGAAAGGTGGTGGTTTCAGTCTGCGCCAGGCTTATCTGCGCACCAAGCTGAAGTGGTGCGATCTGCTTTTGTTCATTCTGCACATAGCTGCAGTCCACCTGTTGGATGCAATAGTCAGTTTTTTTCAGTTCTGGCTCTTTCTGGCTCTCTTCCCTGCAAAGATCATCATTTAGTATATCATCTTGATTTACATAAAAAATATCTTCGCTCATACAATCAATGATATCTAAACTATCAACAGGTTCTGTTTGACCAGTTTGTTTGGACAAACAGTTTTCTGGTTGTTTCTCTTCAGCAGCTTGTTCTTGTACTTGCCAACTTTCATCATCATCCTCGACATCTTGAAGCTCTTGCTCTCTTCTTAACATGTTTGCTTTCATTGAGGTGGCCAATTGCCCTATGTCATGTCGCATGCTTTGCATGGAACTTACCATTGTTTCCATCATCTTTTCAAGGCGCTGGATGGAATTTGGAGGTTCTGGTTGGGCTTGATATCCTTGATAATCTTGGTAGTCATTATCCCATGCATAACTGAAGTCTGAATAGTCTCTCCAGCCTGGATTATATGTGTTATAGTATGGATCATGTCTAGGCTGGCTATTGAATCCTTCATATGCATGAACTGGTTGGTCATTAAATCCTCCAAATGTATGTCTAGGCTGACTATTCCCATAAAGCATAGGACATTGATCAGTTGGGTGTCCTACATATGCATAGGTCCCATATGGCCTTGGTGGCTGAAATGCTTGAACCTGTTGAACTAGTCCTATGGCAAAATCTTTCATAAAAGATGTCAGTTCAGAAAGCTGAGAAGAAGTGGCAGGTGTACTTACCTCATCCATGATTCAGATCTACGATGGTGAATGTGCCTTTGGCGAGATGTTCGGCGGCCGAATGAGGATGAGGTTCGGCGGCCGAAGGTTGATGAAGTTCGGCGGCCAAATGTGTTGCAGAAGGTGCTCCTGCGCAAAAGTGGTCTTCACTTTCTCTTTTTTTTTATGTTCAGATCTATGATGAGGTGTTCTTTGGGTGGCAGATCTGGTCTTGAAACAAAAATAAATGAGTTAAATCAATTCCCCGGCAACGGCGCTAATTTTTGACTCGCGGTTGTCGAAGCCGGTCAAAAATAACCTTTCTGGTTATCAACAATTTATAACTGCAGATAGTGGTGAAAGGATCGAATCCATAGGGAATTGAGAACTTACCTATTTTCCTTATCAAGATCAATAAAATAAACTGAAACAAAAATAAACTGAAAAAGAAGAAAACTGAAAACGAGATAAACTAAAACGAGATAAAACTGAAAGAGAAATAAACGGAAAGCAAAATAAACTAAAACGAGATATAACGAGATAAAACTGAAAGATAAATAAATGGAAAGCAAAATAAACTGAAACGAGATAAAACTGAAAACGAGATAAACTAAAAGCGGAATAAAAATAACTTGCAGTAAAAGTAAAATGGGGGGTTTGAGATTGATTTGATTAACAAACTACTGAAAGCAATTAAAATAAGCGAATAATAAAATAAAAGAGAAATAAATAACGAGAAAAGCTCTAGTTGAAGAATTGGATCCACTTCAGTATCATTGACACTTAGCTTCTTTTGATTGATTCAATAGATTAGTTATGGAGATGGAAGAAGCTTCTCACCACCATGTCTCTCCTTATGATTAAATCAATTAGGGAACATCCTCTAATCAATTACTAATTAACAAATTGCCAAGGAACGTCCTTGGGCCTTAGGCATCAAACAATTGTTAATTGCATGAAGAAAGAGAGAGATCCAATCCTAACTACTCAAACGCATGAGATGTTGCTAGATCATACAATTTCCTTGGTTTTTACACCAAGTGTTCTTATGTTTGAATAATCCAAGCAATTACGGACTTAAATCACCCAAACTAATATATTATTACCTTGCAATCAAGAATCAATTGGCCATATTGATCAAAACAACAAAGCAACAATGGAATTAAGCATGAGATTGTATGAATATTGAATAACAAAAGATAAACAATGCTTAATCAAGTCTCCCAATCCATAAAACAAATAAAGCATCACCTAATCTTCAACTAGATAAAAAGGTTTCAGCCACTCATGGCTGAACCAAAACCAAAAATAAAAGAAAAGAAGAAAGGTAGAAGAAGAGATGTGAATCCCGTAGGTGCCTCCAAGGTGGTGTGTAAAAGTTGTGTAGAGGCTCCTTATGTGTCTTTTTATAGTTGAAAGTGCTGCCCTAGGTCATACTTGCTTCCTAATTAATGAAGAGGCTTCCCAAAGTTCTGAAAAGGAAAGAATCGCATTGCAAATTCTCCAGAAGGAAGGAGGCGCGCGGATCAGGCTTCGGAAGAGGAAGGATGCGCGCGGATTGCAGAAGAGGAAGTGGAGCGCAGTCATTGAATGCAGAAGGGAAAGTGAATCTGTCCAGTCTTTCCTTTTTAGGTGGAGCCTTCGTTTGAATTTTGAATACTGAATGTAGAAGAGGCAAATGTGTCTTCATGAGATCTTGATGCCTAAATAGGAAGATATGACTACTGCAATGTGTACACAGCTTTGAACAAGGAAAGAAAGATCTGCGATTTGAATTTCAAATAATCTTCTGACTAAACTTTCCTTATTTGCTTTTGATTCTGCACTTTTCTTATTTGAAAACTTTCCTTTTCTGAAAACTTTCCTTATTTGAAAACTTTCCTTATTTGGCACTTTCCATATTTGGCACTTTTTTTGCAGTTTTAAGAGCATTTTCTCCAGATTGTCTCTTTACACCCAATATCTGCAAAACATGATTAAAATCAAAAAATTAAGCAGAAAATATGTAAATAAACATCAAGAACATAATGATAAAATGGACTAAAATATGCTCTATCAAAGCTCCCTATACGGCAACTTCCAGAATCTGAAGAAAATGAGAGTGACTTCTATGAACAAATCTTCATTCCCAAACTGATGAACCATGGTATGCAGACAAAATAGAAAAGAGCGCAAAACACGATGTTTGGGATGAACCATACCTGAAACCATACTATGAAGAGTTCACAGTGCAAGTAGTGGAAAGG
Organism: Manihot esculenta; assembly: GCF_001659605.2. Classification (NCBI taxonomy): domain Eukaryota; kingdom Viridiplantae; phylum Streptophyta; class Magnoliopsida; order Malpighiales; family Euphorbiaceae; genus Manihot; species Manihot esculenta. The sequence continues at coordinate 17,049,928 of NC_035176.2, read as the reverse complement.
GTTCCACTGAATCATCCTCCACAGCTTGCTTAGTGTTTCGCACCACACAAACCACACCAGGGGAGTACTCAGTTTCCTTTGAACTTTAATATTTCCAATACATTAAGGACAATGCATGATTTAGGTGTGGGGGTCCATATCTCTGAATTTTTATTTTAAGTCCATTTTAGCTTTAATCTTTAGTTTGCACACATTAGGTGAATTTTTTTCATTTTTGTTATTTTTTCCTTTAATGCACACATATGTAGCCACAGTTTTTTTTTCCTATTTTGGTATGCTTTACTCAAACACATAGACTATGTTGAATGAGCTTTCTTTCCATGACCCCATTGATGTGATGACTCTTTAAACCTAAGTTGAATCAATTGCAGTGAGTTGTATTCATTTTTGGGAATTTCCTTTTTAATTGAATCTTTGAGCTTGCCATGGTGAAAAATATATGACATTACAGAGAGAATAATAAGGATGTGTGAAAAATTAAATATGACTTATTTTAGCAATTGGTGTTGATTTGCCCAATTCATTGAGGAAAAGAAATTCAGCAAAAGCAAAGACTTTAAACGCACAAATTGAAAACTGTTCCAATGGTCAAAAGACTATGAACAGAGCTAGTAGCCACTTGGACAGGTGACCAACTGAGTAACTGGGGGTGGGTATCACAAATACGTACCTTTATGTCAAAAGGTTTGTGACTTTTTCAAGCAAGAATAAAGTGCTTCAAGTCAAGGGCAAGTCACTCCGAGAGCTAGGAGAAGTCTAAACTGAACAAGAATATGTGCATGTATAATCTCTCTCTTGAGGAAAATAAATACTAGCCATGCTAGATAAAGGGAAACAAGGAAAGAAGGAGAGTAACCTTAGTGCATAACTCTTCATTGCAATGCTTCAAAGTAGGGGTCTAGAGTAAGAGCTTAAGTGGAAATAAAGGATCAAGTAGCAAAGAGAGCTTGTTTGACTAAGTTTATTTGCTTGAGGACAAGCAAAGGGTTAGGTGTGGGGGTATTTGATCAGACCAAAATTAGATCCATTTATCATGTTGTTATTAATGTTAATTTACATATTTTCTGCCTAATTATGTGGTTTTGATCTTATTTTGCAGAAAACGGTGTAAAAAGGTAATTTGGTGAAAATACTCTTAAAACTACCTAAAAGAGGATAAAGGAAAACAAGCATGTTTTCACAACCCAAGTTGCAGCTGAAGTGAAGATAAATAAGGAAAGTACATTCAGCAGAGTAATTTGAAATTCAAATTTCAAATCTTCAAGAAGTCTTTCCCTTATTGAGGAAGCCAAATCTTAAGAAGATGCACTTGCCTCCCAATAATTCAAAATTCAAAATTCAAAGGAGAACATTCAAAATTCAAAATTCAGCATTCAAAATTCAAAAGAATGCTCCACCTCAACAAGGAAACCTAGGGCAATACTTTCAGCTATAAAAGCATTATATGAAGAGCCGCACGCCTCCCTTAGACTCCCACAATCGGCAAGCAAACCGTCCCTTCACTCCAAGCCACCGGCCACCCTTCTTCTTCTTCTCTTTCTTTTATTTTTTTTATTTTGTTTCAGCCATGAGTGGCTGAAACCTCTTTTCCTAGTTGAAGATTAGGTGAAACTTTAGTTGTTTTATGGATTGGGAGATCTGAACATACATTGTTTATCTTTTGTTTTTCAATATTTATGCAATTTCATGCTTAATTCCATTGTTGTTTTGTTGTTTAGATCAATAGGGCCCATTGATTCTTGATTGTAAAGTAATAATTTATTAGTTTGGATAGTTTTAAGTCCGTAATTGCTTGAATTATTCAAACACAATTAACTCTTGGTGTAAAAACTAAGGAAATTGCATGATATAGCAATATCACCATACGTTTGGGTAGCTAGAATTAGATCTCTCTATTTCTTAATGCAGTTGACAGTTGTTAGATGCCAAAGGCCCAAGGACGTTCCTTGGCAACTGGTTGATTAGTAATTAATTAGAGGACGTTACCTAATTGATTTATGCTTAAGGAGGGATATGGTGGTGAGAAGCGTCTTCCACCTCCATAACTAATTTATTGAATCAAATAAAAGAATCTTTGTGTCAATTATCAATCCCAATAACTAAAGTGGATCCAATTCTTCAACTAGAGCCTTTTCCATTATTGAATTTCTTTACTTTATTATTTGCTTTACTTTATTGCTTTAATTCTAGTTCAATTCATCAATCTCAAAACCCCCCTTTTATTTTACTTTCAATTTATTTACTTGATCTTGATAAGGAAAATAGGCAAGTGTCAATTCCCTGTGGATTCGATCCTTTTGCCATTATCTGCAATTGTAAAATTGTTGATGTTGGGAAATCCCGAGATTATTGCAATCCAGTTGCGCAGCGGAAAAATAAAATCTCTGTTGATTTCCTTTCCCAGAATCCGAGTGCTTCGTTTAAATCATAAGAAGGATATGAGACTAACCTGTTAATCTCATCAAGAAGATACAATGTCGGACTGATGGTGCTGCCTTTTCAAACGAACACCCTCTATGGTATCCACACGAACGTCTTCTATCCTTCTAGAGTGCTAGCTCTCTCAAGGATGGATAAATTATGTGCTCCACAATCTGCAGCGGTTAGACTGAATTTTCTAAAAACTGTCGTCTTCACTTTCTTCGTAGAAAGAGTATTTATATATTTCAGTCTTTTTGTTTTCCCACAACTCTTTTCCTAAAAGAGTTGTACTACTCTTTTCCCAAAAGAGTTGTGTTCAGAACCCACTATCACAATCTCGCAGATACTCAAATATCTTTATGTGATAGAGTCCTTTATCTGTAACAGTTACAGATAGACTGCAGATCTTTTAAATATTATTATCTTATAATAATAAATAATTAATAATAATAACACTTTATTATTATTAATTATACTAATGGGCTTTTAGCCCATTAATATAGCACATCAACAACGTTCTTGTGTGTGACCCAATAGGCTCACATTAATTGGCAATAGGCCCAGTCCAACAAGGCCTATAAGTCATAAGTGGCCTCTAGCAAGACATTATGACTACCCAACTAATATGAGGATCAATAGTCCGATAAAGCCTATTAAATAGAACATGTATTAATCCCTTTGTCACACGATATCTAGTTTGAACATAAGTCATGGTTAATATCAAACTTATAATGTTCAAACTTATGATTTCTCGATCTCTAAGTAGACTAATAAATTCAAATGATATTGTTCACACTATCAATTTATTTGAGCAAGGCCATGCATTTCTCAGTCTCACTTATCGAGGGGCCCAGAAGATATCTCTCTCATAGAGAGGGACAAATCCTATCTTGATTGTTCATTATCCTCTACATAATTTCTATTATGTTCAATCATAACATTTATGATTTTCCGATTAAAGACAACGTTTTGTTATGTCAAAACAAAATAGTCCTTATGTTGGAAACTATGACAATCTCAAGTCAAAGAATTAAGACATAACTACTTTGAGATTCACTTATGATAATGACCCATGTAGTGATCTCAGTGCGGGTCCATCCAATACTTTGTTCTCCAACAAGTATTTATGATTATTGAATTATATCAACATATACATAATCATCTCATGATTATCAATCAATAACCATACCAGTTATATTTTATTATTATCAACATAATAATAAGTAACCAGGGATGATAATCATTATTATGTAACATGCAAACAAATAATAATGATAAAAACCTCTTTTATTAATAACCAAAACGACATACAAAAAAGTCCAAGATAATGGCCTAGGGTACATACACTAACAATCTCCCACTTGCACTAGGCCTAAGTATCTAATACCCATAGACCTAGTGTGCTGATCATGCTTGATCTGTGAAAGAGGCTTGGTCAGTGGATTTGCAATGTTGTCATTTGAGTCTACTTTGCATATTTTGGTATCTCTTCTGAATAAGGTGATATCGCCTGAGTATATGTTTAGATCTCTGGTGAGATCTGGGCTCCTTTGCCTGTGCTATGGCACCGTTATTATCACAATAAAGGTCCATAGGTTTTGCAATGCTGGGAACCATTCCTAACTCTGAGATGAATTCCTTCAACCAGACTGCCTTTTTAGCTGCATCTGATGCTGCTATATACTCAGCTTCTATTGTAGAATCTGCTATAGTGCTCTGTTTGGAACTTCTTCCAACTAACAGTTCCACCATTTAAAGTGAATACGAATCCTGACTGCAATCTGAAGTCATCTATGTCGGTTTGGAAACTAGCATCTGTGTAACCATTTACAACTAGCTTGTCTTCCAAACCTCCATAAACCAGGAATGCATCCTTAGTCCTTCTAAGGTATTTTAGGATATCCTTAACAGCTGTCCAGTGACTTTCACCGGGATCTGCCTGATATCTGCTTGTTGTGCTCAAGGCATTTCAGACGTCTGGCCTAGTACATAACATGGCATACATGATAGATCCAATAGCAGAAGCATAAGGGATCTTATTCATCCGTTCTCGCTCATCAGATGTCATAGGACATTGATTCTTGCTAAGATGAATACCATGAGACATGGGCAAGAATCTTCTTTTGGAATCTTGCATGCTGAACCTTTTCAGCACCTTGTCAATATAAGTACTTTAACTCAGACTAATTATCCTCTAGGATCTATCCCTATAGATCTTAATACCAAGGATATATGCAGCCTCACCTAAGCCCTTCATTGAAAAAGAATTCCCTAACCAAGTCTTAACCTTTTGCAAGGTAGGGATATCATTTCCAATGAGTAATATGTCATCCACATATAGGACTAGAAACACAACTGCACTCCCACTAACCATCTTGTAAACACAAGGTTCATCTTCATCAATGAGCAAAAGTTCACGATTATCAGTCATGAGAAATCCATATCTCTCAGGCTGATGACGTGTCCTATCAGATCTGCGTGGGACTTGTGTCACTCTTTCAGTCTCCACAACTGTTTGTGGTTCTGGAAGTGGTTCTACCGGCGGTTCAATGCTCTCTTATGGTGCTTGAGTTTCCTCAAGTCGCACTGTACTCCCACTGAATCTCTGAGAGATGAATTCCTTTTCTAAAAAGGTACCATTTCGAGCAACAAACACTTTGTTCTTTGAGGGAATATAGAAATAGTATCCTTTGATTTCCTTAGGATACCCCACAAAATTGCACTTGATAGATTTTGGAGCTAGATTATTTGAGCGTTTCACATAAGCTTCACAACCCCAAATCTTAAGGAAAGACAAACTGGGCATTTTTCCAGTCCATAACTCATATGGTGTCTTTTCAACCGCTTTCGATGGTACTCGGTTTAGAATGAATGTAGCTGATTCCAAGGCATAACCCCAAAACGATAAAGGGAGGTTTGTCTGACTCATCATAAATCGAACCATATCTAATAAAGTTTGATTTCTCCTTTCAGAAACACCATTCTATTGTGGAGTTCCTAGAGGAGTCAATTGTGAAATAATTCCACAGTTTCTAAGATGTTCATCAAACTATTGGCTCAAATATTCACCATCTCGATCAGATCGAAGCACTTTAATAGGTAAAATTGTTGATGTTGGGAAATCCCGAGATTATTGCAACCCAGTTGCGCAGCGGAAAAATAAAATCTATGTTGATTTCCTTTCCCAGAATCCGAGTGCTTCGTTTAAATCATAAGAAGGATATGAGACTAACATGTTAATCTCATCAAGAAGATACAATGCCGGACTGATGGTGCTGCCTTTTCAAACGAACACCCTCTATGGTATCCACACGAACGTCTTCTATCCTTCTAGAGTGCTAGCTCTCTCAAGGATGGATAGATTATGTGCTCCACAATCTGCAGCGGTTAGACTGAATTTTCTAAAAACTGTCGTCCTCACTTTCTTCGTAGAAAGAGTATTTATATATTTTAGTCTTTTTGTTTTCCCACAACTCTTTTCCTAAAAGAGTTGTACTACTCTTTTCCCAAAAGAGTTGTGTTCAGAACCCACTATCACAATCTCGCAGATACTCAAATATCTTTATGTGATAGAGTCCTTTATCTGTAACAGTTACAGATAGACTGCAGATCTTTTAAATATTATTATCTTATAATAATAAATAATTAATAATAATAACACTTTATTATTATTAATTAATATTAATAATAATAACACTTTATTATTATTAATTATACTAATGGGCTTTTAGCCCATTAATATAGCACATCAACAACGTTCTTGTGTGTGACCCAATAGGCTCACATTAATTGGCAATAGGCCCAATCCAACAAGGCCTATAAGTCATAAGTGGCCTCTAGCAAGACATTATGACTACCCAACTAATATGAGGATCAATAGTCCGATAAAGCCTATTAAATAGAACATGTATTAATCCCTTTATCACACGATATCTAGTTTGAACATAAGTCATGGTTAATGTCAAACTTATAATGTTCAAACTTATGATTTCTCGATCTCTAAGTAGACTGATAAATTCAAATGATATTGATCACACTATCAATTCATTTGAGCACGGCCATGCATTTCTCAGTCTCACTTATCGAGGGGCCCAGAAGATATCTCTCTCATAGAGAGGGACAAATCCTATCTTGATTGTTCATTATCCTCTACATAATTTCTATTATGTTCAATCATAACCTTTATGATTGTCCGATTAAAAACAACGTTTGGTTATGTCAAAACATAATAGTCCTTATGTTGGAAATGACAATCTCAAGTCAAAGGATTAAGACATAACTACTTTGAGATTCACTTATGACAATGACCCATGTAGTGATCTCAATGCGGGTCCATCCAATACTTTGTTCTTCAACAAGTATTTATGATTATTGAATTATATCAACATATACATAATCATCTCATGATTATCAATCAATAACCATACCAGTTATATTTTATTATTATCAACATAATAATAAGTAACCAGGGATGATAATCATTATTATGTAACATGCAAACAAATAATAATGATAAAAACCTCTTTTATTAATAACCAAAACAACATACAAAAAAGTCCAAGATAATGGCCTAGGGCACATACACTAATAGTTGATAACCAAAAAGGTTATTTTTGACCGACTTCAACAACCGCACTGTAAGACCCGGCTAAACTACGGTATCGGAATTCCTACCGTCCGGTGGAATATCGGATGTCGGAAACCTCTAGAAGGGTAAAATCATGTTTTTATAAAATGTTTTAATGTATTTGATGATTTTAAGTAAGAAGGAAAATGAGTTTTGTAAGGAAAAGACTAAGGAGACATTTCCAGGTTCGGCCGCGAACCTCAAGTTCGGCCGCCGAACGTGGGATGGTTTAGGGGGGCAAGTTAGGCTTCTGAAAGTTTCAAAGGTTCGGCCGCTGAACCTCATGTTTGACTGCCGAACTCGCATGAGTTTTGGAGGCACTTTAGGCTGCCGAAAGGTGGTCTGCCAGCCCCTTTATAAGAGCTCCATGGCCGAAACGGGCGAGTTTTCTCCCCATTTTCGGCCACAGTGAGTTCTTGCTCTCCCATGGTTCATTTTAGATGTTTTTCCTTCGATCTTTCATGTTTTAACAGGCTTTATGTTGATTTGAAGATTTTTGAACAAAAGAAAGAGTTTTGGAAGCTTGGAGACCAATGAGTTGAGATCTCTCCCATCTCCAAGTTGGATCGTCTCTCCTCTCGTTCTTCAAGAGGTAAGAGTAGATCCATAGTTCCTTTAATGTTTTAAGTATGTTTTATGAAGTTCCTTGGGGTAGAAATGCATGTGTAGGTTTATGTAGGGTTTATGGGTTTACTGTGCGTTTATGAACAATGTATGTTGGATATGCATGTTTGATGTGTTGTAGATGGGGTTTAGGATAGTTTGAAACCCCTAGGAGCTTGTGTGCTTGAGTATGCATGTTGTAGAATAGGAAAATGCATGATTGAATGAGTTGGGAGGCGTTTATGCATGTTGAGCTGAGTTTCTGCCCTTTGGGAAGAACTCAAGTTCGGCAGCCGAAGGCTCTTTCGGCCGCCGAACCTGCCTATGGTAGCATGAAGCGGCTGCCGAACCCTGCCCCCGAAAGATGACTTTCGGCTCTGGAAGGGACTTTCGGCCGCCGAAGGTGCCGCCGAACATGCATGAGTTTCGTCTCTGGAGGGAACCTTCGGCCGCCGAAAGTGCCGCCGAAGGTGCATGACTTTCGGCTCTGGAGGGCCTTTCTGCCGCCGAACCTGCCGCCGAAAGTTCCCTATTCAGCCCTCCTTTGCATGATTTTTATGATTGTTTTAAGGTTTTTTAAGGGGTTTTTGGGGAGTATTTTAGAGTCATGTTTATGTATGTTAGGTCCCTCATTTGAGTCCACCTGTGTAGGTTCGGACTCGAGGAACCGAGGACCCCAGCAGTGAGTTCAACTGCTTCTGAGTCTGTTAGAGCTTCAGCCAGAGGTGAGTGGAATAAACACTTATGTTTTAAAGCAATTAAATAAATTTCGAGCATGATACACGCATCATGAATGCCATGAGATATACTAGGGTGCTTGCATTAGAATTCACGAATATGTTGCATTGCATATTATGTTGTTGATGTGGGTGAATGTTGAATGATCCATTAGCCCTCACACGTTATGACATGATGTTATGATATGGAAGTCCAGGCGTGCCTGCACTACGCCCCTGGCACTATGTAAGAGAAAGACCGGGTGAGCCTGCACTACGCCCCCGGCACTATTGGATATGTATGTTATGCTATGAAAGTCCAGGCGTGCCTGCACTACGCCCCTGGCATGATTAGACTGTATGGAGGGCTAAATGGTGACAAGTTCATCCTTGATGTGAATTGTTTGTGATATGTTGCATTTCATGAAAGCATGAAATTTAAATTGAATAATGAATTATTCTGCTCACTAGGCTTTATAGCTCACCCCTCTCCCTTAACCCCCAAGTTTGCAGGTACAGGGTAGACCAGGAGGTCAGCAGGAGTAGAATTATATTATTGTAATAGCTAGATGTGGACATGGATATGATGTAATGTAAAAGTATGATATAGAAATGTTATGTAATGATGCTTATGAAAGTTTAGAGTTGTGCTTGACCATAGTATTATGTTAATCCCTTTCTAGTACATGATCTTAATGTTATTGATGATTATTGTAAACCAAACTTAATTTATGTTATGTCACCCCATTGGAGCATTGATGAGGACTCCAAGGTGGGGTTAATGTTTATGTTTATGAATAGTGCATGCACAGGTTGAGTTTGGTGATTGGATGGAAAGAAAAGTTCAAATTTTTATGTATGTTGTTGATCATGTATGGGATTAAACAAGTTCACAGGAAGAATGTTTGGCTTGCTACGGGTCCCGGCGGCCTTAAGCCGATCTGGATCCTAGCGCCGGTAGCGGTCCGATTTTCAGGTCGTTACACGCACAGTCACTCATATTGAGGAGGATGAGCAACTATTGATGTCCAGGTTTCTAGGTGGTCTTAACCACTATATTGCTGAAGAACTTGACATGTACCAATACAATACCATAGAGCATATGATTGATAAAGCAATAAAAATAGAAAGGCGTCACAAGGGCAGAAATAACCTTAAAATCACATACAACAAGTTCTCAAATAGTGGTAGTGGATTTCAAGGCTATAGAAATGGAGAAAAGAAAGATTAAAAAAGCCAATCCAAGGGGACAAAGATTCGGTCTCCACTAACAAAGGACATTTTCAAAGGAATAACCAGCAACAGTCAGGTAATTCTAACTCTTTTAACCCTAGTAGAGATATAAAATGTTTTAAATGCTTGAGAAAAGAACACATTGCATCTCAATGTCCTAATAAGAGAGTTATGATAGCAACTACTAATGGAGGTGTAGTATCTGATTCTGATCATAGTGATGATGAGATATATGCTGATATGACTGAATTGATTGATGCTCATAATGAGTGTGATGATTCGGATGTGTTTGTTGATAATGTGTTACTTGTTAAACATGGTGAGATGCTTGTTGCTAAGCGTGCTTTGAATATGCAGGTTAAGGAAGAAAGCTTAGAACAACGGAAAAATATATTTCACACTAGGTGTTTGGTTAATGGGAAAGTGTGTATTCTCATATTGATAGAGGTAGTTGCACAAATGTGGCTAGTGTGTATATGATGGAGAAATTGGGCTTGACTTCTATTAAATATCCTAAGCCATACAAATTGCAATGGTTGAACGATTGTGGTGAGGTTATGGTTACACGCCAGGTGGTTGTATCATTTTCTATTGGTAGGTATAAGGATGAGATCTTGTGTGATGTGGTACCTATGCAGGCAAGCCATATGTTGTTGGGTAGGCCGTGGCAATATGATAGAAAGGTGCAATATGATGGATTCAACAATAAATACTCCTTCACTCATGAAGGAAAGAAGGTTATACTTGCTCCTTTATCACCTCAAGAGGTATATGCTGATCAAATAAAGATGCTGGAGAGGGAGAGGAGGGCTTCAACCTTGGCTACAAAGGAGAGTGAGAGCTTGAGTTATGCGAAAAAAATGAGAGAAAAGAATGAGTTTGAGGGTAAAGAGGCTGAAAAAGAATCAAGACCAATAAATGGCTCATTGGTGATAGAAAAGATGCAAGAGGGGAGGGCAAAATAGACATTTTATGTGAGAGCGAGAGAGGTTAAGAGTACTATTTCTTCAGGGCAGCCCGTGTTGCTTATAAGGTATAAGGAGATTTTATTTGTTGACACTGATATTAACTTTTCTTCTTTGCCTTCTAATTTTATGTCTATGATGCATGAATTCACTAATGTCTTTCCAGATGAGCCACCTACTGGATTGCTACTGTTGAGAGGGATTGAACATTAGATAGATTTTATACCTAGTTCTACCATCCCAAATAGATCAGCTTATCGAAGCAATCCAATGGAAACAAAGGAGATGCAAAGGCAAGTTGACGAGCTTATAGAGAAGGAATTGGTGAGAGAGACTTTAAGTCCATGTGTTGTTCTTGTGCTGCTTGTTTCAAAGAAGGATGGCACTTGGCAAATGTGTATTGATTGTAGAGCAGTTAACAAGATAACAATGAAGTACAGGCATCCTATACCTCAACTAGATGACATGTTGGATGAGCTTCATGGTGCCAGGTACTTTATAAAAATTGATCTTATGAATGGATATCATCAGATTAGGATGAAACTTGGTGATGAATGGAAAACTGCATTTAAGACAAAGTATGGTTTGTTGAATGCATCTAGTACGTTTATGAGGCTAATGAACCATGTGTTGCGTGCATACTTGGGAAAATTTATAGTTGTTTATTTTGATGATATCTTGATCTATAGTAGGTCTCTCGACGAACATATTGAGCATGTTAGGTTGGTTCTGCAGGTTTTGAGGCAAGAGAGCTTGTATGCTAAACTTAAGAAATGCACATTTTATATAGATAGACTTATTTTTCTTGGTTTTATTGTGAGTGCACAGGGAATTGAGGTAGATGAAGAGAAGGTGAAAGCTATAAAGGAGTGGCCTATTCCTAAATCTATTTCAGATGTGAGGAGCTTTCATGGCCTTGTAGGCTTTTATAAGAGGTTTGTATGGGATTTCTCTACGATTACAACACCACTCATAGGAATTATTAAGAAGGAAGTTGGGTTCAAGTGGGAAGAGGAGCAACAAAAAGCTTTTGACTACTTAAAAGGGAAGTTAACATCCGCTCCTATATTATCTTTATCTAACTTTGATAAAACTTTTGAAATTGAGTGTGATACTTCTGGCGTAGGTATTGGGGCTGTGTTGATGCAAGAGAAGAAACCAATAGCCTATTTCAGCGATAAGTTGAATGGAGCACATCTCAATTATTCAACCTATGAAAGCAGCTGTATGCCTTGGTAAGAGCACTGGACGTGTGGCAACACTACCTCATGCCCAAGGAGTTTGTGATACATATGGATTATGAGTCCTTAAAGCACTTGAAGGGACAAGGCAAGTTGAATAAAATGCATGGTAAGTGGGTTGAGTTTATTGAATAATTTCTATATGTAATTAAGTATAAGTATGGGAAAGATAATGTAGTTGCAGATGCTGTGGTTGAACAATTGAGCATGTTAAGGACTTGTACATTAATGATGCTGATTTTGGCAATATGTTTGTGGCTTGTGAGCATGGAGCTTTTAACTCTTTTTATAGGCACGATGGTTACTTGTTTAAAGGTAAGAAATTGTGTGTGCCTAGATGCTCTATGCGTGAGTTGCTTGTGCTTGAATCTCATTGCGGGGGTTTGATGGGGCATTTTGGAGTACATAAGACTTATGACACCTTATTTGAGCATTTTTATTGGCCTTTTATGCGCAAAGTTGTTGAGAAAGTGGGCGCTTCTTGTATTGCATGTAGACAAACAAAATCTAAGTCTATGCATCATGGTCTTTATATACCTTTAACTGTTCCTAGTTCATCTTGGATGGATATTTCTATAGATTTTGTGCTTTGCTTACCTAAGACTAGGTATGGTAGAGATAACATATTTATTATTGTTGACAGGTTTAGCAAGATGGCTCACTTCATTCCTTGCTATAAAACTGATGATGCCATCAATGTAGCTGACTTATTCTTCAGGGAAGTGGTTCGACTTTATGGAGTGCCAAAGACAATTGTGCCAGATAGAGATGCAAAGTACCTTTCATATTTTTGGAAAGTATTGTGGAGTAAGTTGGGTACTAAACTCTTATATTCTACTACTTGTCATCCACAAATAGATGACTAGACAGAGGTGGTGAATAGTACTCTTAGTACCTTACTCATAGCTATAGTGGATAAGAATTTGAACACTTGGGAAGATTGTTTGCCTTTCATTGAGTTTGCATATAACCATAGCATACATTCTTCCACGGTATTTTCTCCATTTAAGCTTATTTATGGTTTTAATCCACTGACTGTACTTGATCTTATTTCTTTACCTTTACATGAGCTTGCTAATTTAGATGGTGTTAAAAAGGCAGAATTGGTGAAGTCCTTACATGAGAAGGCTCGGTCTAACATGGAAAAGAGGAACAAGGTGTATGCTGACAGGGCAAATAGGGGATGGAAGAAAGTGGTGTTTGTTCCTAGTGATTGGGTTTGGGTGCACTTTCGAAAGGAACAGTTTACAAATTAGAGGAAGAATAAGCTAGATGCTCGTGATGATGGTCCATTTTAAGTCTTAGAATGAATCAATGGCAATGCTTATACAATAGACTTGCCAGGTGAGTATGGAATTAGTGCTACCTTTAATGTGTCTGACTTGTCTCCTTTTGACCATGTTGCAGATTTGAGGATAAATCTTTTCGAGGAAAGAGGGAATGATACGAACCAGCAAGCACAATCACATGAGAATCAAGGAAGCAAAGATCCATTGGTGCTTCCTAGTAGACCAGTGACAAGAAGCAAAGTTAAGAAGTTTGAAGCAACTATGAACTTACACATTCAAGAACAAGTAATACAAGAATTGACTAAGCTTGCCATTGGCAATGTCTCGCAAAACTTGAAGACACACCTAAGCTACTCACCTTGCTTGAGTGTGTAATGGAGATAGCACTGCCTAATTTATTCGGCATTGTTATGATGGGCTTGGCTATGTTTAATTATTTAAACACTTGTTTTATTTTGGTTTTGCTTGGGCTTGTATTCTAGCCACATTTTATCTTTTAAGTTTTAGAGTGTTGGACCATGTTTTGGGTTTATGTTTTAATACTCATGTATTTGATGTGTTACTTTAGTGTGTGATTGGACTTGGGTCTTGTATGTGGTTTGGCTAAGCCTAAGAAGAGTGTCTTAGGGTTTTATTTTCTTTCCTTACTATATAAGGATAAGTAACACTTGTAAGAGGAGATTTAAATCTAAATTTTCAGGATTTTTTTTCATGCCTTTGGTGTGTATTGCTTTGAGTGAAAGTGAGGATTTGCTTTCATCAATTGTACCAAGAATCTTGGCTAACTTATCAACTATTCGTTGTGGCATTTGTTGGATTCTCATCTAAATCCTTCAATCATTGGTGTTTCAATTTCTCTAAGTGTGGGGTGCCATAGGAGGTGGATTTATCAAATTTTTAGATTCCATATCTATTTGTGCGTATGGATTTGTGAGACCTGCATGTCTATAAACTGATATTTCAGACTTCCATATCTTTAAATTGCGTTTCAGACCGATATGTCTGTAAACTGTAAATTCTTTATTAAAGAGACCGGCATGTTCATAAACTGCAGAAATCTTTGTTGAAGGGACCATATGTCCATAAACAGTAGAAATTTTGATGGAAGGGACCAGCATGTCCATACACTACAGAAATTTTTGTTGAAAGGACCTGATGCATGTCTATAAACTGCTGAATTTACAACTTTGTTATTGAAAGGCTCTTAGCCACTTATTTTTGTGATTTATTATTTGAGAAGTAGCGAAAATCACTAAAATTGTTTTTTTTTTCTCAGTTTTGTACTGGTTTCAGATATCTAGTTTTAATTCTAAATATATAATTTCAGTATTTAGATATCTACTCTCTTCTCTAATTTTTTAACAGTGGTGAATCTTTAACTGCATTTAAGGAGGAGCTATAGAATTCACGGCAAAAATCTCAAGTTTCTTTGATTAGATATATTTGTTGAGTGAAGTTAAAAAAAAACTTTGTGTGTAAAACAAATAATGTACACATCTGTAAGTATGGGCTTATTAAGCTTTATAAAACTTCTTCTTGCCTCTAAAAAGGAAGATATTATGCTGTATAAGAGAAGAAAGAGAGAGAGGTGTATTTTCCATAAAAGAGTTCTGGAAAGATGAAGAAGAAAAAGAAAAAAAAATCCTTTATATTTCCTTATTTTCTTCATTGAAGTTTAATTTTTATTCTCTTCATCTTTTCGTCTCTTTTATTATGATATTTTGAATATTTTGTTATATATTTGTTAAAGTTGTAGTTCCAGCATTTGATCTTTTTGTTGCTTGAAATTTGGTATACAAAATCATAATGCTCTATTTTCTAAATTTATTTCTGTCTGGTTTTAAATATCTATTTTTTATTTTTGATTATCTAATTTTAATTTTAGACATCTATTTTATATTTTAAATTGAACATGATATTGAAGTTTATTTTGTTTTTCAAAAGTGGCAATACAAATAGGTAGATTATTAGACAATAGATAACTCAGTTCATTATAGTTTGCAATTGAATTGAAGTTTCTATGATTCTTGAGAGAAGTTTAAGCCCAATTATAGTAACCCACATGTTGGAGGAGCAATAAGATTGACAACTTTAGACAACAAGTTTCAAAAGCTTGTCAACCCATATCGATTAAAGAAATTCTTTGCTTAGCGATCTAGGTAAAATTAGAGTTGTAACATCTTTGTGAAGACACAAGTTGAACCAAATAGGCTTTTTATTGGCAGCGTAAGAATATCCAGTGGACTTAAAAAGTTTCCTAGACTTCAAATTACAAGGTTCAAACAGCAACTTTTGAGAAACGGTTTTTAGTTTGAACTTTCTTTGAAATCAAATTAACAATAACAATAAAAATAAAAACAAAAAACAGGAAAAACAAAATCCAACTTGTAAAATCAAAAAACTATCACCAAAAATTAACTTTTATCTAAATGATTGATAAGAGTGTTTACGATTCCACCGTGATATTTTCTTGCAAAGGTCAAACGCTTTTCCTTACATACACTTGTGATTATTGTGCTTTACTCAAATTACAATATTTGCACTTATGACCCTTTAGGATTCGCTTCAACACTTTATTTGAATTGAATTCATAACCGCCTGTTCAAATTTAAATATTTATTAACAAATTATTAAAATTTTTTGTTAGAATGAAAAAAAAAAAAACATTCTTTTTTAACTTACAAAATGATCATCTTTAAAAAAAATAAATCATGAATGATTTTAAATTCAATAGATCTGAATTTTTTTCTTACAAAATGAATAATGTCAATCCAAGTGAACATGTATATCAACTTTAAATTCTGCCCACTTCGAATCACTGTACTTTGTACCTTAGCTCTGCATGTCAATTTTTTATTTATAGAAAATATTTGCTTGAGAATTTATCGGTAGGACTGTTGGATTCTAATTCTGGTACAATTCTTATTAAAAACTAGAATTAGAATTAAATGACCGGTTCTTTGATTTTTAGTAACTATATTTAAAATCAAATTTCAATATGATTCCAGTATAGTTCTAAACAATTTCGGTACGGTTTCAATTCAATTTAAATTTTAATTTTAATTTTTTTTATTTTAATTTTAATTTCAATTTAAATCTTGATTATTATAAATAAAATTATAATGTTGTAACATTTAGTTTTAAATAATAAATAACTAATATCAAAATAGTAATAAAAATAATAATACTAACAATTAATAAATAATATTATCAATATTAAGATGCATTATATATAATAAGAATATCATATTTTATATATAGAGAATTATTAATTATATAATTTTAATAAAAAGATATATGTATAATTAATATATAAAGATATATTATATCATTATTAATATGTAGTTCACTCATATAATATAATTAAAATTATAACATAATTAATATATTTATAGTTAAAATAATATATATATATATATATATTATAATTAACTAATTAAATTATTTAAATCATATTATTAAAAAAATTTAATAATTAATTAAAATATATAATTATTTTATAATATTATTAATAACCATCTAGTAGTGAAGAGATATTTACATTTAAATTATATAAATAATTTAATGGGATGTTGGCTAAAAAATTTCTCTCTGATATATTTTAAATTAATAATTTAAATTTATTTATACTCTATCTATAAATTTAACGATTATATTTAACGAAAATATCACGTTATTATTTCAATTAACACTAAAAATTAATATTTTAATATAATCTAAATAGATAATTATAAAAAAAATTTAAATTTTATCAATTTTAAAAATTTTTAACAAATATATTTCAAACTAATTTGTGATTTACCAATTTTAATTTTAATTTAATTTATTTATAATTTTAAATGATATATTTCTAAGAGCCAGTAAATTATTTTTTATTTTTTTTTACATTATCAAATACAATTTTTTGTATAGTTATCGGTTATAAGTATTGTGACAGTAATACTACTAGTAAATCAAAAATCACAATTTTTCTTATTTGAAAATTTAATTATATTTCTCATATCCACTTTAATAGAACTAAAAATCAATAATTAATCTAATTAATAAAAAATGGATATATTTTACTATGACAATTTATATCTTACCTAATAAATTTAGCAATTTTGAATTTATTAAAATAACTATTGACTTTTAACCTAATTAGAGGGAATATAATAAATATATTTATTAATTTACTAGAGTTACTGTTATCACAATATTTATGTTCTATAACTGTACAAAAAATTGATAAGATGTGTAAAAAAAATTGAGTTATTAATTTTTAAAAATATATCATCTAAAATTATAAAATAAACCGAATGAAAATTAAAAATAAAATCAAATTGATTGATTTGAAGTATATTTATTAAAAAATTTAGGATATAATTATTGAAATTCATAAAGTTTAAATTTTTTTAATAATTATCAATTATATTAAAATATTAATTTTTAATGCTGATTATTCTGTTAAATTTAACGAAAAAATAATTATTTTATGATATATTAATTAACTTTATAATTTTAGATATATTTATTAAAGCACGAATAATTTAAAATTTTTTTACAATTATATCTAAGTTAATTAATAAAAATAATTAAATAATATAAAATAATAAATATAATCAAAGAGAGTATGATAAATCTTTTCCTCTTCCTGGTCCATGATAGATCTGGTTTTTTTCTAGGTCCCTTCTTGCTGGGCTCCCTGATGGGTCTCTCCATGTTCTACCTAGTGAAAGGACCCATAAAATAAGAAAGAATGGTCAGGGGCCTACCGGGAGTGCCCCGGTGGAGGCCCTCCGACGCTCAGGTCAGATTTTATGGCTCAGAATAGTATATTTGGGCAAGGGTTGCAGAAAGAATAAAAATGGTGTCCAGGAAGGAGAAGAAAGAAGAAGAGAGCCCCCTTCTGCGTGGCCTCTACCGTGATATATATATCTGTCTCTCTGCCACAATGCTAGCTGTCTTCTGCCGCCCAGCTCCGTATGTACGGATGTGTCAGGCGCCTGCTCCATGCGTAACAGCCATTAATTCTCCTCTGATACGCATGCGGAAGGACCCACCAGCGGGGCAGGTTAGTCATTTTCCTCTTTCCGGGCTGGGTTGAATGGTAGGGCTGAAGTTGAGCCTGGTGAGGGCCTGATTATTGGGCCGAGAGGTTTGGGTCGGCTTGATTGAGGAGTCTAGGCAGAGTCCGGCCCTGTGACTGAGCGGGCTAGACCTGGCTCTCGAGGGGAATATTGAAGCCTTCGGATCATGGACTGTTTTCATGGGCCTGGCCTTTAGGCCGGGGTGAAGAAATCCAGCAGTCATCAATTGCTCCTTTATCTCCTCAGCAGTTATTCCATGACTGGTGAGGGGATAAATCTTTAATTTCTATTCATGACCGTGTGGTCTGAGAACTGCTCTTGTCAAAAGTACCATTTCTTTGCCTTTTTATTATTTTTGTCTCTTTACTTTGATGTTTGAATGTATGGCGTTATGGAAATGTGTGTTCGATGACGAATGATATTTCACCTCGGCATGTACCTCATCATTATTTTCTACTCACACTGTCTTCTGATTTTGTCAACTTTACTTATTTGATGGATCAGTCTGGCTCTACTGGGTCTTTGCTGGTTGAACCGATCCGGGCTAAGAGCTCGGAGTCTGGTTAAGCTTCTAACTTGCGAGTTTTTCTTATTCTCATGAGGGCATTTCTGTTTTTGGCTCGCGATCTCGTCATTGTCGCGAGCTCAGGAATATAATACCTTGTTCCTCTTGAGATATCCTTCCGGTAATCGGTGTGGTTTGAGTTGTAAGCTCCACTGGGATAGAGTACTCGTTCTTTTGTTGTTTTCCTGTTACGAGTTCATCCGAGCTGGGAGCTCGGTTCTTTGCTTTTCGCTTAGGCTTTTGTGCCTATAGCCTGTGACGGTGTCTATATCGCGAGCTCTGAAGTTCGGAATTTCACTTTCTTCACTTTGGTGCCCCGAGCTCTGTTGTGAAGTCGGACTTAATTTCTTGCTTTCTTGTCGAGCCTTATTCGGGCTGTGTTTCAGTCTGACTGTTCATTTGTTTGGTTTTAACTTTTCTTTTATAGGCTTATAGCCTAGTCGGTCCAGATGTGAGGCCCCTCCAGGCTTCCGGGAAAGTCAACCTTGGATTGCAGGGGTCGGACTATCTGTTTTTGGATTTGACCGTCTTGCCTTCTTGATTCTTTATCGGAGCGTTGGACTCTCGTGTATGTTTTTTGCCCCCGAGTATTTATGGGTTGTCTTCTCTCGAGCGTTTTGCGGGCTCTTTGTTGCCTGGACCTTTCTCTAGGTCAGCTGAGTTGGTTTAGTGTGAGCGGTCAATTCTCGAGGTCGGTGCCTCTTATGATTGCCCCTGATTCTCTGTTTGGCTTTGTATTTTGGTATGCATTTTGCTTAGGAATCACCTTGCCTTAATTCGGTCTGCCTATTGGGTTTACTAGTACTGCGCTCGTTTTCTTGAGATCGGCATGATGCCTTGGTACTTTTGGCTGTTGTGTGAGATCAAAGTCTCTCTACCTGATGACTCAAGCTCCTTTGGGAGGTCGTAGTTTAGCTTTTCATTTATGGTCCCGTGCCCCAATCTTTTATGTAAGATCAGAACTATGTTCTTATGAGTTGTTTTTGCTTTTAGCACCAGATGATCTTGGGGTGTAATACCCGGCTAGATTCCGGCATCGGAATCTCTACCTTCCGGCGGAATCTCCATTGGAATCTAGAATTTCTGAAGATGCCAGAGGCTTCTAGAGGGGTAAAATGTGTTTTCTAAAATGTTTTCACAATGATTTCATGGTTTTAAATGGAAAAGAATTGAGTTTTAAAAAGAAAAGACCAAGGAGGCGTTTGCCAGGTTCGGCCGCCGAAAGTGAAGTTCGGCCGCCGAACATGGAAAGGCTTCGGGAGCGCCTTTGGCCTTCGAAAGTCTTGTTTGAACGAGCCAAGGTTCGACCGCCGAAAGTCAAGTTCGGCCGCCGAACATGCATGAGTTTAGGGGGCACGTTAGGCTGCCGAAGGTCTCTGACCAGGCCACTTATAAAGGGCCCTCAGATCGAAAATGGGTGAGTTTTCTCCCCATTCTCGAGCTCAGGTGAGTTCATGTCTTCTCTTGGCCGTTTTCATGTTTTTCTTCATCTCTTTCATGTTTTCATGAGCTCCATGGTTGTTTTGAAGAGTTTTGAAGCTTGAAAGCGAGTTTTGGGAGCTTGGAGCTTTTGGAGCTTGGATTCTCCATACCTCCGAGTTAGAGATCACGCAACCCTCGATCTTCAAGAGGTAAGTGTAGATCTTTGCTCTCCTAGTGTCTTTTGAAGTTTTAAGTAAGTTTAATGGTGTTTTAATGGGTAGATATGCATGTTTAGGTTTATGTGGGTTTTATGCCCAATGTATGCTTATGTATGTTTATGAGTGTTTATGTGATGTTATGATGAAGTTTAGGCTAGTTTATGCATATGGGAGAGTGTATGCATGATTGGGAAAGAGCTAGTGAGGTTATGGGTTGTTTTGATGGTTTTGGCCTATGTGGGTCATAAACTATCTAGGTATGTTTTGATGTTGTTTTTGGAGTTTAATCTAGTTATTAAGCTCCTTTATGCATGGTTTAAGGTTTATGCATGTTTTGGTAAGGTTGGGTGCTTGTGTTGGGGTGTTTGGAAGGTTTGGGAGGCTTGAATGCAAGAGAAGCTGAGTTCTGCCCTTCTGGGAAGAACTCAGGTTCGGCCGCCGAAGGTGGTTTCGGCCGCCGAACCTGCCTTTGGATGCATGGATTAGCCGCCTAACCTTGCCCCCGAAAGTTGAGTTTTGGCTTGAAAGCAGACTTTCGGCCGCCGAAGGAAGGATTCGGCCGCCAAAAGTGCCTGACTTTCGTCTCTGGAGTGGGACTTCGGCCGTCGAAGGTGCCGCCGAAAGTGCCCGAGTTTCGTCTCTGGAGGGAGGGTTCGGCCGCCGAAGGTGCCGCCGAAAGTGCCCTGTCCAGCCTTTTCATGGTTGTTTTCTATGCATGTTTAAGTGATGTGTTAGAGAGTTTTTGGGGAGTTGTTTATGAGTTGTTTAGAGTGTGTTGGCACCTCATTCGAGTCCACCTGTGTAGGATCGGACCCGAGGGATCGAGGAGGCCATCAGTGCTAGCAGTTGCAGAGTCAGTCAGCGTCTGCCAGGAGGTGAGTAGAACTAAACTTAATCTTTTGTGTACGAAATCTAATGCCTAAAGCATGTTCATGCACCATGATTACATGTAATAGGATTGATTGCACTAGTTTCACGAATATGGCGCATTGCATTATTTGATGTTGTTTCAGGAGGTTTGGACCAAGGCGACTTCAATAGCCCATTTATGTCATTGAGTCCTGGGTACGTCCTTTGAGAGCCGGACAAGTACATATAGGAAAGTCCCTGTGAGCTCTCTGTGGACTAGGTACCCTGTCATGTATGTGAAAGTCCTGTGTGAGCTCCTTTGGGGGAGCCGGGCACCGACATAGGAAATTTTGAGGTCATGTCCGATCCTTGAGAGGAAAGGATGCTAGCAAAAAGAACTCTCAGAAACAGGTCCGTGGGGAGTAGATATTTGCATGAACCCCGAGACGGACAATATACAGTTATGTGATTTCTTTGTGTTATGACGCATTTCATGAGAGCATGTAATTAATGAACTGTTTTCTTTGTTTCTACTCACTGGGCTTTTTAGCTAACCCCTCTCCCCTAACCCCAGTTTTGCAGGTCAGTGGTAGGCCAGGAAGACGTCAAGGGTAAAGGTCTTGCTTATGTAATAGTATTAGATTAGTGTTTTAGTGTGGACATGTAATGTATTTTTGAGATAATGGATTGTAAGATAATGATTGTAATGTAAAGTAAAGTTATGGTTATGGATTAGAACTGTGCTTGGCCCTAAGACTTGGTTAGTCCCTTTTTAATACATGATGTATGTTATGCTAGATGTTGAGTTATGTTTGAACTAAACTTGTAGCATGTGTTGTGTACCACGCTATGGTAATGGATGAGGACCCTAGTGGAGGTCTTGTGTTGTGGTTTGATGCATGCACAGGTTAGGTTTGGTTCTTTGGATGTGACTCCGGCTTGATGTATGTTATGTAGACCCAGCTAGAGTTTTGATGAGGGCTCTAGTAGGGGGTCCTTTTATGTTTTCAGTTATGTCGCATACAGGTCAGGCTCGGTTTGTACATCAGATGTTTAAGTTTTTATGTTAAAATTTTGATCATGTATGGGATTTGACCAGGTGATAGGAAGTATGTTTGGCTTCCTACGGGTCCCGGCGGCCTTAAGCTGATCTGGATCCTAGCGCCGGTGGCGGTTCGGGCCGTTACAGAGGGGTATCAGTTTTCGGGTCGTTACAGAGTGGTATCAGAGCTTTGGGCCTCATTAGTACGGTGTGTTGAGCAAAGATACTCAAGGATTAGAGATATCCCACATCGGAAAGAGGTTAGCTTAGAGGTCATAGAAGGGCAAACACAGTAGGTAAAATCATGTCCACTAGGATAGGATGTTGAGTCCTGTCTTGTATGATGATGTGATATGCCATGATGTTATGCTATGTATGCATGTATGTTGCGGGTTCATGTGTTTTCATATGAACCGTATGATGCTAATGATTGATTGATTGCTTGCTTGTGTGTTGTTCTTCAGAGGAGCCAGAATGCAAGGTGCTCGTCGATCTGTGGAATCGACTGGAGTTCCATCTGAGAGGGAAGGTTTGGACACCTTTCCCCCTGCTCTACCAAGAGCGCAGTCGTGGGGAGTCAGCAGATGGGGAACATCAAGGGACCCTGGAAGGTCTTTTGATGAAAGCAGAGAAGCAATGGCTCCGAGAAAAATGTCAGCTAGTGTGAGGGAAGTAGAGTTGGATGTTCAGAGAAGGGATGTCAGTTTGGGAATCAGAGTGCTAGAGGAAGGCATGGGAGATTCTCAGGAGGATACTCAGACTCAGGATTCCAGGATCTCAGGTTCAGGAGGGATTGATCCCTCCACTCTGAGTACAGCCTCCACGAAAAGCAAGAAGTGGGGCAGAACCCTGAGGGGGAAGAAGAAGATGTTGTGGAGTCGGTTGAAGTCTAGTCTGGGATTAGGTGGTGGTTCGAGCTCTGGCTCAGGCAGTTCAAGGTGCTTGAGGTGCGGAAGGCCGCACAAGGGAGTCTGCCGTTATGGGACTAATCTATGTTTCAGATGCGGACAGGAGGGGCACATAGCACGTGAGTGTCCCACTGCGCCCAGGTTGGCTCCGTCCCAGCAAGCAGCTCCAGGTAGAGCGGCTCAGACAGTAGCTCCAGCCATGGCTCAGGTCTGTGGTCGAGGCAGAGGGAGAGGGTCAGCCTTTCTTTCTGAAGGTTCCCGTGGAGAAGGTCCGTCAGCTCCAGCTCGGATCTTCACCCAAGCTCAGCAAGAGGCAGACACATCGAACACAGTGGTGCCAGGTACGCTCACTTTTGAATGTTCTGATGTGTATGTTTTGTGAACCCTGGTGTTTTCCTCTTTCTTTAGTTGCTCTAGGAGCCGTTGAGAGGTTGAGTTGATAGCTTCTGGGCTAGAGTGTTCTCTTTGGGTCAGTGGACTCATGTGCGATCCATCTGTGGCAGAGTCAGTCTGCCGGTCCAGTTCAGTGTCAGTTGGGGGTAGATGCCTTCCACTCGATTTTGAGGTCTTAGACTTGACTGTCTGGACGTCAATCGAGGGATGGATTGGTTTCTGCTCGTGGTGCTATCTTGGTCTGTAGAGACAAGGTAGTCAAGTTCAGAGGACAGGATGGGTCAAAGGTAGTCTGTTGAGGGAATACAGTAGGGATGCCTAGAGGTTTGATGTCAGCCTGTCAGGCTCGTAGGGTGCGTAGGAGGGGTTGTCAGAGGGTTCTAGCTCTTGTTTGAGAGTTTAGCCGTCAGGTCAGGGAACCAGCCTCAGTGTTAGTTGTTAGAGAGAGAGTTCTTAGATGTTTTCCCAGCTAGTTGTCAGGTTTACCACCTGTCAGGGAGTTAGAGTTTGGAGTAGGAGTGGTGTCTGGAACCAGAACCATTTCTTTCCTTCCCTACAGGATGGCGCCTGCGTAGAGAGAGGTAGTAGTCAGAGTAGAGGCGAGGCTTGGTAGATAAGGGTTTTATCCGACCTAGTACCTCACCCTGGATTGTTCCAGTGTGGTTGTGGGAAAAGAAGGATGGATCCCTGAGACTTTGTAACAACTGTTAGCAGTTGACCAAGGTCACTACCAATGGCAGGTATTTCCCGTGCAGGATGGATGATCTATTGGGGCAACTAGTAGGAGCTGTTTGTTTTCCAAGATAGATCTGAAATCCGGGTACTACCTGAGAGAGTTAGAGTTAGTTTTGGGTTAGCAGTGAGAAGAAGCCAGTTAGTAGTGAAGATGGAGAGAAAGAGTAAGGATCAGAGTAGCGCAGTGGAAGCGTGTGGAGTTCAGGAGGAAGTTGGGTATTGCTAAGGTGGGTTTGGAAGACCTGGGAGTTTATACTCCAGCAGTACTCGTGTCTCTCTTTTAGGAGAGAGGTTTTTAGGTTTTGCTTGCTTGTTTGCTTGCTTATTTATGTATGCTTGATGTTATGTTTTATGCTATGCCCGTTTGTTTGTGGAACATTCGGGGACGAATGTTCTTAAAGGGGGGAAGAATGTAATACCCGGCTAGATTCCGGCATCGGAATCTCTACCTTCCGGCGGAATCTCCGTTGGAATCTAGAATTTCTGAAGATGCCAGAGGCTTCTAGAGGGGTAAAATGTGTTTTCTAAAATGTTTTCACAATGATTTCATGGTTTTAAATGGAAAAGAATTGAGTTTTAAAAAGAAAAGACCAAGGAGGCGTTTGCCAGGTTCGGCCGCCGAACATGGAAAGGCTTCGGGAGCGCCTTTGGCCTCCGAAAGTCTTGTTTGAACGAGCCAAGGTTCGGTCGCCGAAAGTCAAGTTCGGCCGCCTAACATGCATGAGTTTAGGGGGCACGTTAGGCTGCCGAAGGTCTCTGACCAGGCCACCTATAAAGGGCCCTCAGATCGGAAATGGGTGAGTTTTCTCCCCATTCTCGAGCTCAGGTGAGTTCATGTCTTCTCTTGGCCGTTTTCATGTTTTTCTTCATCTCTTTCATGTTTTCATGAGCTCCATGGTTGTTTTGAAGAGTTTTGAAGCTTGAAAGCGAGTTTTGGGAGCTTGGAGCTTTTGGAGCTTGGATTCTCCATACCTCCGAGTTACAGATCACGCAACCCTCGATCTTCAAGAGGTAAGTGTAGATCTTTGCTCTCCTAGTGTCTTTTGAAGTTTTAAGTAAGTTTAATGGTGTTTTAATGGGTAGATATGCATGTTTAGGTTTATGTGGGTTTTATGCCCAATGTATGCTTATGTATGTTTATGAGTGTTTATGTGATGTTATGATGAAGTTTAGGCTAGTTTATGCATGTGGGAGAGTGTATGCATGATTGGGAAAGAGCTAGTGAGGTTATGGGTTGTTTTGATGGTTTTGGCCTATGTGGGTCATAAACTATCTAGGTATGTTTTGATGTTGTTTTTGGAGTTTAATCTAGTTATTAAGCTCCTTTATGCATGGTTTAAGGTTTATGCATGTTTTGGTAAGGTTGGATGCTTGTGTTGGGGTGTTTGGAAGGTTTGGGAGGCTTGAATGCAAGAGAAGCTGAGTTCTGCCCTTCTGGGAAGAACTCAGGTTCGGCCGCCGAAGGTGGTTTCGGTCGCCGAACCTGCCTTTGGATGCATGGATTGGCCGCCTAACCTTGCCCCCGAAAGTTGAGTTTTGGCTTGAAAGCAGACTTTCGGCCGCCGAAGGAAGGATTCGGCCGCCGAAGGAAGGATTCGGCCGCCGAAGGAAGGATTCGGCCGCCGAAAGTGCCTGACTTTCGTCTCTAGAGTGGGACTTTCGGCCGCCGAAGGTGCCGCCGAAAGTGCCTTGTCCAGCCTTTTCATGGTTGATTTCTATGCATGTTTAAGTGATGTGTTAGAGAGTTTTTGGGGAGTTGTTTATGAGTTGTTTAGAGTGTGTTGGCACCTCATTCGAGTCCACCTGTGTAGGATCGGACCCGAGGGATCGAGGAGGCCATCAGTGCTAGCAGTTGCAGAGTCAGTCAGCGTCTGCCAGGAGGTGAGTAGAACTAAACTTAATCTTTTGTGTACGAAATCTAATGCCTAAAGCATGTTCATGCACCATGATTACATGTAATAGGATTGATTGCACTAGTTTCACGAATATGGCGCATTGCATTATTTGATGTTGTTTCAGGAGGTTTGGACCAAGGCGACTTCAATAGCCCATTTCTGTCATTGAGTCTTGGGTACGTCCTTTGAGAGCCGGACAAGTACATATAGGAAAGTCCCTGTGAGCTCTCTGTGGACTAGGTACCCTGTCATGTATGTGAAAGTCCTGTGTGAGCTTTTTTGGGGGAGCCGGGCACCGACAGAGGGAATTTTGAGGTCATGTCTGATCCTTGAGAGGAAAGGATGCTAGCAAAAAGAACTCTCAGAAACAGGTCCGTGGGGAGTAGATATTTGCATGAACCCCGAGACGCACAAGATACAGTTATGTGATTTCTTTGTGTTATGACGCATTTCATGAGAGCATGTAATTAATGAACTGTTTTCTTTGTTTCTACTCACTGGGCTTTTTCGCTCACCCCTCTCCCCTAACCCCAGTTTTGCAGGTCAGTGGTAGGCCAGGAAGACGTCAAGGATAAAGGTCTTGCTTATGTAATAGTATTAGATTAGTGTTTTAGTGTGGACATGTAATGTGTTTTTGAGATAATGGATTGTAAGATAATGATTGTAATGTAAAGTAAAGTTATGGTTATGGATTAGAACTGTGCTTGGCCCTAAGACTTGGTTAGTCCCTTTTTAATACATGATGTATGTTATGCTAGATGTTGAGTTATGTTTGAACTAAACTTGTAGCATGTGTTGTGTACCACGCTATGGTAATGGATGAGGACCCTAGTGGAGGTCTTGTGTTGTGGTTTGATGCATGCACAGGTTAGGTTTGGTTCTTTGGATGTGACTCCGGCTTGATGTATGTTATGTAGACCCAGCTAGAGTTTTGATGAGGGCTCTAGTAGGGGGTCCTTTTATGTTTTCAGTTATGTCGCATACAGGTCAGGCTCGGTTTGTACATCAGATGTTTAAGTTTTTATGTTAAAATTTTGATCATGTATGGGATTTGACCAGGTGATAGGAAGTATGTTTGGCTTGCTACCGGTCCCGGCGGCCTTAAGCCGATCTGAATCCTAGCGCCGGTGGCGGTTCGGGCCGTTACAGAGGGGTATCAGTTTCCGGGTCGTTACAGAGTGGTATCAGAGCTTTGGGCCTCATTAGTACGGTGTGTTGAGCAAAGATACTCAAGGATTAGAGATATCCCACATCGGAAAGAGGTTAGCTTAGAGGTCATAGAGGGGCAAGCCGAGTAGGTAAAATCATGTCCACTAGGATAGGATGTTGAGTCCTGTCTTGTATGATGATGTGATATGCCATGATGTTATGCTATGTATGCATGTATGTTGCGGGTTCATGTGTTTTCATATGAACCGTATGATGCTAATGATTGATTGATTGATTGCTTGTGTGTTGTTCTTCAGAGGAGCCAGAATGCAAGGTGCTCGTCGATCTGTTGAATCGACTGGAGTTCCATCTGAGAGGGAAGGTTTGGACACCTTTCCCCCTGCTCTGCCAAGAGCGCAGTCGTGGGGAGTCAGCAGATGGGGAACATCAAGGGACCCTGGAAGGTCTTTTGATGAAAGCAGAGAAGCAATGGCTCCGAGAAAAATGTCAGCTAGTGTGAGGGAAGTAGAGTTGGATGTTCAGAGAAGGGATGTCAGTTTGGGAATCAGAGTGCTAGAGGAAGGCATGTGTAATACCCGGCTTGTTCAGGCATCGGAGTTCTCACCGTCCGGTGGAATTTCGGATGTCGGAGTTGCCAGTAAAGGTGTAGCAAAAGTTTTAAAAAGGGTTGTAAAGGTTTTAAGTGTTTTCATGGTATTTAAGGAAAAAGGATGTTGAGTTTTGAAGAGAAAAAGGCGAAGGAGACAAAATGCAGTTTCGGCCGCCGAAGGTGACATTCGGCCGCCGAAAGTGCTTGAGGTTCGGCTGCCGAAAGAAAAGTTCGGCTTCCGAACATGGCATGGTTCGCCTGCATGTTTGGCCGCCGAACGTAGTTGACCAGCTCCTCTATAAAAGCCACTTAGGGCGGTGGAAGAGGAAAGTTTTCTCCCTCTTCCCACCCAAGGTGAGCTCATGTCTTCCTTGGCATGATTTCTTAGTTTTTTCATGATTCTTCAAAGTTGTAGTAAGCTTTAACTTGGTTTTAACGGTTTTCAGCAAATTTTGGAGTTGAAGCTTGCAAAGCTTGGTGCTCCACGTTTTGAAGTTGAGGTCACACCAACTCAAGAGGTAAGGGTTGATCTCTACGTTTTATGATGTTTTAAGCATGTTTTATGGATAGTTTTAGGAGTTTTATGGGAAGAAAGGGTTAGATGAGCATGGGTGTGCATGGGAGGGTTTTAGGGACCCTTTGTGCACTATGTGTTTATATGTTTTTGTTGTTAGAGTTTAAGAGTGTTTTAGGCCTCTTTGGGTATGTTTAGAGGTCTATGCATGTCTTGCGGAGGTTTTATGCATGTTGGGTATGTGAGGAAGGGTTGAGGAGAGGTGTTTGTGCATGAACTGGGTTCTGGAAGAACTCAGGTTCGGCCGCCGAAGTGAGTTTCGGCCGCCGAAAAGCCTTGTGGAGGCGGCTTCGGCTGCCGAAGGCTGCTTCCGGAAGCTGGACTTTCGGATCTGTCATGCACATTCGGTTGCCGAAGGTGCACCCGAAGGAGAGATAATAGGACTTTCGGTCGCCGAAAGTAGAGGTTCGGCCGCCGAAAGTAGGCGAGTTTCGTCTCTGGAAGAGACTTTCGGCCGCCGAAAGTGTCGCCGAAGGTGCTCTGTTTTGCCTTCCTTTGCATGAATTTTCATGCATGTTTATGAGGCTTTAGAGGGGTTTTGGGAAGGTGTTTTAGAGTTATGCTAGAAATGTTTAACACCTCATAAGAGTCCTTTTGTGTAGGATTTGATCTGAGGAGAGGTGTTTAGCTACAGTACAGAGTTGGCCCAAGTTAGTACAGCAGAGGTTCCAGGTGAGTGGGACTAACTATGCATGTTTTCAATTAAAGAATGTTTCAGCATGATCCATGCATCATAATTGCCATGTTAATGCTAGGATGGGTAATACTAAAATGTGACGAACATGAGACATGCATCATGAATGCCATGAGATAATAGGTTGTTGCACGAGAACCATGAAGATGCTGCATTGCATAGCTGGATGCGTATGCGGATGAATGTTGAATAACCCTTTAGCCCTAATTGCCCTGACAAAACGTTTTCAGGAAAGCCGTTTTCAGGAAGCAGTCAGGAGGCCTAATCGCCCTGACAAAATGTTTTCATGAGCTAGTCAGGAGGCCTAATCGCCCTGACAAAAGGTTTTCATGAGCTAGTCAGGAGGCCTAATTGCCCTGACAAAACGTTTTCAGGAAAGCAGTTTTCAGGAAACAGTCAGGAGGCCTAATCGCCCTGACAAAATGTTTTCAGGAAGTTAGTCAGGAGGCCTAATCGCCCTGACAAAACGTTTTCAGACATCAGTCAGGAGGCCTAATCGCCCTGACATATCTGTTTTCAGAAAGTTAAGTACAAAAGAAAGTTTACAAGTGAGTCAGTTAGGAAGAGGGCTATAAGTGACAACTTCTTCCTTGATGTGTATTATTGTAATGTGAAGTATGACATAAGAGCATGCGTTTTAATGAATGGTTTTTTATGGATTCCACTCACTGGGCTTTAGAAGTTCATCCATCTCCCCTATTCCCAGTATGCAGGGCCAGAGTTGATCAGAGATGATTAGAGGAAGACAAAGATGAAGAAGTTATGTAATAGTATAGTGTGGATATATATATAAGGTTATGTATATTTTGTGAAGAGATGTTTGGTATGCTGATAGGATGCTTATATGTTTAGCATCTCAGAAATGATATGTTATGTTATGTATGCTTGTATAGAAGTTTAGTTGTGGACATGATGTATGCTAAAGGAAAGTTATGTAAGTAAGGATGTACGAGTATGAAATGAAAGAGGTATGAAAGGAAAGACCATGTTATAAAGAGATAGAGTCATGTTAGGAAGAGTTTGGTATAGATATGTGCTTTGCCTAATGTATAGAGTGATGTTATGTCTATGGTTGGCTAATCCTATAAGGGGTACATGATCAATGAGTTTTAAGAAAGGATATGTTTTCATGATGTATGAAATGTTTTCAAGAACGAGTAAGTTTAAAGAGAAAAGATGTTTTAAGGAAGAATGAAATGTCTTACAGAGGATTTTATGGCCAAGCTTAATAAATAAGAGCATGCATGCGTTGAGCTTGAAAAAAATGAAAGAAGAGTTTTTAATCACAGTCCCTCGGGGTAAGCCTGGGACATTTAAAGGTATAAAATTTTATGAATAAAAGAGTGATCATGTAAAGGATTATACCAGATGTATAGAAGGAATGTCAGGCTTACTATGGGTCTAGGCGGCCTTAAGCCGATCTGGATCCTAGTGCCGAACAGTTTGGAACCGTTACGGAAGGGTACCGGTTACCGGGCTGTTACAGCATGGGAGATTCTCAGGAGGATACTCAGACTCAGGATTCCAGGATCTCAGGTTCAGGAGGGATTGATCCCTCCACTCTGAGTACAGCCTCCACGAAAAGCAAGAAGTGGGGCAGAACCCTGAGGGGGAAGAAGAAGATGTTGTGGAGTCGGTTGAAGTCTAGTCTGGGATTAGGTGGTGGTTCGAGCTCTGGCTCAGGCAGTTCAAGGTGCTTGAGGTGCGGAAGGCCGCACAAGGGAGTCTGCCGTTATGGGACTAATCTATGTTTCAGATGCGGACAGGAGGGGCACATAGCACGTGAGTGTCCCACTGCGCCCAGGTTGGCTCCGTCCCAGCAAGCAGCTCCAGGTAGAGCGGCTCAGACAGTAGCTCCAGCCATGGCTCAGGTCTGTGGTCGAGGCAGAGGGAGAGGGTCAGCCTTTCTTTCTGAAGGTTCCCGTGGAGAAGGTCCGTCAGCTCCAGCTCGGATCTTCACCCAAGCTCAGCAAGAGGCAGACACATCGAACACAGTGGTGCCAGGTACGCTCACTTTTGAATGTTCTGATGTGTATGTTTTGTGAACCCTGGTGTTTTCCTCTTTCTTTAGTTGCTCTAGGAGCCGTTGAGAGGTTGAGTTGATAGCTTCTGGGCTAGAGTGTTCTCTTTGGGTCAGTGGACTCATGTGTGATCCATCTGTGGCAGAGTCAGTCTGCCGGTCCAGTTCAGTGTCAGTTGGGGGTAGATGCCTTCCACTCGATTTTGAGGTCTTAGACTTGACTGTCTGGACGTCAATCGAGGGATGGATTGGTTTCTGCTCGTGGTGCTATCTTGGTCTGTAGAGACAAGGTAGTCAAGTTCAGAGGACAGGATGGGTCAAAGGTAGTCTGTTGAGGGAATACAGTAGGGATGCCTAGAGGTTTGATGTCAGCCTGTCAGGCTCGTAGGGTGCGTAGGAGGGGTTGTCAGAGGGTTCTAGCTCTTGTTTGAGAGTTTAGCCGTCAGGTCAGGGAACCAGCCTCAGTGTTAGTTGTTAGAGAGAGAGTTCTTAGATGTTTTCCCAGCTAGTTGTCAGGTTTACCACCTGTCAGGGAGTTAGAGTTTGGAGTAGGAGTGGTGTCTGGAACCAGAACCATTTCTTTCCTTCCCTACAGGATGGCGCCTGCGTAGAGAGAGGTAGTAGTCAGAGTAGAGGCGAGGCTTGGTAGATAAGGGTTTTATCCGACCTAGTACCTCACCCTGGATTGTTCCAGTGTGGTTGTGGGAAAAGAAGGATGGATCCCTGAGACTTTGTAACAACTGTTAGCAGTTGACCAAGGTCACTACCAATGGCAGGTATTTCCCGTGCAGGATGGATGATCTATTGGGGCAACTAGTAGGAGCTGTTTGTTTTCCAAGATAGATCTGAAATCCGGGTACTACCTGAGAGAGTTAGAGTTAGTTTTGGGTTAGCAGTGAGAAGAAGCCAGTTAGTAGTGAAGATGGAGAGAAAGAGTAAGGATCAGAGTAGCGCAGTGGAAGCGTGTGGAGTTCAGGAGGAAGTTGGGTATTGCTAAGGTGGGTTTGGAAGACCTGGGAGTTTATACTCCAGCAGTACTCGTGTCTCTCTTTTAGGAGAGAGGTTTTTAGGTTTTGCTTGCTTGTTTGCTTGCTTATTTATGTATGCTTGATGTTATGTTTTATGCTATGCCCGTTTGTTTGTGGAACATTCGGGGACGAATGTTCTTAAAGGGGGGAAGAATGTAATACCCGGCTAGATTCCGGCATCGGAATCTCTACCTTCCGGCGGAATCTCCGTTGGAATCTAGAATTTCTGAAGATGCCAGAGGCTTCTAGAGGGGTAAAATGTGTTTTCTAAAATGTTTTCACAATGATTTCATGGTATTAAATGGAAAAGAATTGAGTTTTAAAAAGAAAAGACCAAGGAGGCGTTTGCCAGGTTCGGCCGCCGAACATGGAAAGGCTTCGGGAGCGCCTTTGGCCTCCGAAAGTCTTGTTTGAACGAGCCAAGGTTCGGCCGCCGAAAGTCAAGTTCGGCCGCCGAACATGCATGAGTTTAGGGGGCACGTTAGGCTGCCGAAGGTCTCTGACCAGGCCACCTATAAAGGGCCCTCAGATCGAAAATGGGTGAGTTTTCTCCCCATTCTCGAGCTCAGGTGAGTTCATGTCTTCTCTTGGCCGTTTTCATGTTTTTCTTCATCTCTTTCATGTTTTCATGAGCTCCATGGTTGTTTTGAAGAGTTTTGAAGCTTGAAAGCGAGTTTTGGGAGCTTGGAGCTTTTGGAGCTTGGATTCTCCATACCTCCGAGTTAGAGATCACGCAACCCTCGATCTTCAAGAGGTAAGTGTAGATCTTTGCTCTCCTAGTGTCTTTTGAAGTTTTAAGTAAGTTTAATGGTGTTTTAATGGGTAGATATGCATGTTTAGGTTTATGTGGGTTTTATGCCCAATGTATGCTTATGTATGTTTATGAGTGTTTATGTGATGTTATGATGAAGTTTAGGCTAGTTTATGCATGTGGGAGAGTGTATGCATGATTGGGAAAGAGCTAGTGAGGTTATGGGTTGTTTTGATGGTTTTGGCCTATGTGGGTCATAAACTATCTAGGTATGTTTTGATGTTGTTTTTGGAGTTTAATCTAGTTATTAAGCTCCTTTATGCATGGTTTAAGGTTTATGCATGTTTTGGTAAGGTTGGATGCTTGTGTTGGGGTGTTTGGAAGGTTTGGGAGGCTTGAATGCAAGAGAAGCTGAGTTCTGCCCTTCTGGGAAGAACTCAGGTTCGGCCGCCGAAGGTGGTTTCGGCCGCCGAACCTGCCTTTGGATGCATGGATTGGCCGCCTAACCTTGCCCCCGAAAGTTGAGTTTTGGCTTGAAAGCAGACTTTCGGCCGCCGAAGGAAGGATTCGGCCGCCGAAGGAAGGATTCGGCCGCCGAAGGAAGGATTCGGCCGCCGAAAGTGCCTGACTTTCATCTCTGCAGTGGGACTTTCGGCCGCCGAAGGTGCCGCCGAAAGTGCCCGAGTTTCGTCTCTGGAGGGAGGGTTCGGCCGCCGAAGGTGCCGCCGAAAGTGCCCTGTCCAGCCTTTTCATGGTTGTTTTCTATGCATGTTTAAGTGATGTGTTAGAGAGTTTTTGGGGAGTTGTTTATGAGTTGTTTAGAGTGTGTTGGCACCTCATTCGAGTCCACCTGTGTAGGATCGGACCCGAGGGATCGAGGAGGCCATCAGTGCTAGCAGTTGCAGAGTCAGTCAGCGTCTGCCAGGAGGTGAGTAGAACTAAACTTAATCTTTTGTGTACGAAATCTAATGCCTAAAGCATGTTCATGCACCATGATTACATGTAATAGGATTGATTGCACTAGTTTCACGAATATGGCGCATTGAATTATTTGATGTTGTTTCAGGAGGTTTGGACCAAGGCGACTTCAATAGCCCATTTCTGTCATTGAGTCTTGGGTACGTCCTTTGAGAGCCGGACAAGTACATATAGGAAAGTCCCTATGAGCTCTCTGTGGACTAGGTACCCTGTCATGTATGTGAAAGTCCTGTGTGAGCTCCTTTGGGGGAGCCGGGCACCGACAGAGGGAATTTTGAGGTCATGTCTGATCCTTGAGAGGAAAGGATGCTAGCAAAAAGAACTCTTAGAAACAGGTCCGTGGGGAGTAGATATTTGCATGAACCCCGAGACGGACAAGATATAGTTATGTGATTTCTTTGTGTTATGACGCATTTCATGAGAGCATGTAATTAATGAACTGTTTTCTTTGTTTCTACTCACTGGGCTTTTTAGCTCACCCCTCTCCCCTAACCCCAGTTTTGCAGGTCAGTGGTAGGTCAGGAAGACGTCAAGGGTAAAGGTCTTGCTTATGTAATAGTATTAGATTAGTGTTTTAGTGTGGACATGTAATGTATTTTTGAGATAATGGATTGTAAGATAATGATTGTAATGTAAAGTAAAGTTATGGTTATGGATTAGAAATGTGCTTGGCCCTAAGACTTGGTTAGTCCCTTTTTAATACATGATGTATGTTATGCTAGATGTTGAGTTATGTTTGAACTAAACTTGTAGCATGTGTTGTGTACCACGCTATGGTAATGGATGAGGACCCTAGTGGAGGTCTTGTGTTGTGGTTTGATGCATGCACAGGTTAGGTTTGGTTCTTTGGATGTGACTCCGGTTTGATGTATGTTATGTAGACCCAGCTAGAGTTTTGATGAGGGCTCTAGTAGGGGGTCCTTTTATGTTTTCAGTTATGTCGCATACAGGTCAGGCTCGGTTTGTACATCAGATGTTTAAGTTTTTATGTTAAAATTTTGATCATGTATGGGATTTGACCAGGTGATAGGAAGTATGTTTGGCTTGCTACGGGTCCCGGCGGCCTTAAGCCGATCTGGATCCTAGCGCCGGTGGCGGTTCGGGCCGTTACAGAGGGGTATCGGTTTCCGGGTCGTTACATGGGGATTCCGGCCATTTTTTCTCCGGGAGATCTTTTAGATCTTCGCTGGTCTTCTACCTCAGTGAGGTCTTCTACCTCTCAGTGAGGTCTTCTACCTCAGTGAGGTCTTCTACCTCCCTAAGATCTCTATATCTCAGTGAGGTCTTCTCCCTCTCAGTGAGGTCTTCTGCCTCAGTGAGGTCTTCTGCCTCAGTGAGGTCTTCTGCCTCAGTGAGGTCTTCTGCCTCATTGAGGTCTTCTGCCTCAGTGAGGTCTTCTGCCCCAGTGAGGTCTTCTGCCTCATTGAGGTCTTCTGCCTCAGTGAGGTCTTCTGCCCCAGTGAGGTCTTCTGCCTCAGTGAGGGCTTCTGCCTCATTGAGGTCTTCTGCCTCAGTGAGGTCTTCTGCCTCAGTGAGGTCTTCTGCCTCAGTGAGGTCTTCTGCCTCAGTGAGGTCTTCTGCCTCATTGAGGTCTTCTGCCTCATTGAGGTCTTCTCAGGGAGGTCTTCTTTTGCCAGGACCTCAGTGAGGTCTTCTTATGCCAGGACCTCAGTGAGGTCTTCTTTTGCCTGGACCTCATTGAGGTCTTCTCAGGGAGGTCTTCTTTTGCTAGGAGATCTTGGGGATCCTGGTCTTTGTTGCTTCGGGAGATCTTTTAAGATCCCCACCGGCCGTTTTTATTTTGTTTTCCCGAGAGTTCTAAGGGATCCCGGTCTTCTTTGTTTTCCCGGGAGTTCTAGGGGATCCCGGTCTTCATGCTCCGGGAGGTCTTTTAAGATCCCCACCGGCCGTTTTTGTTCTGGGGTGACCTCGGGGCCCCGCCGGCTGTTTGTGCTCTAGGAGATCTTTCGGGATCCTGGTCATTTTTGTTCCGGGGTGACCTCTGGGCCCCGCCGGCTGTTTGTGCTCCAGGAGATCTCACGAGATCCTGGTCGTTTTTGTTCCGGGGTGACCTCGGGGCCCCGCCGGCTGTTTGTGCTCCAGGAGATCTTACGAGATCCTGGTCATTTTTGTTCCGGGGTGACCTCGGGGCCCCGCCGGCTGTTTGTGCTCCAGGAGATCTCACGAGATCCTGGTCGTTTTTGTTCCGGGGTGACCTCGGGGCCCCGCCGGCTGTTTGTGCTCCAGGAGTCTTACGAGATCCTGGTCATTTTTTTTCCGGGGTGACCTCGGGGCCCCGCCGGCTGTTTGTGCTCCAGGAGATCTTACGAGATCCTAGTCGTTTTTGTTCCGAGGTGACCTCGGGGCTCCGCTGGCTGTTTGTGCTCCAGGAGATCTTACGAGATCCTGGTCATTTTTGTTCCGGGGTGACCTCGGGGCCCCGCCGGCTGTTTGTGCTCCAGGAGATCTTACGAGATCCTGGTCGTTTTTGTTCCGAGGTGACCTCGGAGCCCCGCCGGCTGTTTGTCTTCTCAGTTTGGTTCATGGTGTCAGGAAATCTAGGGGATCCTGTACACCTACCTCCCTGAGGTCCTGCGCAAGATTCGGGCTCTGTGGCCTTACTGTCGCTTCGTCTTCTCAGTTTGGTTCATGGTGTCAGGAAATCTAGGGGATCCTGTATACCTACCTCCCTGAGGTCTTGTTCATCTTTTTGAATTTTTCTGCAAAATAAGAGCTTGCACAAAGCGTATATAACGAGAATGCTCGTTGTTAATTTAATAATATTCATCAATAAATAATACGTCGCACACGTCACTTAGTTTCATACTTCAGATGAACAATTTATAAAATACTATGCTTGAACATGTAAAATATTGTGAAAAGTGTAAGTATTATTTACACTTTATAATTCTGAAATCAATAATAACTGCAAAACTATAAAGTGAAAGTAAAGTAGAAGATTCTTGAGCTTAAATTTTGTCTGGTTGTGACGGTGATTAGTAATGAATTATTTGCAGGAGGAGTAGATTGTGTGTAAGCTAATTTTAGAGAATCATTTACAATGGCATTGTTATAATATTTATAAAGGATTTGGGTACCTACCTCCCGGTGATCAAAAGCCACGTCGACCACTTTTGCATGGATTGTGTGGGCGCGTCACTTTACTGCAATTCCCTCAAATTAATAATTTTGATATTTGGCCGACCTGCTGCAGTCCGAGCTCCTTTCGGTCTTGCTACTCCGACTGGCCGATCGACCACCACATTTACATACGGACGAAATGTTAAATCATGATTCTTATTGGAATTCACAGCAATTTAAGGATAGAGCAAAGAAAATGCTGAAGAAAGTGATGTGCTTGATTTCTTCATCCTTGGAAAGCGTGCGTTATTGGAATTCAAGAGTACCCTTATTGTTGTAAAATCCAGCCATTTGTCAACTCTCTTCAACATGTGCGATAGGCATGCTCATACCAAATCTTTCCCTATATAAGCAATCCATGCTAAAGCTGTTAGACCGTCTGCAGCAGATCTCAAATGGCTTGAGAAATTCAGCCAATCCCGCAAAATCAAGTTTCTGAGTTTGCTTAGCCTTAATGAGAAGCTCCTTCTGAACACTAAAAGCTTCTTGCGCAATCTTTGTAACCTCCAACACCTGTCCACCAATCTTCTCATCCGCAGCCAAAAACCCTACCAAAGAACTGTCCCAATAGATCGTCAAATGCCACAATTGATGGATCGATGGTCACATCAGCTCCACTAAAGTCCGAAACTCCGCGGTCCCTGAACGCCGACGTAGATAGCGCCTTTAGCCGCGCCACTACCGATTCGAGCCTGTCAATTAGCTTCTCCTCCATGAAGCAGAGCGAAATCCTGCCAACTTCATTCCTCTCCGACCTCATGCATTTTGCCGTCTTCAAGCTGGCCAACACGTATAACCCGAATCTCTTCTTCGATTAGTTTGGGCATCTGATAATTTTGTATCTCCCTGTCGCCCTGATGCTTTCCATCTGTCCTGAAATGCGAGTCCAGCCTCAAACACGGCTTCGACCTCGACCACGAATCTAATTTCGAACATGGATCCGACCTCAACGAGCAATCTATCGCTGTGGTCGTCGGATTTGCCGAGTTTCTTTCTGTCTTGCTAAACACGGCTCCGACCTCCTGCATTACGCGAACCATAGCCGAGAGCGGCAACTGGACGCAACGATCATTTTTATCCGACCTGAAATATGAGCCCGATCTCAAACACGGCTCCAACCTCGATCACATCCAAGCTCGCGCACAGGTCCGACCTCAATGAGTAATCTATCGCTGTGGTCGTCGGATTTGCCGAGTTTCTTTCTGTCTTCCTAAACACGGCTCCGACCTCCTTTTTTGTCACGGACTCCTCTTCTCTTTCTCTCGCCTTCTTCTTTTCTTTCTCTTTTCTTTTCCCTTTTTTTTTTTTTTACATATACAGCAGACCTCAGAATTTTAACAAATACATATACTCCTCACCCTTCTTTTTTTTTTTTTTTTTTTTTACAGAAAATATTCACCAGACTTCAAAGAAAAAATCAGCCTAATAAAATCTAATAAATATTAAAATAAATTATCTGAAAGACCATCAAAATATTCTTTAGCACAATGAACCTTTCTTTTCAGCTGGGTTATCTG
Organism: Manihot esculenta; assembly: GCF_001659605.2. Lineage (NCBI taxonomy): Eukaryota > Viridiplantae > Streptophyta > Magnoliopsida > Malpighiales > Euphorbiaceae > Manihot > Manihot esculenta. Next base: position 17,011,275 of record NC_035176.2, on the reverse strand, counting down.
CTCAGACTTTCGTACCTTATGTGGATCTCAATGGGTGGATCTGAAAACTTTTGAGATAGTAAAATCTCTTTCGTTTCCCACAGACGGCGCCATTTGATAAATCTTTTCCTCTTCCTGGTCCATGATAGATCTGGTTTTCTTCTGGGTCCCTTCTTGCTGGGCTCCCTGATGGGTCTCTTCATGTTCTACCTGGTGAAAGGACCTATAAAATAAGAAAGAATGGTCAGGGGCCTACCGGGGGTGCCCCGGTGGAGGCCCTCCGACGCTCAGGTCAGATTTTATGGCTCAGAGTAGTATATTTGGGCAAGGGTTACAGAAAGAATAAAAATGGTGTCTAGGAAGGAGAAGGAAGAAGAAGAGAGCCCCCCTTCTGCGTGGCCTCTACCGTGATATATATATTTGTCTCTCTGCCACAATGCTAGCTGTCTTCTGCCGCCCAGCTCCGTATGTACGGATGTGTCAGGCGCCTGCTCCATGCGTAACAGCCATTAATTCTCCTCCGATACGCATGCGGAAGGACCCACCAGCGGGGCAGGTTAGTCATTTTCCTCTTTCCGGGCTGGGTTGAATGGTAGGGCTGAAGTTGAGCCTGGTGAGAGCCTGATTATTGGGCCGAGAGGTTTGGGCCGGCTTGATTGAGGAGTCTAGGCAGAGTCCGGCCCTGTGACTGAGCGGGCTAGACCTGGCTCTCGAGGGGAATATTGAAGCCTTCGGATCATGGACTGTTTTCATGGGCCTGGCCTTTAGGCCGAGGTGAAGAAATCCATCAGTCATCAGAGTATATATACATACAATAAATTAAATTTTTATTAAACTTAGAATAGCCCCAAATAACTATTTTGTTTATACTTTTATTTATAATTTTCTACCATACATTATCTAAGGATTTATAAAATTAAGTTTTAAATTCATTAAATAAAGTGCTATAATTTTTATAATATATTTTTTAAGATTATTGATATTAAAACTATAATTTCATTAAAATTATTATATATATATATATATAATTATTTGGTACAATTTAGTTTCGGTATGATTCTTGTTTAAAAATCAGAATTAAAATGAAATAGATAAATAAATTCAATTCGGCCTATTCAATTTTTACAACTGTCTTTCGGTCTGATTTTTTATTTCTATTCGAAACTCCAATAACCATCCACAATCCTACTTACCACTAGCATTTTACATATAAGAAATAAAAAGATACTAAAGAAAAACTGTTATACTAATTAAACACCATTCACTGTATACTTGTGTATCTCTTTTTTTTTGTCCAGTTTGTTCCATATTAGGAGTCTAATTTCATGGATTGAACAGCAAAACCCTCGTGATTCTATTGCTCATATAATTCTTTACTAGTTAATGCTTACTTTGCTAATGACTTTTGCCTATCCCCTCTGGCCGTCTTCAAAGTGAAACATTCCTTTGCTTCTTCATTTTCCAGCACAAAGTTTACAATAATTTATAATATAATTTTTCTACGGAACTGTTTTCATCTTTTTTAAGATCAAACAAATTAATCTCATCTCTTTTTTTTATGTTCAACAAATTAATTCTTCTGCTTAAATTCGTTGTTACTTCTAATGAAAAATAATCAAAATGCCCTTCTAAAGAACTTGAGAAAATAAATTTTGTTTCTATTTGCTTATTTTGCAAGTTATTCCACATTGAAAATGGATTTAAGAGTATTTCAATAATTTTTTGTTATAATTAACAATAAATAAGACATAAATTGGACAAATTACCATATATTATAGCGGAATTTGTCATCCCACCTAATTTCTAGTACCCCAACAACAGAATAATATTAAAAAAAAAAAAAAAAATACCAGAATGCAAGCATGCATGAATACATGTCACCACCCGGACAAACAGACAGAGCCATCTCAGCTTTGCCGATTTCGTTTGATTTCATCATCCCATTGGCAAATAATTTAGAAAGTACTTATTTGAATATTTGATGCCCAACACTTGATCACCATGACCTTACATTAACCAATTTCCCTCCAGACACGCTACTAGCAAAGGTTAATTGCCTTTAGTAATCAACCACCTTTTACTTAATTATTTGAGCAGAGATATTTCCTTTTGCTTCCATAAAGAGACTTCCCATACCTGCCAGATTTATATCATAAGCCTTCATCTCTATCTTCACTTCAAGGAGTTCTCTATATCTATCACAAACCGGTACTTCACATCTCTCTTTACTACCCTTTCAAGAGCTTCATTTGCATAATCAATAGGGATTAATTCTATCTCGGGATAAATTTTTTTAGCAGCACAAAAGTCCAGCATTTCTTGTGTCACTTTTGTACCACCCGTTATGCTACCAGACACGGTTCTCATACCTGTAATTTGTTTTTGTAACAAAAGTAACCATCAGTAACAAAGGCTAAAGCTCAATAACTTAAAACAGATTTTAATTCTAAAACTTGCATGATTACCCAGAATGAGAGATGCTGGACTGAATTTGACTTCACTTGGGAACCCCACAAGAACAAGAACCCCAGCAGTCTTCAAAAGTGACATGTATGGGTCAAATGGATGATCACCAGAAGCTGTGTCAACTATAAAGTCCAGTGATTTAGAGAGTGCCTGCAAAAAAGATCTCATTCGTGTTTTAGAAAAAAAATAAATTATAAAAAGGCAGATCGATTTGTTCTTTTCATATTGTGTTCACAGAGAAAGCTCTGGTAAGAAGATTTAACTGATTTTACCTTCATCTGTTCTTGGTCAGATGAGACAACAAAATTGTCTGCACCAAGCACACCCAAGGCTTCCTCTTTCTTAGAAATGCTTGTGCTAAAAACTGTTACTTTCAGTCCAAAAGCCTTCCCAAACTTCACTGCCATGTGACCAAGACCACCTAGCCCAATCACTCCTAGAGATTTACCAGGTTGGTTCATCCCATGTCGCATCATGGGATTGTAAACAGTAATTCCAGCACATAGCAGGGGTGCTGCTAAGGCCAATGGATAGTCATCTGGTATCATAAAGCAGTACCTGCAGATTTAAAAAATAAAAATTAACATCTTCAATAGCTAAAGCTAGCTCAATTTCCTGAAATTGGGCAAGTGGTCGACTCTACAAGCTATAGCATCACGTTCCTTTTGCCACATCCTTGCACTATGCTCCTCTGAAGTGAAGGAACAGAAGTGCATTATCCCGGCAGTTGCAAGAATTAGCACATGTCTAACTATGAGCTCAATAAAGTGGAAAACAATCACAAATGTCACAATATAATTCCTCCATTAATTTCCTTATTCCATGTAATACAATGAAATCCTCACATCAGAGATCTAAGACAATTGTGAGAAAGCCTGCATGCAAAATTGTTGCACAAGGGAAATTACATATCCTGAAGTGGAAAACAGTTTAGCAGCAGAAATGAATAATATCTTTCAGAGGCATATAAAGCAGGCACAATACAGAGGATTTATATCATTTTCCATATAATAAAATAGAAGTGGAAGGATAAGAATAAAAAGATTGACTCAAGGGGACTTGCCTTTCATGGACAACAATGTAGCTAGAATATCCTCCTTTTGTGATTGTACCGTCAAGATCAATGGCATTAAAAGTAAAAACTGACCCTTTTTCACAATGAACTTCTTCCCTATCATTACAATACTCGCATTCTTTGCATGAGTTGACATAAGTGCCTACTCCAACTCGGTCACCAGGCTTGAAGCGGCTAACATTAGGTCCAGCCTCTTGTACCATTCCAACAATCTCATGTCTGCATGCAGCTAGTAGTCATGGACTCATAAGTTTAAGGAACTTATCAAACTAGTGAAATTATAATCAAGCCACATACCCTGGCACCAAGGGATACTTTGAATCCCCAAGTTTATTCCTAGTCCAAATAACATCAGCATAGCAGATTCCACAATGTGTGATTTTTAGGGAAACATCATCTTCCCCAGTAGTCCTGAAAAGCGTTTACAAGATTAGCTAGTAAATCATTAATACAAGTTATCAAACTGATAGACCAGAAAATGAAATTCAAAAAGGAGTGATACCATCCTCAGTGAATCTAGGCCTTTGATGAACCATAAGAATGCTGCTGTTCTAAATATGATGCTGAGTACTAACAGTTAGAAAGTAAGAATTTATTGTAAAGAGAGAAAGAAAATACCCCAATTTCCAGCTTTTACTTGTTGGAACATCAGTATTGGGCAGGAAACCTTTTTTTCATAACAACATTATTTTTGAAAAAGGGGCTTCATTCCGTCAGTGATTCAAGATAATCTGGGACATCACTTGTGAAGCTTTTGTTTTTCTTTTATCTTAAGCAATCTGAATCTAAAACAATTTTCTGAGAACTTATGTGGTATATTCCAGGTTGTCTATATCATCACATCACTTTACATCATGTGTTATTTCATAAGATGCCAAGAAAACACAAAGTTTGACATTAGTATTTGAAAAATGAAACCAAACGTTATATAACAGGACATAGGCATGAGACAACAAAAACAGTCAATTGGAAAAGACCATTTCAGTAAATTTTCATAGATAAAGAGTAAGATGCATCAAACATACCTGCGCTTGAACTTGTATGGTGATAAAACTCCAGATGGATCTCTAGCTGCCCATGCAAAGCAGTCCTCCTTTACACTCTCAGAACTCATTCCTAAATGTCAACGATTCCACCATTAAGCATTGGCTAATCAGTTACTCCATGTAAATGAATCCCACATCAGTTTGGGATAAGGTAATGCACCCTTTATAAAAGCCTTAGGCACTTCTTCCTTGAGCTAACTTTTGGGTGAGTTAGACCTGATATAAATTTAATATGGTATCAGAGCCTCCCACCGATGTTGGATCTCCCGTAAATGTGTCACGTTCCAGTATAGTCCTGGGCGTGAGGGAAATTCTACATCGGTTTGGGATAGGAGTAATGTGCTCCTTATAAAGGCTTTAAGCACTACTTCCCTTCAACTCCTCCTCTGAACTATCTTTTGGAGTGAGTTAGACCTTATCCAAATTTAACAATATAAAATTTCTAAATAAAAAGTATTTTTAATAAATAACAAATTGCAAGTTGTAAGCTAAGATTGGGTTGCATCAGAGTGGGAGAGGGAGTGAAAAAGAAAATAGACAAGAGCTTAAAAAAGGAGAAAGAGAAAGACAATAAAAAGTTTGAGCACAACAATTAGCACAGATGTAGATGAGAAACAACCAATTGTATTTGTTTTCTTTTAGCTTATATCTTAAAGGAGCTCAAAATGCTTTAGGAATTTCATTCCACACCCAAAATGAACCAAACATGACTAAAATTACTCATACATACTAGTCAACCAGGTCAAAATAGGATTACACCAAAGACATCTTCTAAAAATTCATTGTATTGGAGATAAGCAAGGAGGTAGTTTAGCTGAAGTTTCAGACAGCCCATGAATGTTACCCTTTGTCTGGATTCCTAAATGTATAGGAGAAATTAAGGAGGAGAACTGGAGAGAAAAGAAAAGAATAGAAATTTGATTTCCAAAGGGAAATATAATTTCTTTTTACCCATACAATTTAAAAAAGGATCCTCTAGTTTAAAGGGCATTAAAGATTTTTCATACAAATAATCTTATCTCCATTTCCCACCAATTTGGAGTGAAATGTTTTAGGTTCACTCTAAGGGATTGAGAAATGATTTCTCTTGTTTTCTCCTCTTTTCTCTCTTCTAGTCATTGTCCAAAAAAGATAATTTAAAGAAATCAAATTTAGTTTCTTTTCTTTTCTCTCCAATTCCCCAACCCAAACACAGATAAGAAAAAGATAACAACATTTTGGGACGCTGAATAGACAATTAGGACAAACTGGAAAAACACCAATGTTTAGATCAAGATAAGCGCATGGGAGGAAATATTTAATTCGAGGAAACATAAGTTTACTCTCAAAGGCGCAATCAAAGAGTGAATCAAACGTCAGGATAAAATCTAGGACTAATTAATAAAACAAGAAGTTTAAATGCTGGTCCAAAGATGTTCAAATTTGGGATCTTCGATCAGTGAGTACAATACCGTCAATTGTAACAAATAACATTAAATTTAGCGAAATCAAATAGATATTGATTGTTGAGTAAAATAGTATGACTGAAATGAGATTCTACTAAAATCCAAGAGAATTGACAGATAAGAGTTGGATTTTATTTAGTACCTGGAATTATGAGCGTAGAATTAGGGCTTTCAGCGAACCAGATAACAATTCAGACCAGAGACGGAAGGTAGGGAGAGTGTATGTGTAGTTGATGTTGAGAGAAACAGTGTTCCTCACTAGTTCTGTGGAGGCTAAAAACTGAAACGCTTGGAAAGGCTAACAACCATTAATCTATATGATGTCCATAGTAAGACTATAACTCTAGAGATAATTTTAAAATAAAAAAAAAATTATTATTTTATCTTTATAATATAAAAAAACATTTATAATATAGAAAACTGATAAAACTACCCTCTCATTTTAAAAAATATATTAAAATATTATAATATTTTAAAATTTATATTAATTAATTTTTTATTAATTTAATTATTAAATATTTTATAATTTAATTTCTACCATTTTAAAATATTTATTAATTAATTTTTTAAATTTTTAGCAAGTCCATTAATAATAATAATTAATTTATGTAATTTATTATTAATTAGATAATATTGAATTAGTTTAAACATTATTCTAATTATCTATGATATCTTATCTACAGGTGTTTTAATATTCAAATATCAAAGTTAGAGAGCGAGTAGAATTACTTTAAATGAAAATAATCCAATTAAACTTAACAATAGAAAATATATATTCTATGCAGATCACAAAGAAAAATACAAAAACTCTTTCTTTCTTTCTTTATCTCTTGTTTTTCACAATCTTTAAGGCATGAGCTTTTACACTGAATAAAGAGAGTAATTCGGCTTCCTGTGATTACTTCTACTATCAATAGACCAGCTATACGAGATTAATGCTACAGTCATCCCGGTATTGTTTTCACTGCGCATCAAAAGATAGGTATTCCATCCACCCTCTTATATGCATATATTTGTATATGTATTGCATAATATTGGTAGCAGAGCTTTTAATGTTTTGTTTTGTAATTTTGAATCAATTAATTGTGTTTTAATTGATTAAAAAAAATCATTTTTTGCAATTTCATGGAGTTTTTCCATACATAGTTAAGTTATTATGTTTGAGTTTTATAAATTGTATTTTTTGGTATTTTATATTAGGTAAAATTGCACTACAAGAATATTAAAAAAAAAAGCTATAAAATTTCACAAGTGAATAGTCAATAATTTAATGATTAGTATTTCAAATATTTGATAAATCGTAAGTAATTTATTTTACCACATTTACAGAGTTTTAAATCAACATATTATTTCATTAATTAGATGAGAATGGAGGGAGTCATAGCCTTTCCAAGATGGCTCATTGAAATTGTATAACTATTTTTCTTTTGTTTATTCACTCAATTAGATGAGAATTTTTGGTTAAACATAGGATAATATGTGAAAACTAACTTTGAAAAAAAAAATCTCTGAGAGAACTGACTCATCAAATAGACATTGGAATCCAAAAACCATTTATTAGAAAAAGTCTAGATAGTGGGCTTGAATTGCACTCTCTAATTTTGAGAGTGGACTTCTCTAAGGTAATGCAAAACTAATAGGATTTTGCTGTAAGGCAATTTCTTATTGGTTGTAGTATGAAAAGTCTATTTAGGCCTCTTTTCAATATCGTTTCTTCATGAATTTATCGTTGTTGGATGCAAAATAATTTTCTTGATTTTTTGAAATCTGTTTCAAAACAGAATAAAAGAAAGAATAAGAGAAATGGTGAACGTCAATCACTACTACAAAATAAACATGATATCAGTCCTTCTCCTCTTCACACAAAGAAATCAATACTAGTGCCCTAATCTCTATAAGTTTTCTCACTAGAATCATGGGCTAAAAAAATAGGTTTGAGAAAGTAAAGGGTTTTCATCTTTAAAAACTTATTCGTAGGCACACTAAGCTCGAGAAAGAGTTTAGTATTCACAATTCATTCATTTTGTTGCAACAATCTCAATTGTTGTAATCTTCTATATATTGCTTCCTTGGTTTTCTCCATCTCTATAAATTTAGGAAGAAGTTAATAGTAATGGAAAAAAATAAAATATGAAAATCTATAAATCTCGATCCTTAATCTCAAGGTGTTAAAGAAATAATCTCTGAACCCTTGCCTAAATCCCTTTTTGTTTTTAGTTTTTTATCATTTTAGTTCTCTTTAGATCAAATTGGAGGCAAAGTCCAACACCAAACATGAGCTAGTATTTTTAGATTTTAGGATTAAATAATGATGGAAATTTTCCTGTTGCAAAAGTATATAAGTTTTACAATGGAAAATAAATTTGGTCCTTAATATCTTAATATCAGTCAATTGTTGCTAGAAATATGATTGCTAAAACTTCAATTTCTTGTAGTGATTTTAGAATTTATAGCATACATACATTTTGAAGAGTTTATAACTAATATAACTTCTTCATAGGAAGTAGGAATATCAATATGATCAGTTTCTTTATTAATGAACCATTCATCTTCATGAAGAAATGCATCTTTGTGGTGGTCTCAAAATCCTATTTGACTTTATTGGAATTCGAATAGATTTGATGATATGTTAGACCATCTTATTTTAATAAGATTAAGATCTACATCTATATCCTCTATTTGTTAGCTTGAATTTTGTTCCTCAAACACTAATTTTCTTCCTTTATCTCCCTCTTGGAAAAAATATTCCCCCAAGAATTTTACATCTTTGTTAATGATAACTCTTTGCTTATCATGAATATTAAAGTAATATATGAAATCCTCCTTGAGATAACCAATAAATTGGCCTAACTTTAATATATCTTCTAATTTATCAATTTTCAATTTCTTTAAATATGTTGAAAAATCTCAAACCCTAACATGCTTAAAACTAAGAGGTTTACCAAACCATATTTTGGTGGAGTAGTGGAGACTAATTTATAAGAAAGTCAGTTAAGTAGATTCAATATTGTTTTTAGTGCATTCCCTACGAGGAGATTGGTAAATTCCTATAGCTCATTATACTTCGCATCATGTCAAGCAAAGTATGATTCCTCCTTTATATTATATTATTTAGATGAGGAGTTTATGAAGGTGTTAACTCTGAAATTATGTAATTTTCTTTAAGAAATTGGCCAAATTCAGTAATTAAGTATTCACCTCCTTCATCAAATTGAAGAATTTTATTACTTTTTCCTATTTGGTTTTTTACTTCAGATTTAAACTCTTTAAACTTTCCAAATTACTTAGATTTGTGTTTCAATAAATATAAGTAATATACCTAGACAGATCATCTATAAAGAAAATAAAGTAGACAAACCCTCCTCTAACATTTTCCTTAAAAGGTCCATAAACATTTGTATGTATGATTTCCATTATTTCTTTGGTTCTTTGTGCTTGTCCTATAAACGTTTTTCTGGCCATTTTACCTTAGAGACAAGCCTCACATGTTGGTATAAGTTCCAAAACTAATTGAGACAAAATTCCTATTTGTACTCATTAATCTTTCTTTATTTATATGATCTAACCTTATGTGCCAAAGATATTTGAAATTATCTTAGATTGATTCATGACATTAATTTCACTTGATTTTTTAGAGTGGAACTTGGATTGAATATCTCCATAATAAAGGCCATTTTTATATATCCAGTGCCAGTTAATTTATTTTTTAAATAAATATGACAAAATCCATTCATAAAATGAAATTCATAGCCATTGCTTGTCAAATTAGAAACATAAATTATATTAACATAGACACTTAATATATACATATATTGTCCGAAAATAAAACATTATTATTTATATACAATATAACATAACCTACAGCTACAACAACAACCATTGCTCCATTGCAAAATATGACTTTCATGCAAGATCTTATTGCCATTAGTTCATGCAAATTGTTACAAACATGAGAACTAGCACTAATACCAATGATCCAAGAAGATGAAATAAGAGTATTAATAGATTCTAAATAACAAGAAATGGACATACCTTCAGAAGGCTTCACCTTCTTATTCTTCACATACTCAACGTACATTGGATAATTTCTCTTCCAATACACATCCTTTTGATAGTGGAAACACTTTGTCAGTTGGAGTAGCATCAACCTTCTTGTTTTTCTTAGACTTTTTCTTCTTAGCTATCTTATGTGAGGGACTAGTAACCAAGGCCTTCTTTCCTTTCTTGTTATGTTGCTTTCCAGTCTTACTAGTAGTGGAAATAAGAACGACCTCCTTGCCCTTATGACTTGGCATATTCTTTTGAGCAATCACCAAATGGTTAAAAAGCTCAGCTAAAGTGCACTCCATTTTATTCATATTGAAATTGGTAATAAAATTACCAAAGTTATCAATAAGAGATTGAAGGATCAAATCTAATTTTAATGTAACATCTATAGTAAAATCAAGAATGTACACCTACATCAGCTCCCTTATACATTTTCATCCTAAATAACTGCTTAGATATCTCATATCTTTGCACCCTACTATGTTCGCCAAAGAGCTCTCTAAGGTGAAAAAGCATCGCAGAAGCAGAAATCTATATTCTCATATTGCTTTTGGATCTCATCCTCTACAGAAGCTAACATGTAGCACCTAGCTTATAAATCCTCGTCCAACTTTTTACATGTGCTCCTCTTACAATAGTATATGATGATTGTTTTTCGAATTTATAACACTCTCTTTACAATCTTAAGGTAAAGAATATGTTTCAACTTGGAAACAAAAACTTCTAAAGCCAAAATACATTGATTGGAGCTTCACATAAGGTATTTAGTGCATTAACTGATCTTGCAAGAAATCAAATGTGTTAAGAATATTTTGACTATTTGAGCCTTGATGGTATATTTTCAAGTGTACTTATTACCTTACTGGTAATATTTGAGCCTTAATAGTATTTTTAAAGACGAACAGAAAAATATAAATGTCATTGTTATAAATACAACTATAAAACATAAACTTTCTTTCTATTTTTATTCTTCATTTTTATATCAGCCCTCTCAATTCTCCTCTTTATATTCTTTTTTTTTCTCTTGTATACTCTACTTTCTACTGTTTATTTTTTCAGTAGCAACCTATGCACTTTATATGTAAAGATTGCTTTCTTTGGTCAACAAGTGCTCATATTTAAGTGTGGTTGTTTTTCTTTTCTTGTACATGAATATTTCACCTACTAAAATCTCATGAACTCCAACAATATGTGTAAGAGACATTGTAATATGTTTTCTAAGAAAGTTACTTCTTGCATCAAATATTGAAATAAATAAATAAATAATTTCTAGTTGTACATTGATCCTAAGTTTCTTCCCACATCTTTCAATAAGGCCTTAAGAGGCATTGATTAAGCATGAAGCTAGAATCTGAATCATTGCAAAAGAAAGTACCACTACCATATAATCCTCACTAAATGCAAAATGCATTTGCAAAAAATGTTCAAGATTTCTATTTTTTGTTGGAGTGGATAAGCTTTTTAGTTTCTATATACTTATATGGGTTTTATTGACTAGTTGAAGGCATTTCCTTTGCTCTTTAATACTCTGACTCTTCATTTTGCCATATCGTACCTTCATAGGATATGACATGAAACTTATGTTCGATATATATTCATACAGTTGGACACTTGAATGATATATTCATGCATAGTTAATAGAGTATTCTTTTCTCTCAAGACGAGGAGCATGTATTCAGATAAAAATAATTATTTGGTTGTATTTTGGATGATATATTTAGTTATATTTGATACTCTATTTAGACTATAATTATTAATATTAGATCAAATCAAAAGTGGAAAAAAAATGTAAAGAGAAGTATACTATTGATAGAAAATTGATCTTATGTATTTCATAGAAAACTAATGTTTATAAAGAGAATATAACAATAGTGATGACCTATTTTTTTGAACTTAATATAACTGAAAATAAAAATAAAATAACAGATAAATATCTCTAATTTATTCCATGATTTCCTACTAAAAATGACAGCTCTTTAACATTCCTCCTTGGCATTTTTGTTACAGACTCCAATCCATTGTCTAAGAACTTCAAACCTTTCCTTGGGCAGTGCTTTAATTAACAAATAAAACAAGCTAATTTTTAGATAAACAATGGACCATAATCACTTCATTAGATTATTAAATTTCTCAAATCAAATGAAACTTGATCTTGATGTGTTTTGTCCTTCCATAAAATACATGATTCTTTGAAATTGATATTGCTGAAATGTTATCACATCTTATTTTAGTTGGACCTTTTTGTTGACAATCAAAATCCATTAAAAGCTTTCTTAACTAAATGACTTGATTCACAGTAGAGGCAGTAGCAATATACTCACCTTTCACTATCGATTGAGCTATTGTTTCTTGCTTCTTTGAGCTCCAAGTGAAGATACCATAACCCAAAGTGAACAAATTCTCAAAAGTATTTTGCAATCATCTAAATAGCCCCCCTAATCACTATTAGAATATTCCAATAGCTTCACATCTTCTTTTCCTGTACTTTTAAACATAACACCGAAGTCTATGGTGCTTTTCAAGTACCTAAGTACTCTTTTTGCTGCGGAAAAATATCTTTCAGATGGAGAATGCATATATCTAGACAAGGCACTCACAACAAATATAATGTCTAATCTATTGCTGTGAGATTCAGTAAGCTGCCTATGAGACTTTCGAATAAACTTTTATCAACGTTCTTTGCATCACCATCTTTGCTTAATTTTTCACATGTGGGAATTGGAGTACTCATTGGCTTGCAATCTTCCATGTGAAATTTCTTTAAGATATTTGTTTCATATTTCTTCTGGCATATGAAAATACCACAGCTTGATTGCTCCACTTTTATGGCCAGAAAATATTACATTAATCTAAGCCTGTCATCTCAAAAACTTGTTTCATTTTAGCTTTGAATGATTGAATAAGATTAAAATCTTCTTCGGTTATTAACATGACGTCAATGTACATAGACACTACTAAAATTTTGCTGCATTCTCCTTTGATGTATAAGGTGGCTTCATATCACTTCTCTTGAAACCAAGCTGCAACAAATGGATGTCAATTCTGCTATACCAAGCTCATGGAGTTTGTTTAAGGCTGTAAAGAGCCATTTTCAATAAATAGACATAATTTTCCTGTTTAGAAACTACAAAGCCCTCATGCTGCTCAATATAAATATTTTCATAAAGAAATCCATTTAAAAAAGCATACTCGACATCAAGTTAATGAATTTGCCATAGTGTCATACCTAGCAATAGGTGCGAATATTTATTGGTAATCAATGCCTTGTTGTTGTACTTATCCCTTCACGATTTGCATACAGAGCCATTAGAGTTTAATTTAGTTTTGACAATCACCTTTTGCATTTCAAGTCTTTCAATGAGCTACCATGTTTCATTTTTGTTGATCATATCTATCTCCTCCTATGTTGCTTTTCTCTAAGCTGGTAAAGATTTTGCTTGACTGAAGTTGCTAGGTTCTGAGATAACGAGATTGCACCTCTAATATACATCTTGCAGGGTTCTTGTACCTTTAATGGGCTCATCATCGAAAGTTTCCTCATCTGTAATAGGTTGTCGCTGGTTTGGTTGGCAATTAAGGACTTTAGGTTGCACTTTGCCTTTGTTGTCCCAATTCTAAACTGCCATTTCATTAAATTTGACATCCCTCCTCACAAGAATTTTGTTGGTTTTCAAGCAATAAATTATGTATCCCTTTGTGACAAGGCTATAACCAACAAAATTTCCTTTTTCTGCTCTTTTATCAAGTTTGTCTCTTTATTGCTGAGGAATTTGATAAAAACAAATGTATTTGAATACTCTAAGATGATGAATAGATGGCTTCACACCATACCAAGCCTTGTAGGGAGTGTTGCTCTTAAGAGCCTTGGTAGGTAATCGATTTAATAAATACACCGAATTGTTTATGGCTTTCACCCAAAAGTACTTCGGTAAGTTTTTCTCAAACAATAAGTATTTGACCATCTCCATAACAATCCAATTCTTCCATTTGCTCACACCATTTTGTTGAAATGTGTAAGTGATGGTCACTTGGTGTGCAATTCCTTCATCACTGCAAAACTTATCAAATTGGCTAGAGTTGTACTTAGTGCCATCATTAGATCTCAACATGTTAATCTTCAAATTGCTTTGATCTCAACATAGCAGGAACTTCACTTCTAGCTTTAAGAAAATAGATCCAACACATTCTAGAAAAGTCATTAATAAAGAGAAGGAAGTATCTATTACCATTCATTGATGTGATTTCATAGGTCCACATACATCACTATGCACAAGTTGCAACCTTTGAGAAGCTCTCCAAGCTTAGCCTTTTGGAAATGGAAGCTTCACTTGTTTACCTTGCTGACCAGCATCACAATCATGATGTTCAACTGTGATTTCTGATATATTTTCCACCAAAATTTTGCCTTCTGAGGTTGGTTAAACTCCTATGGTTGAAGTGCCCAAATCTTTTTGTTCCACAAATTTGATGACACGTAGCCTTAATAATTTGTTTGAATAAGTCTTGTATTAGTTTTTTATTATTATTCTTATTTGTTTTAGTTGTTGCATAATAGGTGGGTTGTTTCCTTGTAATTAGCTTAAGCTGTTAATTATTACTACTATTTAAGCTCATGAATAAAATAACCAAAGGCATGACAGAAAATATAACAATTACGTTTCAATTGAACGTAGAGGCCTTGGTTTCCTCTATTAAACCTTGTTCTTGTTCTTTATTTCCTTAACCTTCTGATTTTCCAGAATAGGTTCTAAAAGCAAGAGGCAGTTCGTACCAAAGTAGTATCAGAGCTCTGGGATGGACCAGAGAGTGGAGAAATTGGAGCAGACAGTTCAGTCCCTTTCTGGAGGACAGGAAGGAATTGCGAAGAGATTAGAAGAACTCTTTTCCCAATTGAACGTAAGAATGGATCAGCTGGCTACCCACTCTTCTCCAGGGAAGCACACTGAGCCTGAACCATGGACTCCGGAATCCAAGATTAAATCCAACGATTCGGTCGCTACCTCTTCATATGCGCCGAAAATGGTCAAACTGGATTTTCCACATTTTGATGAAAAAGAGAACGCCACATGCTGGATTTGTAGGGCGGAGCAATTCTTCCAATTTCATCATACCTCCGATGAGGATCGAGTGGGCATCGCCTCCTTCCACATGGTTGGGGATGCTCAACTATGGTACCAATTACTGAAGCAAGAGAATCCTGTCGTCACATGGACAGAATTCAAAGATGGATTTTATGCACGATACGGGCCCAATCAGCTGATTGATTTCTTTGGGGAGCTTTCGAAATTGCAACAGCACGGTACAGTTCACACTTATCAGACGCAATTCGAAAAGCTTTTGGCCAAAGTGGGGGGATTGGCGCAAGATAGACAAGTTAGCTGTTTTGTCAGCGGGTTAACACCATTAATTCGCACTGATGTTCAGGCCAATCGGCCAAAAACATTAGCAGAAGCCATTTCTCTTACCCGGTTGTATGAAGCACGAAACGCAGCTTCGGGGAAGGGGCTGCCAGCGCAAACCCGACCAGCACCTCAGGTGGTTCGATCTCCATCTCGGCCAGCATCAGATTCCATCAAAAGGCTGACATGGGATGAGCTCAATGAAAGAAAATGGCTAGGGTTGTGTTTTAAATGTAATGATAAATTTGGCCCTGGGCATAGGTGCAAGAAGCTCTTTTCAATTCAAGCAGTTCTTGAGGACAGTGATGATGACACTGAAATGGAGATAGAAGAGCAGGATTCAACAGAGGATGTTCCGGCTATATCCCTACATGCAATTGCTAGTTTTGAAGGACCATAAACAATGCGGCTATGTGGAAGGGTAGTCAGATTAGATGGAACGGTCTTGGTAGACTTTGGCAATACTCATAATTTCATAAGTGCAGAGTTCGCTAGAAAAGCTGGTTTGGAGCCAACAATAAGGAAAAAACTAAAAGTATAGGTAGCTTCCGGTGAGGAATTATCAAGCCCAGGTATTTGTACCCAGACTCAAATTTTAATTCAAGGAGAGTCTATAACATTTGATTTATATATACTGCCATTAGAGGGCTATGATGTCGTGTTGGGAACTCAGTGGTTGCGTACTTTGGGTCCTATTGTATGGGATTTTTCTAAGCTTTTAATGGCATTCAACTTAGATGGAAAGCAGGTACTCTTACAGGGCTCTTAAATTCATCCAAATCAAGCCATTTCAGCAATTCAGATGTAGTAGATGCTCAAACACATAAAAAAGGGGTTCTTATTGCAAATCATGAAATCAGACTCAACCATCCCACAAATTCCAAACCTACACCCTGAAATCTAAGATCTTTTAACCAAATTCAGCATGACCATGACCGAACCAGTGGGATTGCCACCACAACGCTTCCATGATCATAAAATTCCCTTAAAAAACCCAGAACCTATTTCAGTGAGGCCATACCGATATCCCCATTACCAAAAAATAGAAATTGAGAAAATAGTGGCAGAAATGCTTGCGACAGGAATAATTCAACCCATCCAAAGCCCCTATTCTGCTCCTGTTCTGTTGGTCAAAAAAGCGGACGGTTCTTGGCGAATGTGTATCGATTACAGGGAATTAAATAAAAACACGGTGAAGGATAAATTCCCAATACCTATTATCGAAGAACTTCTGGATGAGCTTTCGGGTGTCCAATATTTCACCAAGCTGGATCTCCGTTCAGGATACCATCAAGTAAGAGTTCATCCTTCAGACATTGAAAAAATAGCCTTCTGCACTCATGAGGGCCATTACGAATTCCTGGTAATGCCCTTCGGCCTCACCAACGCACCATCAACCTTCCAATCACTTATGAACGAGGTATTCAAAAAGCATTTAAGGAAATTTGTGCTTGTCTTCTTCGATGACATACTCATCTACAGCAAGTCTTGGAAGGAACACATCCAGCATTTAGAAACTGTGTTTTCAATTTTACAAACTCATCAATTATTTGTTAAAATTGAGAAATGTCAGTTTGGCACCAGGGAAGTTAAGTACCTCGGCCATATTATCTCTAATGGTGGAGTCTCTTTAGATCCAGAAAAAATTGCAGCAATACAGAGGTGGCCAAAGCCTACATCGCCAAAAGCTTTACGGGGATTCCTGGGACTTTACGGGTATTACCGGAAATTCATACAGCATTTTGAAAAAATTGCAGGGCCCCTAACCAGAATGTTAAAGAAAGATGGCTTTAACTGGTCACTCATGGCGGAAACAGCATTTGCTAGTTTGAAGGAAGCAATGACAAAAGCACCAGTTTTGGCTTTACCGGACTTCTCAAAAAAAGTTTTTGTGGAATGTGATGCTTCCGGCTCAGGAATTAGCGCGGTACTAATGTAGGAACAGCCAATTGCATTTTTCAGTCAAACTCTGCATGGTAAACATCTTCTTTTGTCAACTTATGAAAAAGAAATGTTAGCTCTTGTAATTGCAGTACAGAAGTGGAGACCTTACCTTCTTGGACAAACCTTTGTGGTCAAGACTGACCATCAAAGTTTGAAGCATCTCTGGACTCAAAGAATTACCACGACAGCTCAGCAAAAATGGTTGTTTAAGCTGATGGGCTTTGACTTTGTTATTCAATATAAAGGGGGAAAAGAAAACGTGGTGGCTGATGCTTTGTCCAGAAGAGATGAGAAAGATGATGGGGAGGGGCAAATTTCAGCAATCTCTTGCCCAATCCCAAATTGGATCGATTCAATTAAAGAAGAAGTACAATCCTTACCATTTTTACAGGAGAAGGTGAAGCAAGTTCAAGATGGAGAGGCTCTTGGACCATGGGAAAATAAAAATGGCATCTTGTTGTTTAAAGGGCGGATTTATCTGTCAAAGGAATCAGCTTTGGTCCAAGAAATCATTAACCAGTTCCATTCCAGCACCCATGAAGGATTCTTTAAAACTCTTCAACGAATCCGATCCAACTTCTACTCACCAAATCTCAAGGAGCGAGTGAGAAGATTTGTGCGAGAATGTGATGTCTGCCAAAGACATAAAGCAGAACACACTGCTCCAGCTGGTCTCCTTCAACCTCTCCCAGTTCCTAGCCGAATTTGGGAAGACATTTCAATAGACTTCATAGATGGGCTGCCGAAATCAAACGGTAAGACAACAATATTTGTGGTGGTGGATAGACTGTCGAAGTATGCTTATTTTGTGCCCATCTCTCATCCTTATACTGCTGCCTCTGTTGCATAATTATTTTTTGAAAATATTTTTAAGCTGCATGGGATGCCAAAAATAATTGTTTGTGATCGGGACTCGGCTTTTACTAGCCAATTCTGGAGAGAACTATTTGATTTAAATGGAACTCGGTTCAACTTTAGCTCTGCTTACCACCCTCAAACCGATGGCCAGACGGAGGTGGTGAACAGAACACTAGAAATGTATCTCAGATGCTTTTCTAGCTCCAAACCCAAACAATGGCTGAAGTGGATATCTTGGGCAGAGTATTGTTACAATACAAGTATCCATTCGGTTACTGGAAAATCTCCCTTTGAAGTTGTATATGGTAGGCCGCCTCCTACTTTGCTCACTTACATACCAGGTACTGCCAACGTAGCAGCAGTGGAAAAGGAATTGGGTGATCGTGATGTCATGTTGAGGGAACTCAAAAAAAGAATTCAGCAGGCACAAAGCAGAATGAAGCAAATATACGACTTAAAGCACCAAGAACGTGAATTTGCCATAGGAGACTTAGTCTATCTTAAGCTGCATCCTTACAAGCAGCGGACTCTTGCTGTAACGACCCGAAAATCGGACCCTATCGGCGCTAGGATCCAGGTCGACTTAAGGTTGCCAGCACCCGTAGCAAGCCTGCTATACTCTTTGTCTACCTGTCAAATTCCATACATGATCAAACATTTTCTGTAAAAACATAAAACTGATTCTCTGAACCGAGGCTCAACCTGTGCATGCACTATCTCTGTACTATAAAACCCCTTACTAGAGCTTGCTCTAGACGGGTTCAACTCATACTCTGTTAAGCCTGGTTTTTTTTGTACATACTGATAAAAACATTCACAGCACATAAACAGACCATGTATACAAAAGGGACTTACAACAGGGGTCAAGCACAATACTCGACACTATACAATACTAAAACATTGCTTTACAATATTACATGTCCACACTATGCTATTACAAAACTTCTTTACTCTTCCTGTACCCTGCCGACTTCCCTCTGACTCTGATCCTGTAAGACTGGGGTTAAAGGAGAGGGATGAGCTATACTAGCCCAGTGAGTAGAACAGATAAAACATGTTAATAAAACATGCTCATATGGAATGCATCACATCACAAGTAAATCACCCATCTCAAACGGACAGATTCAAAATTCCCTCTATTCTGTGCCCGGCCCCCGAAGGAGCTACTCAAGACTTCTCTACGCACCCTATGGCGCTCTGTACCCGGCCCTCTTAGGGCTCCTCAGGACTTTACTCGGAGGGCTAGTGAATCCAAAACTATGTCCGATCCGTACAAGCATAGAATATTGCAATGCGTCACATTAGTGTATTCTAGTGCACTCAACCTATTACATATCATGATGCATGGAACATGCTAAAAGCATTTAAGTTCTCATATTAAAAGATTTAGTTTAGTTCCAATCACCTCTGGCTGACTCTGAGCTGACTCTGAAGCAGTGCTCACTGCTGACCTCTTTGGTTCCTCTGGTCCGTTCCTACACAGATGGACTCAAATGAGGGACCAAACTAACTCAAGAACAACTCTAGAAGACTCCCCAAACCCCCCTAAAACATCCTAAAAGAATCAAGAAAAACATGCAAAAGAAGGCTGGATAGGGCACTTTCGGCGGCAGGTTCGGCGGCCGAAAGTCCCTTCCAGAGCCGAACCTCAAGCACTTTCGGCGGCACTTCGGCTGCCGAAAGTCCTCTCCAGAGACGAAAGTCCCTAACCTTCGGCGGCCGAAACCCTCATCCAGAGCCGAAAGTCCAAACTTTCGGGGGCAAGCTTGGCAAGCTTAGGCAGCCGAAACCACCTCCTTAGCATGTTCGGCGGCCGAACCCTCTTTCGGCGGCCAAAACTGGATTCTCCAGTAAGGCAGAAACTTGTTCTGCTTCATGCAAACGTACCCAAACTTCACTCAAACATGCACCCAACAAATTCCCAACCTGCATACACTCCAGGATAGGCACAAAGGGGTCCAAAACTAACTTAAAACCCCAACAAACAACACAACTCAACACATAAGCATGCTTTAACCACAAATCAACCAAACCTTAACTTACCCTAAACATGCATCTCTACCCAAACACTTCATAAAACCTTCATAAAACATGAAAAGAAGTTCAGGATCTTCACTTACCTCTTACAAACAAGAAGATAAACGATCCCAACGTGGAGATATGGAGAAACTCTCCCTCAAAGTCTCCAACTTCAAAACTTTTGGTTGATTTGCTCAAAAGCTTCAAAACAATATAAAACCCATCAAAACTTTGCAAGATTTGAAGAAAACATGAAAATCACCCAAGGAAGATCATGGTCTCACCTCTGTCTGTGAATGGAAAGAAAATCTTATCCATTCACCGACCTAGGGCCTTTTATAGGTGGCTGGCCAGACCACCTTTGGCGGCCTAACGTGAAACCAAAACTCATGCATGTTCGGCGGCCGAACTTCACCTTCGGCGGCCGAACCTTGCATTTCTTCCTTGGCTCTTTTCTTTCCAAAACTCATTTCCTTTTATACTTAAAACATTAAAACATACTAAAATCCTTTACAAAAACATAAATCTTACCCTTCTAGCGGCTTCCGACATCCGAGATTCCACCGGAAAGTAGAATTCTGATGCCGGACTCTAGCCGGGTATTACATTCTCCCCCCCTTAAGAACATTCGTCCCCGAATGTTCCACAAACAATGAAACACATAAAAAGGAGGAAAATAGCCTTAAAACAGATATGGATATTGCTGGAGCATAGACTCCCGTGTCTCCCAGGTGTACTATTCTAGATTGTGGTGGTTTCAAAGGACTTTCACCATTGGAATTTCCTTATTCCTTAGCTTTCTGATCTGAGTGTCTAGGATCCGTACTGGCTGCTCTATATAAGTGAGATCTCCAAGAATCTCCACTTCAGGCTCACTAAGAACCTTACTCGGATCTGACACAAACTTTCAGAGCATAGAAACATGGAAAACCGGGTGAATTCTCTCCATAGAAGCAGGTAAATCCAGCTTGTACGACACATTCCCGATCTTCTGCAAGATCTCACAGGGTCCAATGTATCGTGGGGCTAGCTTACCCTTTTTCCCAAACCGAACCACTCCTTTCATTGGAGACACCTTCAGCAATACCATATCACCCTCCTGAAACTCTATCTGCTTCCTGCGGATATCTGCATAGCTTTTCTGTCTACTCTGAGCAGTCTTGATTCTCTCTCTGATCATGGGCACCACTCTACTGGTGATCTCAACTAACTCCAGCCCTGCAAGAGCCGCCTCTCCTACTTCTTCCCAGCAAACAGGTGATCTGCACTTCCTCCCATACAAAGCTTCATAAGGGGCCATCCCTATGCTAGTATGATGGCTGTTGTTGTAGGCAAACTCCACCAAAGGTAGATGCTGCCTCCAAGAACCGCCAAAGTCTAACACACACATTCTGAGCATATTCTCTATGGTCTGGATGGTCCTCTCTGACTGTCCATCAGTCTGTGGATGGAAAGCAGTGCTGAAATCCAACCTTGTACCTATAGCACTCTACAGACTCCGCCAAAATCTGGAGGTGAACTGAGGTCCTCTGTCTGACACTATAGACACTGGGACTCCATGTAACCTTACTATCTCCTCCAAATAAACCTTTGCTAACTTGTCCACAAAATAAGTACTCTTCACAGGGATGAAATGAGCTGATTTCGTCAGTCTGTCCACAATCACCCATATGGAGTCTAACCTGTTGGATACTGCCGGTAAGCCCATTACAAAATCCATAGCTATGTTCTCCCATTTCCACTCTGGAATCGGCAGTGGATTAAGCATTCCAGCTGGCTTCTGATGTTCTAGTTTCACCCTCTGGCAAACCTCACAGGCGGACACAAACTGTGCCACTTCCTTCTTCATAGCTGGCCACCAATATACCCTTTTCAGATCCTAATACATTTTGGTGGCTCCAGGGTGAACACTATACCTTGCATTATGAGCTTCCCTCATAATGTCTCCCTTTAAACTTCTGTCATCTGGTATACATAGTCGATTCCCATGGCGGAGGATCCCTTTGCTGTCAAATCTGAACTCTGCACTGTTGCCTGACTGAACAGTCCTGGCAATTTTAACTAACTCAGGGTCCTCATGCTGTTTCTGAGCCACCTGCTTCAGAAACACTGGGGTCACTCTCATTTGTGCTATCAAAGCACCTATACCAGTCAACTCTAGCTGTAGCCCTTCGTCGATGAGCTTATAAAACTCCATCACCACTGGTCTTCGCTCTGCTGCTATATGGGACAAACTGCCAAGTGAGTTCTGGCTTAGGGCGTCTGCCACAACATTCGCCTTACCCGGATGATACTGAATCTTGCAATCATAGTCACTGAGCAGTTCTACCCACCTTCTCTGCCTCAAATTCAGCTCTTTCTGACTCAAGATGTACTGTAAACTCTTGTGATCTGTGAAGATCTTGCATTTAACCCCATAAAGGTAATGCCTCCACATCTTGAGTGCAAAGATAACTGCTGCCATTTCTAGGTCATGGGTGGGGTAATTCAACTCGTGCTTCTTCAGCTGTCTAGAAGCATAAGCAATCACCCTGTCATTCTGCATCAGAACACAACCCAATCCCACTCTGGACGCATCACAGAACACTGTGAAGTCCTCATTACTGACAGGCAGAGCTAACACCAGTGCTGATGTTAATCTTCTCTTTAGCTCCTCAAAGCTCTCTTCACACTGGTCCGACCACTCGAACCGCTGATTCTTCTTAATCAGTTTAGTCATAGGAGTAGCTATCTTTGAGAAGTCCTGAACGAACCTCCTATAGTAACCTGCCAAACCCAGAAAGCTTTTAATCTCAGTTACTGTGGTGGGTCTAGGCCAGTTAGCTACAACTTCTATCTTCTTGGGGTCTACCTCAATACCTTCGGCTGATACAACATGCCCCAAGAATGAAATGCTCCTCAACTAAAACTCACTCTTAGAGAACTTGGCATATAAACCATGCTCTCTCAGTGTCTGCAGAACTGTCCTCAGATGCTGGGCATGCTCCTCTGTATCTCTGGAGTACACTAAGATATCATCGATGAAGACAATAACAAAGTGATCCAGATACTCACTGAAAACTCTGTTCATGAGATCCATGAATGCTGCAGGGGCGTTAGTCAACCCGAACGACATTACTAAGAACTCATAATGCCCATATCTAGTGCTGAAAGCTGTCTTTGGCACATCTGCTTCTCTAACTCTCAACTGATGATACCCGGACCTCAGATCTATTTTAGAGAAACAACCTGCTCCAGCTAGCTGGTCAAATAGATCGTCGATCCTAGGTAGGGGATACTTATTCTTGGTAGTAACCTTGTTCAACTGCCTGTAGTCGATACAAAGTCTGAGGGATCCATCCTTCTTTCTGACAAACAACACTGGAGCACCCCAAGGTGAGGTACTAGGGCGGATGAAACCCTTATCGACCAACTCTTGCAACTGCTCTTTCAGCTCTTTTAACTCTGCTGGCGCCATCCTGAAGGGAGGAATAGAGATAGGTCTGGTACCAGGCAGCAATTCTATTGCAAACTCTATCTCCCTATCAGGTGGTAGTCCTGGAAGCTCGTCTGGGAAGACGTCTGGAAACTCTCAGACTACTGGAACTGAGGCTGGTTCACTAACCTGTCTATCTAGCTCTCTCACATGAGCTAGAAACCCCTGACAACCCCTCCTAAGCAAACGACGAGCCTGAAGGGCTGAGATCAAACCTCTAGGAGTACCCCTCCTGTCTCCTCTGAAGACACACTCTGACCCATCGTGGTCTCTGAGCCTAACTACCTTGTCTCTGCAGTCCAAAGTAGCTCCATATGTAGATAGCCAATTCATCCCTAGAATGACATCAAAATCCATCAACTCTAGAACCACTAGGTCAGTTGAAAGGTATCTACCCTCTATGAACACTGGACTGAAGCGACAGACTGACATTGCCACTGATGGGTCACATTTGGGTCCACTGACCCAGAGAGGACACTCTAACTCAGAGATCATCAGACCCAATCTCTCCACGGCTCTCGAAGCAATAAAAGAGTGAGAAGCACCGGGGTCCATCAAATCATACACATCAGAACACCCAATGATGAGATTACCTGACACCACTGTGTTCGACGTGTTCGCCTCCTCCTGAGTCACAGTGAAGATCCGTGCTGGGGCTACCGAACCTTCACCTCGGGAACCTGCTACTGAAGAAGAGGCTGACCCTCTCCCTCTGCCTCTGCCACTGCTCTGCGGTATGGCTGGAGCTGCTGGCTGTGCTACACTGCCTGAGCTCATCTGCTGGGATGGTGCCATAAAGGTAGCCTGAGGACATTCCCGTGAAAAATGTCCCTCCTGCCCACACTTATAACAGGCGGTAGATCCCAACCGACAAACTCCTCTGTGCGGTTTCCCACATCTCATGCATACTATACTGCCTGTGCCAGAGCTTGAGCCACTACCCATTCCCAGACTAGATTTGATCTTGTTCCAGAACTTGCCTTTCTTAGCTTTAAACTTCTCTCCCTTCTTACTGCCAGCAGCTACTGCACTGGGGGTCTTAGAACCCGAAGACTGTGCCACATGCTGTTTTACTGTTCCTTGAATAATGGCACTCGCCTCCATCTTCCTGGCGGCATCCACTATAGAATGGAAACTATCTTTCTCTGCTGGAAGAATCAAGGAGGAATACCTGGGATGCAGTCTCATCGTATATCTCCTTGCCTTTTTCTGGTCAGTGTCATAAGCCTGACCCACATACTGTAACAGATCCAGGAACTTATCTGTGTATGCATCTACACTCATCTCTTCAGTCTACATCAGCTGCTCAAATTCTACCACTTTCAGCTCTCTGGAACTGTCAGGAAAAGCCCACCCTGCAAACTCATTGGCGAACTCTCCCCATGACATGCTGTCCAACCTGGGGTCCATATAATTCTTGAACCACTCTCGAGCCTTCTTGCATTTGAGTGTGAACCCTGCCATCTCAATGGCTCTGCTATCATCAGCTCCT
The DNA here is from genome assembly GCF_001659605.2 of Manihot esculenta. NCBI lineage: Eukaryota > Viridiplantae > Streptophyta > Magnoliopsida > Malpighiales > Euphorbiaceae > Manihot > Manihot esculenta. The sequence goes on along the minus strand of NC_035176.2, from coordinate 16,986,030 downwards.
AACTCATCGGTTATCATCTTAACCGTTCTGAGGTACTCAAATGGATCATCTCCCGTATTGAATTTGGGAGCATCCAACTTTAGGTACTCTGTCATTTTCACTTTGCTTCCCTCAGCTGAGCTAGGTGGAGGTACTTGGACAACAGGGACTACTGGTTCTGGTGGTGGAGCAGAAGGTGCTGAACTTGGATCTGAACTGGGATGAAAAGGTGTGGGTGGATACATGGGATATGGTGGGTAAAAAGGAGTATAAGGCATGTAAGGCATGTAGGTAGGATATGGGGTAAAGCTAGAGTAATCTGACGTACCCCCCATCGGATACCCTGGGCCCTGTGGAAAGGGTGGATAATGGGGTGGATAACCAAACCCCGAGGCCTGAGCGTCTCCCTGAGGCTCTTCCATATCCTCTTCAAACCTGCCCATACCCATACTTTCCTCTCTTGTCTGTTGATCCACCTCCATAGCCTCCCTCACTTCCTCTGACCTTCCTCCTCTATCTGTTCCTCTTCTGCTCTCGTCAACAGACCTTCTAGGGTCCCTTGACGTATCCTCCCTGCTAGTCCTCTGAGACCTTGCCCTTGGCAACGCAGGAGGACGAGCATCTGAACCCTCATTCACTGGTGAGACTCCAGTCAATCGTGCCGATCGACGAGTTCCTCTCATCTTAACGTTCTGGAAAACAATACATAACAGCACACATCAGCATAGAAACATCACATAACAACAATGCACAGGCATAACTCATGGCATTACATCTCAGCAAATAGACAGGACTCAACATCCTATCCTAGTGGACATGCTTTCCAATTGTGCTTGACCTACTATAACCTCTATGAGCTCGACACTCGCTATCTAGGTCTGACCATATGAACCTAGGGCTCTGATACCAATCTGTAACGATCCGAAAATCGGACCGCTATCGGCGCTAGGATCCAGGTCGACTTAAGGTCGCCAGGACCCGTAGCAAGCCTGCTATACTCTCTGTCTACCTGTCAAATCCCATACATGATCAAACATTTTCTGTAAAAACATAAAACTGATTCTCTGAACCGAGGCTCAACCTGTGCATGCACTATCTCTGTACTATAAAACCCCTTACTAGAGCTTGCTCTAGACGGGTTCAACTCATACTCTGTTAAGCCTGGTTTTTTTTGTACATACTGATAAAAACATTCACAGCACATAAACAGACCATGTATACAAAAGGGACTTACAACAGGGGTCAAGCACAATACTCTACACTATACAATACTAAAACATTGCTTTACAATATTACATGTCCACACTATGCTATTATAAAACTTCTTTACTCTTCCTGTACCCTGCCGACTTCCCTCTGACTCTGATCCTGCAAGATTGGGGTTAAAGGAGAGGGATGAACTATACTAGCCCAGTGAGTAGAACAGATAAAACATGTTAATAAAACATGCTCATATGGAATGCATCACATCACAAGTAAATCACCCATCTCAAACGGACAGATTCAAAATTCCCTCTGTTCTGTGCCCGGCCCGCGAAGGAGCTACTCAGGACTTCTCTACGCACCCTATAGCGCTCTGTGCTCGGCCCTCTCAGGGCTCCTCAGGACTTTACTCGAAGGGCTAGTGAATCCAAAACTATGTCCGATCCGTACAAGCATAGAATATTGCAATGCGTCACATTAGTGTATTCTAGTGCACTCAACCTATTACATATCATGATGCATGGAACATGCTAAAAGCATTTAAGTTCTCATATTAAAAGATTTAGTTTAGTTCCACTCACCTCTGGCTGACTCTGAGCTGACTCTGAAGCAGTGCTCACTGCTGACCTCTTTGGTTCCTCTGGTCCGTTCCTACACAGATGGACTCAAATGAGGGACCAAACTAACTCAAGAACAACTCTAGAAGACTCCCCAAACCCCCCTAAAACATCCTAAAAGAATCAAGAAAAACATGCAAAAGAAGGCTGGACAGGGCAATTTCGGCGGCAGATTCGGCGGCCGAAAGTCCCTTCCAGAGCCGAACCTCAAGCACTTTCGGTGGCACTTCAGCTGCTGAAAGTCCTCTCCAGAGACGAAAGTCCCTAACCTTCGGCGGCCGAAACCCTCCTCCAGAGCCGAAAGTCCAAACTTTCGGGGGCAAGCTTGGCAAGCTTAGGCAGCCGAAACCACCTCCTTAGCATGTTCGGCGGCCAAACCCTCTTTCGGCGGCCGAAACTGGATTCTCCAGTAAGGCAGAAACTTGTTCTGCTTCATGCAAACGTACCCAAACTTCACTCAAACATGCACCCAACAAATTCCCAACCTGCATACACTCCAGGATAGGCACAAAGGGGTCCAAAACTAACTTAAAACCCCAACAAACAACACAACTCAACACATAAGCATGCTTTGACCACAAATCAACCAAACCTCAACTTACCCTAAACATGCATCTGTACCCAAACACTTCATAAAACCTTCATAAAACATGAAAAGAAGTTCAGGATCTTCACTTACCTCTTACAAACAAGAAGATAAACGATCCCAACGTGGAGATATGGAGAAACTCTCCCTCAAAGTCTCCAACTTCAAAACTTTTGGTTGATTTGCTCAAAAGCTTCAAAACAACATAAAACCCATCAAAACTTTGCAAGATTTGAAGAAAACATGAAAATCACCCAAGGAAGATCATGGTCTCACCTCTGTCTGTGAATGGAAAGAAAATCTTATCCATTCACTGACCTAGGGCCTTTTATAGGTGGCTGGCCAGACCACCTTCGGCGGCCTAACGTGAAACCAAAACTCATGCATGTTCGACGGCCGAACTTCACCTTCGGCGGCCGAACCTTGCATTTCTTCCTTGGCTCTTTTCTTTCCAAAACTCATTTCCTTTTATACTTAAAATATTAAAACATACTAAAATCCTTTACAAAAACATAAATCTTACCCTTCTAGCGGCTTCCGACATCCGAGATTCCACCGGAAAGTAGAATTCTGATGCCGGACTCTAGCCGGGTATTACACTTGCAGTGCAAAGGAACTTCAAACTGTCTCCTAAGTATTATGGGCCGTTCAAAGTCCTACGAAAAATTGGTGCGGTCGCTTATAAGTTGGAGCTGCCAGCAACAGCGAAAGTGCATCCTGTATTTCATGTCTCACTCCTTAAGAAGTATATTGGAGCTGAAAGTGGAGTACAGACGCAATTACCACAGTTTGACGAAGATGATGAATCGAATCCACAGCCTGAAGCTATTCTGGACAGCAGAGTAAGAAGAAAAAGAAGTGAAGTTTTGATTCATTGGCGTGGTTCATCTCCCATGGAAGCAACTTGGGAAGAGCTTGAGCAAGTGAAAAAGCAGTTTCCAGATGTCTCTCTTGAGGACAAGAGAATTGTTTAAGGGGAGGGGAAATGACACGTAGCCTTAATAATTTATTTGAATAAGTCTTATGTTAGTTTTTTATTATTATTCTTATTTGTTTTAGTTGTTGCATAATAGGTGGGTTGTTTCCTTGTAATTAGCTTAAGCTGTTAATTATTACTGCTATTTAAGCTCATGAATAAAATAACCAAAGGTATGACAGAAAATATAACAATTACGTTTCAATTGAACGTAGAGGTCTTGGTTTCCTCCATTAAACCTTGTTCTTATTCTTTATTTCCTTAACATTCTGATTTTCTAGAATAGGTTCTAAAAGCAAGAGGCAGTTCGTACCATTTGAGGAAAATAAAAATTATGAAAAAAAAGGAAGAATGAGAGAAGAGGAAAAAGATAATTAGAGAAAGGAGAAAAAAAAAACAAATGATTAGAGAAGAAAACAGATGAAGAGATAATAGGAAAAAATTATAGATAGAAAGAAAATGATAGAAGAAATTAATATGAATAAAAATTATAGAGAAAATAAAGACGATGAGAGGAAATTAATATGAATACAAATTATAGAGAAAATAAAGACAATGAGAGGAAATGGAAGAAAATGATGAATAAAAAAGAAAATGGAGAAAGAAATGGAAAGGAAAATTATGGAGGAAAGTTAACGAGAGAAAAAAATGATTAGAAAAGAAAATGAAGAAAGTAATAGAATGGAAAATTATTGAGAAAATAAAGAAAATAATAGAATTGAGAAAATAATAAGAGAAAAAAGAATAAGAGAAAAAATGAAAATAATAGAAAAAAATAAGAGAAAAAATTATGAGATAAGGAATTCAAATGAAAGAAAGTAATCAAAAAATAAAAAAAAAGAGAAAGAAAATAAAAGAAAAAAATAATAAAATGAAAGAAAGAAAAATAATAAAATAAATGAATGATAAAAGAAGAGATGATGATATTATATTTATAAATGTGAATTATTAATGGATTTAGTAAGAATTTATAATTTGTTACTAAATTTCCTCCTAGAATTATAAACAAATTTGAAATTCATTAATAATTTCATCGGTAATTATAAAAGAGTGGATTTTACAAAAATATAAAAATTTTATGTGAAATTTTATTGTAAAGCACCAACAAATTTATTAATGAATTGCATCCCTCGATAAATTTTAATAATTTTTTAATATATTAATTTAATAATAAAATTTAATAATAAATTTTTAAATTTTTTATTAGCAAATTACCAATAGATTTAAACTCCATTAATAATTTTCTAACACTTTTTTAAATTTATTAAGTGATTGAAATATATTAGTGAATTATCAATAAATTTATAATATATTTTAAATTTATTAGTAAATTTTAATATCAATTAGTTTTTAAATTTATAAATTATCAATAAATTTTAAAATTTATTAGTAATATCAAATACATTAATAATAAATTTTGAAATCTATTAGTAAATTGATTGATATTACTAACAAATTAAAATTAATTAGTAATTCGACAGATTTTTATTGTGATCAATCATAAAAATTACAATAATAAACAAATATATGAAATAAAAATTATAATTTTACGTTGGAATAAACTAATATTAGTTTTCTTAATTGGACCAACTCTAAGTACCAGTAATTTAATATTTTTATTTTTTGGGCCAAAGTTGTAATTTTTTTATAAAAATATTATTTTTATATTTGTGGCAAATACTTTTAATTCATTCTTATCGCCTAAAAGTAAATTATAAGAGAATAAACAAATTTAAAATAATTAATACAGTTGTAAAAAAATAAACCTGATAGATAAATTAATCTTAAAGCATCTTGAAACTATATTTCTAAATGGATGAGACTCAATATCTCAATATAATAAAAGTATAAAAGTAAAAAATCTTTGGTAACTGTATATATATATTTATTTCATTTGAATCCATTATCCTATAATTTTTTTAAAAATTAAGATTATCATTAACCAGAATAAAACCTAATTTATATAATCCGTTATTCAAAATTTTTTATTTTTTATTTTTGAAATACGCATTGAGAGAGTAAAAACTGAGATATCTTATATTTACTCAAATGCACTTATTACCAGACTAAATCTATGAGTGCTCAAAATTTTTTATTTAAAATTAGTATATTCAATTTGCATGACATAATTTATGTCCATTCAGGCATAGATTTATATTCTGGATTTTATTCATTCATATTTATTTCATATATTTAGAATATGTGCAGCCCACAATTAATAATTTTTATCAATAATTATTTGTTTTTATACTTTATTTTGTAAAATAAATATTTTTTAAATATTTTTATACGTTTTTTTAAAGTAAAACTAGTAATTATATTAATAAAATCCCATGAAAAAAGAATATTATCCCAAACAGAAAGACAATTATACCTAATAGATTTTTTAGCCAAAATATGAGCAAGAGTAGTATTACGACGAATTCATCTAACAGAATTATTCGTTATAGAGTTTAACAAATATTTACAATCATTCAAAATCAAACTATTGCATAAGATAATTTGGCAAATATGCTCCTCAAATGCCTGTCTAAACTCCTGCATAAGATAATTTAGCAAAGATACTCTAGCAAAGATACTCCTCCTTCTTTCTCATCTCTCGAGTATAAATCATTAAAATCTCTCGAACAAAGTCACGGAAGAGAGCTTGTACGAGATAAAGCTCGAATAAGATTCCAAAACTGACGTCGTCGTTGCGATTCTGGAAATCCATAATAACTAGTAAATCTCTATTGAATACTAACTTCCGAAACAACCGAATTAATAAAATTTAGAGAAAAGCCAACCACAGAAACATATACATGACTCTTTCATATTAACGAAAGGTCTCCTCCCAATTCTTGTCTATCGACTGAGAAGCAACCATCAAAATATAAAAAATTACGAAAAAATTTCATACGAGAATTAAGAGCTTTTGTTTCCATAAAAAATAAAATGTTCGACTTGTAACTAGTAACCAAATCTTTCAATGTATTAATAGTTCGAGGATTACTGAGTCCTCGGCAGTTTCAACACAGGACGATCATTGCTTTCGGCCCCTATGAGTCGCTTCACTGTTACCTGTCAAATTAATATGCAGGGGTGTTGTTAGAGGTATCCTGTTGAGAGAAAAGAAAACCTGTAACAACATTATGTTTAGTGTTTCTTAACCTTTTTTTAGCATCATCATTTATTCGGGCTGCAATCTCATCATCAAACTTATCAAGGACAATAACATCTCATTCTAAAAGATGCAATAAATCTGTCAAATAGGTATGCATATTCTGAAAATTGATTGGATTGTATGTGAGAAACATCCACACCATACAGAAATATAAGTGATGATCACATATCGTTTTCTATGGGGAAGAGAAAAAAAGAAGTTAAGTTTAAGGAAGAAGAAAAGACGAAAGTATCGGGTCACAAAGGGAGCACAGATAAAAATTTAGTGTAGTGTTAATATTTTTACACGTTAAACATAAAAATAATTAATTTTAAAATAATATAATAAATTGAACTATTTAATTGTAATTAGGTTGTTTCGTATATGTACTTTGTTTTTTTGTTAATATTGAATTGTTAATATTAAAATTAAGATAATTTTTAATATTAAAACAATCTCTTCTAAATAATATAAAATTATTTTATTATTAAATAATTATTTAAACACATCTATAAATCATTTAGTTAAATTAAATTATTACCTAAACCATATTAGATAATATTAAAATTATTAACATTTAAAATAACAAAACTCATTAATAAAATTATAAAAATATTTAAGTAAATTTAAAGTATTTTTTTCTTTCGCGTCACGCACTTATATAAGTACTTTTTTTAAAAAATTTATAGTTAAAAATTTTAAATATATTGTATACTTAAAGATTAATAGATTGGATTTTAATTCTCATAATTTGCTATAGAACTTTTAATGCTTCATGCATGGTAACAAAATTAAAAACCTATTTGTTATTTTGATATTTCAAAAATAATTTTAAATAAGACTTTATATCTTCCGATTATTATTTTTGGGAAAGTGCTTTATTATTTAATTTATTTTTTAAATATGGAAGTGCTTTATCAACAATGCTGTAACAGTAATCTTATAGTTAGGATTAGCAGGTGATGTGCACGTGACTTTCTAGAGCACTCTGGTTGACTGATGTGGCAGCTTGTTACTGGCTTGATCCGTTGGTGGAGACCAGGACCAGGACGAGGCCTGTGCAAGAATTTTCCTTGTTTCAAAACCTAACACTAATGGGAGTAAAACATCGTCTTCATCGTCGTCTTCTTCAATTTCATGGCTTTCTCTCCTAAGTCTTAGCCTCTCCATATCCCAACCTAACAGTCTCTTCACAATTCGATGGCTAACTCCGATCCCTCTGCTCGAACCGTTCTCGAACCTCTCTCTAACATTGACCTCTCCTCCTACTCTGGTACTTCACTCCGATCTCTTGCCATCTCTTCAATTTCCGATTCTCAATCCCTAATCTACGTTGGCACTTTCTCTGGATCTGTTCTTTTATTCTCCATTAACACTGGCGATAAAGCCACCGCTACTACTACTACTGCTGCTGCACCCAAAGACGCGCCGGCTGCTCTCGATTCCGACGCTTCTATAAAGAATGTTTCCTTTCTGCGAAGCATTTCTCTTGGGGATTCTCCTATAGAAACAATGCTCGTGCTTCCTGAGATTGGAAAGCTTCTTGTGCTCTGTGATGGTTCCTTGTTCTTGGTTGATACTCTTTCGTCCCATTCTGTTAAAAAATTGAGTTTTGCCAAGGGAGTATGTGCAATTGCGAAGAGGATTCGAAGCAGTGAATTGGAGAGCACTAGTTTACTGGGTATTTCTGTTAATACATTGGAGTCTTCAAGTGCCAGCCAGCGGATTTTGCTGAAATTTGGAGGTGGTATTAGAGCTAATGGAGTGAAAACTAAAGAACCTTTGCAACGGAGTGAAGGTAACAATGTTTTTGCTGTTGTGATTGGTAAAAGATTGGTACTTGTAGAGCTTGTTTCCGGCACTAATAGATTAGGCAAGACTGACCGAGACGTTGATAGTTCAAGTGGGTCTTTTGTAATTTTGAAAGAGATCCATTGTATTGATGGCGTTAAAACTATTGCGTGGCTCAATGACTCCATAATTGTGGGTACCATCAATGGATATAGTTTGTTTTCCTGTGTTACGGGGCAGAGTGGTGTGATATTTTCATTACCAGATATATCTAGCCGACCCCAGCTTAAATTGCTAATGAAAGAGAAGAAGGTCTTGATGTTGGTGGATAATGTTGGAATTGTTGTTAATGAGCATGGGCAGCCAGTTGGAGGGAGCTTGGTTTTCCGTATCAGTCCAGATTCTGTTGGGGAATTATCTCCTTACATAGTGCTTGTTAGGAATGGGAAGATGGAGCTGTATAATAAGAGATCAGGTAGTTGTATTCAGACACTAACATGTGGTGGGGAAGGAGTTGGGCCATGTATTGTGGCCAATGAGGAAGGTGGGATTGGAAAACTTGTTGCTGTTGCCTCACCCACCAAGGTATGCATTTATTTTCTCCTAAATCATATTTATTTTTTCTTTCTGTCGATTGAGCTGCTTATTTTTAGTTTAGAAGTCCTTTTTCATTTCCTTCTTATTCTTGTTCTCCTTCGTATCAACAGATTTAGGAAAGTTTATAGCTTGGATTGGGAGACAAAACCCTTTTCTAGGTTGTGCTAATCTAGGATGTAGTTTGGTATACCTAAAAGTTAAGCCCCTATCCATCCTCTCATAACCTCTGGTTATTGCAGAAGAATGAAATAAAAAACATTAGCTTGGCCAGTGTTTGCATGAGGAAGGGAGTGGAAGAAGGATATTTTATATCCGTTGTTTGCTTATGTAGTAAAGTGAAGAGAAAACTAATGGTAGAATTTATATATATAAATATATATAAAATCTCAGGTGAGGACTTGTTCTTTCTTCACTATCTAATCTATTTGGTGGGCCTAGTAACTATTTAATTATAACTGTAGGATAACTGAAATTCCTATCAGTGAAATCTTCAAGAAAGGAAAAAAGGCTGTTGTATGTTTTCCCTCCAAGTTGTATACGTTGATACAGTTGAAAATATCCAACATGTTAAGACTGTCTAATCTGAATGGATGCACAAAATATCTGATGTGAGATGTCATCGAGTTACCCCATCATGCTTACCATGATCCATGAAAGGTCATAGGGATCAAGGTCCAATCGGCTCAAACCAAATGGCCAAATGATAATCCCTTCCTATTGGGATCAATTTTGAAAGGATGCCAGCTTTAGATGTGGCACAAAGTTCATAGGCGATTTCACTAGAGACACTTCTTCAGAGGAAATGTGCAATACATATATCATTATTTCACTTGTAGATGCTAGATTAGCTAATAACTGTGAGTTTGTAAATTGTTATGGGTGGTTCAAGGCATAGGCCATCTGCAGTCTTATAATTATGCCTCCAATTGTTGAAACCTGACCAATCACTATGCTGCCTGGTCAATACAAATGGAAAAACAAAAACTTAAATTTGGAGAGCACTAGGAGGTATAAAGACCATAACTGCCTTCATCTCATTTTGTTAGTTTAGAGGTTAACATAAGCATCAAAGGTTAACTGACAAGGGATTCAATACTCGAATCTCACTTCCTACCGTGCGGCACTTGGCTCCATGAACTAAGTTCAACCTTACCAATAGCTCAAAATAAGAGTGGTTGGGTGATTGTGACAACGGAAGCTTGATTGTAGAGAAAAAGGTTTTGGCTGAACACAAAGGAGAATGATGATGGAAGGAAGAAAATTCTATTGCTTCAAAAGAAAGCTTTACAAGGCTTCACTCTCTTGTATGAGTGCTTCTATGTCTCTCTATGTATCACAACATATGTACAAATGAATCCCTAAGTGGCTATTTATAGGCATCCCACTTTCTTAACATGTGGTGGAGATGCATTCTCTAACTTGTGGCTAGAAATTATCATCTAGAACTTTGAGGGACTAAATCGTAATTTCTCACCCTAGAGTGAATTCTGGTTATGGTGGCTAAGTTGCCTGTGGGACCCACTTGGCTAGGGTGAATCTGCTGCCCAGCAAGTTTCTGGGCTGTTCTGGCGGGCTGCTGGCTGAATTGGGCGAAATTGGCCAATTCCGGTCCATTTTGGAACCTTTAGCGGCCAACCAGGATTCTCTGGCCTGTTCCCGCACACCCCAGGCGCTTCTGGAAGCTTTGCGCGCCTTCCAGCACGTTCCGCGCCTTGCACTGCCTTGCGCGCAGATTGGAACCTCGTCTGGCGCAGTTCCATAGGCCAACCAGCTCCGTAGGCCAATCAGCTCCGTAGGCCTACCAGCGATTGCCCTCCCTGCGCACGCCAGCCTTGCGCACCACAGCCGGGCGCTTGCAGCATTGCTACACGTCCCATAGGCCTATCATGCGTTCTGCAGGCCCAGTTGGTAGAAGGCCGTTCCCCCGCAGGCTTACCAGTACCTGCCAACTGTAGTTGTTGCCACCAACTGCATGCCCCGCAGTTGTTGCCACCAGCTGCATGCCCCGCAGTTGTTGCCACCAGCTGCATGCCCCGCAGTTGTTGCCACCAGCTGCATGCCCCGCAGTTGTTGCCACCAGCTGCATGCCCCGCAGTTGTTGCCACCAGCTGCATGCCCCGCAGTTGTTGCCACCAGCTGCATGCCCCGCAGTTGTTGCCACCAGCTGCATGCCCCGCAGTTGTTGCCACCAACTGCATGCCCCGCAGTTGTTGCCACCAACTGCATGCCCCGCAGTTGTTGCCACCAACTGCATGCCCCGCAGTTGTTGCCACTGCCATTAATTATAATTTCTATTGCTGCAACCCATCCATAAAAGCATCCATAAAAGCCTATTTTTTTTTAATATTTTAAATAGGCAGAAAAATATAAGTGTGTACCTGGTCTTCTTGCTTAAGTATAAAGTTAAGGCTAAATGCATATTTGCACACCTATACTTTAGTAATTTTACTTATCAAATACCTCAACTTTAATCGTGGCCTAATAAATAACTAAACTTTAAAAAATATTACTTTTAAACACAATTTTACCAAATTCATAGTTTTAAAGTTATGTTTAAAAGTAATTTTTTAAATCCATGATTTTAAAGTTGTATTTAAAAGTAGATTTTTTTAAAGTTTAGGTGTTTAAAATATTATTATTTTTTTAAACTTTAGGTGTTTAAAAGTAATGTTTTTTAAAGTTTAAATGTTTATTAGGTTACGATTAAAATTGAGGTGTCTGATAAGTAAAAATGTTAAAGTATAGGCGTGTAAATATGTATTTTTTCATAAGATTAATTTGAGACTTGAGGCCGTAAATTAATCAATTTAAATAAAAGCAACAAAAATTAAACAAAACAATAATAAATCAATAATGTATTACCATTTAATCAACAATTAATTAATTATACAAAATATATGTACAAAAGCCATTAATTATAATTTCTGAAATTTTAAAGCTGAAAACAATAGAATAACACCTGTTTAAAATAAATAAGAAAGCAGTCTACAATTTCTAAAATTATTCAATTATAAGCAATACGAAACAACATGAGTACATAAAGTAATTAACTAAAATTGCAGACCAAAAAAGAAAAACAAAAAGAAAAAGGAGCTGTTCACCTGCTGTCACATATTTGGGGAAAGGATGAAAGATAATGGATTTATGGAAAGATGAGAAGAGGAGAGGAGGAGGAAGAGAAAAGAGAAAAGAAAAAACAAAGGTGCTATAGGCTGCTGTGGGGCAGCAGTGAGGAGGAGAAGAGAATATGATTATGAGAAAGAGAGGAGAAGAAAAAGAAAGAGAGAGAGGAGGGAGAGACATACTTGGTGCTGTTAGGAGGAGAGCTTTCTTTTGCTGTTTACAAGTCTTGGCTGCTTAACGTTGTAACTCTAGGTTCAAAGTTAAAAACCTTGAAACTTGAAAAAAAAAAGAAACTTGGTTAAGAAAGGCTGCGCCTCAGGGCCTCTTGGTTGGCGCCTTCTCTTTGAGAAACTCGATTCAGAGGAATGTGCCTCACTAGGCATAGGCGAGGAGAAAGAGGAGTGCGTCGCATCGACTTCCCTAATAAATCCGGCCTCCTCCAGCATCTGCATTTCTTCCCTTGTAGCCTGCTGCTTCTCTTTCCTAAACACCCTTTTCTTCTGCTTTATTGGTTTGGCTCCGGGGAGGATATTTAATTTGCGGGTCATCACCTCAGGATCAATCCCTGGCATGTTTGGAGGCCTCCAAGCAAAACTTGAGGCATGTCCTCTGATCAGAGCCATTGCTGTCTCTTTCTGGTCTTTTTCAAGGCCGGCATTGATACTGAAGACCTTGTCGCCTTCTTCCTCGGATAGTGGGAAAGTCTCCAGCTTATCAACCAGTTCGGTCCTGGCCTCCTTCTCATCTTGGACCTCCATGACTTTTGGGTTTATTTCTTTTGGCTAAGCGCTCAGCTCTTCTACTGTAGCCAGATATACAACTCGGGCTTCCTCCTGTCTTCCTCGCACTATGCCCACCCCTGATTTTGTTAGGAACTTCATAGTCATCCAGTACCGGATGCGGCCTTCCCAAAATGGCATTATAATTCATGGGCAGTTTTACCACGAGGAACACTGCATAGTAAGTGCGGAATAGGGGTGGTTCTCCCAGAGTGAGGGCTACTTTTACTTTACTCTCTTCTGCCACGGGGTCCCTCCTATTTAATGTTATGGATAATGGATAAATCAAAATCCATTACCGTTCCAATGTTGAGAAAGTTTTTTCAAATCGGTCTTAATTATAGTTCAAATTAGGATAGGTTTCTTGATTATCATCAATATTTATCATTATTTAGATTAGGATAAACTTTCTGATTATTATTAATTTTTATTATTATTTAGATTAAGATAAACTTTCTAGTTATTATCAAGTAAGGTAAGACTTTTATTTTGTTAGAAATCCTTATGCTATTGTAAATCCTTCATTATATATATGGGGTTAATTTATGAGCAATAAAGCAAACAAAAAAGTTATAAACAATTTATGATTTAAGGCTCTCTCATTAATGAGTTTGAGGTGTTAACTGCTCCCTTTGATGAGCTCCTTCCCTCCTTTGATGAGCTCCTTCCTTACTTTGACGCAATCCATTACCCAGGACCATTATAAAGTGGTATTAGAGCCCATTTTCATGGGAGATTCAACAAACTTAAGTGAGAAACTGAAATCCTTGCTTTGCAAAATGCAGGCACAAAATAAGGTTAGATTAGTTCAGTTAGAAGTAAGGATGGAAGCTAGAATTGCTCAACTCGAGGCTCAGATGCAAATTATGTTTTGCCATTTACAAAATTTTCTTTCTAATCCACATGACAATTGTAACAAAGACTTGGATATAGGTACAAGTAACAACTTTAGTTTTCCTAATAAAGGCATCTAAAACGAAGATAAAATTGACACTCCGGTAGAAGTAGGGAAGACGATTGCCATGTATCTACTACGAGCATTTGACTGCAAGCAACAATTGGAGAGAAGTAGTGAATGGAAGGCAATTTCTTGGTCCGCAACACAATCTACAATGGTTCATTCTAAGGTTACGAAGGAACCTTCTCTATTTATTAAAAAGCTCACTAAATCAGAATAGCGGAAAAAAATGCCAAAGGTCTTTCTTACAATGGTGACAGATTTTATTTGGTTGGTTATCAATGCAAGAAATTATTTTGGCGGGGAGTGGAGGAGTAGGAGGATCAAATGCTGATAACAGAAGATGATGCCCTAAAAAGGAATATGCTATATCACTTTAGCCAAGGTTATCTAGAATTTGAGCGTGAGGACAAGCTTTTTGTCCAGAGGATAAGTAATGTATGGATAGATTAAATCCATTAGAGACCAAATATTGAGGAAGTCTCTTTTCAAAACTGGTCTTTATTATAGTTCAGATTAGGATAGGCTTTTTGATTATCATCAATCTTTATCATTATTTAGATTAGGATAAACTTTCTGATTATTATCAATTTTTATTATTGTTTAAAATTAAGTTAAACTTTTTAGTATTATCAAGTAAGGTAGGACTTTTAATTTGTTAGAAATTCTTATACTATTGTTAACCCTTCTATATATATATATATGGGGTTAATTTATGAACAAGCAGAAAAATTACAAACAATTTGAGATTTAAGACTCTTATTAACGAGTTTGAGGTGTTAAGAGCTCCCTCTGATGAGCTCCTTCCTTACCGTGACACATTGGGATTGTAACATTTAACAACACTGATTACAACCTTTCTCTATTTTGTAGGTTTCATTTGTCAAGTCAACATGTTCCACATATTTCAAACCACATTATGTGTTATCTTTTATAAAGAAAAAGGAAATCACACTTTATAAAATTGATAAAAGAGATTTAAATTTATAACTAGTAAATGTTAAAAATAAATATTGTAAGGGTTTGGTTCTCAATTCCAAGGGACAAGATGTGATTGAACCTCTTGGATCAAAAGCTATAAAAGATTCCCTAGTTATTAAAGACGCAACTCACACTCGAGGCTTTCAAAGATTCGACACCAAGCTCCTCTACGGGAGAATGCGAGCGGCAATTGCCAGGTACTCGCTTTATGCGCATAGGTGTACACCTTGTTTTGAGTGCAAGGCTTTAGAAAAATGCGCCTTTATTTCCACCTTTAGCAAGCACTTCTATTGGAAAAAACACTACTAATCAGATCCAAGGTTTGCTGGTTTGCCAGAATCCGATAATGGCACATTATACATTTCTGAAAATTAGTTTTAGTATTTAGTAGAGATAATTAGCTTCTAAGATCTTATCAAAATACACACCCATGATTACAAACCTCCCACATTGCCATTTTCAACACTCATGGTGTTTTTAATCCTCTTATATTGCTTTGTTTTCAATTTCTTTTATTATCTTTCTCATAATCTAATGTTAGCTGTTTTTGCACTCCTCTGTTTCTAATTTATCTGAAATTGTCCTTTAAATACAAGTTACAATGTTATGTGGGTTCTTCATTTTAGTACTTCTTTTCTTATTTTTCCAAACAAAAAAAAGAGACTAAATTTTTCTTTTTTTAGTAATGAGGTAATTTTATTTATTGATTATTTGCTATCTATTTATAAAGTAATAGTAACATAATTATTTTTAAATCCTCTATTTCTAGTTGTCTAAAACATACTTTTTTTTTCATTTTCTTTTCTTAATACTCATAGAGCTATTTGGATTTGTTTGTGAATATAAAAAATCTAAATTGTTTTTTGAATGTCCAAAATTTTTGTTTATTTTATTTTCTAACAATTTCTAACGAATAATATTAATGAAAGTCTTTGTTATGCTATAAGGCTTTGTAGTTGATAAGACTTTTGATATATTATTGTGTTTCACCTTGATTATTTCTAGGTTATATGCTATTGCAAAGTATCTTCTGAAGAACAAATCAAGGATCTTTTGAGAAAGAAAAACTTCAAGGAAGCCATCTCCTTGGTGGAGGAGCTTGAGTATGAAGGTGAAATGTCCAATGAAATGCTATCCTTTGTTCATGCCCAAGTGGGTTTCCTCTTGCTTTTTGACTTGCATTTTGAGGAGGCAGTGAATCACTTTCTCCAGTCAGAGACAATGCTGCCATCTGAAGTGTTTCCTTTTATAATGCGAGATCCAAATCGCTGGTCACTGCTGGTATATCTTACTCTAACCTTATTAGTGGTGTTTATCATTATCGTGCCATCCAGTGGTTCAGATTATTCTTGGTGAAAACTGTTGTCCTATTTTATGTTACTGTCAAAACATTAGCATGCTATACTTTACAAAGTGAACAGTAAATGGGAAGTTTAGATGAGTAAAAGCTTGCTATTCATAAGGAAGTTTAGCTTCAAGCCAATTATATGCATTGCATTTCTGTTGATGTATTTTCTAACACTTTCCTTTATAGTGTATGAATTTATTTTGGCAGCTATAATTTATCATAATTGTCAGGTTGTGTGGTCCAATGACCCAGTGCTGAAAAGAAAGGGTTTTTCAGGGGTTTATATTTGGCGTTCTTTCTTTCTCTCTTCTTCTTTTAAGTTCTTTTCACTTCCTTTCCTTTTCAAGAGAACGTATTCTTATGTCAAACTCTTGGATTTTCTCCTGGGCTTCCATCCTCCTTTAAGCAAGCAAGTTAAAAATGAAAATCATTGATGACATATGGATCTGTAAAATGTGTTGTCTGATAAAGTAATTGGTAATAATGCCCTCACTGAATTTTCAGAGACAACCTATGAACCGCTAATCTTTCATAAGCAACAAAAGCGGAAGGAGTTAATTTCTATGAAAAAGAAAAATAGGAAAACTTCAACTCATTTAGCAACTGGTTTTGCTTGATGTGCTTCTTTTGGATATTCTTACTTTGTCATTAGATATGTGTACTTTAATATACAATTAATTAACATGCTTAGTATGATGGCTAGTTGTTGTGAATATGTTTGATTGACGTAAATCAACAAATGGAGCAGGGAAAAAAAATACTGTTCTTCTGATCCTTGTATCTAGACTTGTATGCTTGGCACTTGCAGGCAGTCATAATTTTGAACCCACCTTTTCAGGTTCCTAGGAACCGGTATTGGGGCTTGCATCCTCCTCCGGCCCCCCTTGAAGATGTTGTAGATGATGGGTTGTTGGCTATCCAAAGAGCTATTTTCCTCAGGAAAGCAGGTGTAGATACAGCAGTAGATGATGATTTTGTATTGAATCCACCTACTAGATCCAATTTACTTGAGTCAGCAATCAAGAACATTATCAGGTGTCTACACTTTTCACAGGAGTTTTTCATTTTATAATGGTTGAATTTGTTAGCCTGTAACTAATGTTGATCCTACCTTCTCTTATTTATTTACTACAGATATCTGGAAGTTTCTCGTGAGAAAGAGTTGACTTTGTCGGTGCAGGAAGGAGTTGACACACTTTTAATGTATCTCTACAGAGCTTTAAACCGGGTGGATGATATGGAGCGGCTTGCTTCTTCAGAAAACAGTTGTATTGTGGTATAATCATTTTCCCTTATGCTTGAGATGGTAATAAATTGTTTCCATTGTTATCCTTGGAGATGGATTAGTTACTACATATCTAAGTGACTGCTACATGGTGAAAATTTTCCTCAATCATTTCTGTGAATAGCAGAAGAATTTATCATGATAAAAGTAAGAACTTCAGGATCTAGTTTTTTCTTTTTTTGGTGATGAAAAACAAGCTTATCCATTGTACTTCTGTTTTTCTCCCAATGCATATCACAGTAGTACTAGACTTAAGAATGAATAGCCTTCCCCATCTTAAAAGCACCACTTGGTTATTGGAGGTCACTGGTGGTAGCCCAAGATATTTTATTATTAGTTAGGGAGATTTATTGGCTGGTCTGATTGATACCAACAGCTTGTTTGGAAATTGTTAAGTTTTTATTATAAGAAAAAGAAAGAAGGGAAGGGAAAGAATAGAAGAAAAGGAAAATAACTAAAAGGGCTACATCTTTACTCATTTTCCATCACTCTTACATAATACATAGTGCATATTTATAGTGAGAAATTACCAAAATATGGATCCTTAAATTTAGGAAGATATGTTCCTTAAATTAAGGAGAGACTTTAATCCCTAAATTGAGGAGTAATTTTCTTCTTAATTTAAGGAGAATCTCATCAATTCTAACCGAAATCATGGAATATGATGGGAGAAAATTTCTGTTGATTTTCTTCTTCTACATGGAAAAGAAAATCAAGTGAAAATCTCACCTTGTGGTTACTATTTGTTCCTCAAATTGTGGTTATTATGATTTTTTTTTTCTTAATACTGTTTCTCCTTATTTTCTTTGTTCACATTCTGCATTGAACTAAGTCTCAGAAAAGGGAAATCCATTCCCCCAATTTTTCATCCCTTCATTTTTCTCCATTCCTTTATTTCCTTTTTTTTTAAAAAAAAAAAACATGCAAACCAACGGGAATTCCTTATGCATCTTTGACAAACAAGAATTTGGACATTTTAGATGAGGTCAGCTGAAATCTTCTATTCGAGCAATTATAGAACTCAAAAGGGGCATTACTAGTATCTATAGTTGATTCATCCAATTTATTTTGGTTAGAAATACTGCATTTGAAATTGTGCATCAATATCAAGTTAGTTTATAGGCCTCAAGTAAGTGGTAGACTGTGGAATCTTAGTATTCCAATGCATTGCAAAACAGAGAGGCTGTTGTCAGGAGCTTGCTTGAAGATGACTGTACAACTTCCATGGGCGGTGCAGGAGGAGTTAGAAACTCTATTAGATGACTCTGGGCATTTACGTACACTTGCCTTCTTATATGCAAGTAAAGGGATGAGCTCAAAGGCTCTTGCAATATGGCGTATTCTGGCAAGAAATTATTCTTCTGGTCTGTGGGAAGAGCCTGTTGTGGAGACTGACTTACAGGATGGCAGTAAAAATATTCTTTCTGGTAGAGAGATTGCTGCAATCGAGGCATCAAAAATTCTAGAGGAGTCATCTGATCAAGATTTGGTTTTGCAGCATCTTGGATGGGTAAGTAGTTTTTGAGTTTCGCTGATGTTTAGAGAATTTGTATGGAAGCTAATCACTAATTCTCATTTGGTGATTTCTATCTATTAGATTGCAGATATTAACCCCATTCTTGCTGTTGAAATTTTGACTTCAGATAAAAGAGTAAATCAGTTATTGCCAGGTTAGCTTGGTTAGAGAAATTTAAATATTGGTTCTTTTGGAAAAAAAAAACTGTGGCCCAATTTTGAATTTTATTCTTTCATTCCAGATGCAGTGATTGCTGCCATTGATCCAAGAAAGGTTGAAATCCTTCAAAGGTACATCCATCGCTTATTGAATAAGTTGCAGCCTTTTCGCTATACTAGTGCTTGAAAATTTTTTAAGCCATGTGAGCAGTAGGAGATGTCTTTGGTTATTAATTTCTTCCCTTGAAAACTTTTTAGTCAGTGGTAGCCTTGTTATGAATTTTTGTTTCATATTTTATTTGCCAAAATTCTCATCATACTTCTCGAATTCCTTTCATTGATTCGTTATAGTATTTGATCAGGCCAATAACTGGTCTTGGAAGATAGTCCTGCATCTTGATAAGAGGAATTGGATTATTCTCCCAAATAAGTCCTATATATTTAATTTTTCAATTTCAAATTGCAAATTGCAGTGTCTATCATCATCACTGTTTGGCAGAATCATTTGCTATAATGTTTTCCTTGTGGATTTTTCTAGCTTTATCCTTTATTGCTAAGTACTTTGTTTTTTGAGTTTGGTCCTACATGGCAAATACATCATATCATGATCTGTATTGTGCAGTTATCTCCAGTGGCTGATTGAAGATCAGGACTCTATTGACACCCAATTTCACACATTATATGCCCTCTCACTTGCAAAGTCAGCAATAGAAACCTTCGAAGTACAGAGTGTCTCCAAAAGCCCTGATGATGAAAGGTTAGAGGAGGCAAAATTTTCCGATTTTAGTCAAAAGTCAATCTTTCAAAGTCCTGTACGTGAAAGGTTGCAGATATTTTTACTATCATCAGACTTATATGACCCAGAAGAGGTCCTTGACTTGATTGAAGGTTCAGAGTTATGGCTGGAAAAGGTTTGGAGCTGCTTTCTTTTGTGTTCTTTGATATTGCTTGTTTGATGACAATGAGACTTCCTAAATTCTTGGTGTTTGTCCTTTATGTCCATATTCTTTTAGGTCAATCGTGGATTATTGATACTTTTGGATTGCAAAATCATCACTTCTAACTTTTGCATACTCATGGAAGATTTTGTTTACTTGACAGGCCATTCTGTACAGAAAATTAGGGCAAGAGACATTGGTGCTTCAAATTTTGGCGCTGTAAGGTTCAAATCCTTTTAGGAATATTAATTGCAGTAACCTGTGACCAACTTATTCAGATGTCCACTTCATGTTGGGTTCATTTGTAGTCATTGAATTGGTCAACAGTGCCAGAACATTTTTTTTTTGGACCAAAATGAATTGAGAACCAAATATTTCTTTATAATATTGTTGACTTATTTGCTGATCCTAACTGATTCTAGGGATATGATTTGATTTGATTAGGATCCTTAATTATCTCTGGAATTATTATTTGATTATTTGCTTCCTGTTTAGATATAATTCTTTGTGTATAAATAGTCATACAAACCAATTGTAAAGATTAAGAGTGAAATATAAGAATTCTCTAAATTTTTCCAAAATTCTTCATGGTATCATAGCTTTTTCCTGATTTTAGGGTTCAAATTCAATTTTTTCCTCGTTAGGGTTTCAAAATCCTAGATTTACCTTTTTTGGTACTAACCCATCTAGGAGCCTTCCTCCTCTCACCGCCGGTACCAGGATTGTCGCCGGCCGATCGCCCAGCTCCGACGCTGAAAAAGCCTGCACGTGAGGCTCACGCACCTCCCCTTCCCGACGCGTGACCAATCGCCTGATGCTGCTTCGCGGCTCCGATCACTTCGGCGACGATTTCGACCATCTTTCCGACCTTTCTGTGCCGCTACCCGGTCTTTTGGTGAATCGATTGGGCTCTCTTGTGTGTACAACCTTGGGTACCTCCTATTCTTTCACTGTTCATAAATCTTTACCATGACAGAAGGTAAAAGGGTCTTGATTCCTAACTCTGATTACTCGTTCTCCGGTGCCACATCTAACTTTGTAAAGTCAGGTAATACTTCCTCTCTTAATAATGTTCCATGGATTATCGATTCTGGTGCGAATAGACACATGAAAGGCTCTTCTAAAGGCTTTCTCAATTATTTTCCTTCTCTAATCAAAGATAGTGTTGGAATTGCTGATGACTCTTTTACTCCCATATCCGGAACAGGTTCTGTTATTTGCACATCCAACATTAAATTATCATCTGTCCTTCATGTTCCCCACTTTCCTGTCAACCTTTTATCTGTCAGTGCTATTACCAATGCCCTTAATTCTAAAATTGAATTCTTTCCTGATCATTGTGTTATTCAGGATCTTTGCACAGGAAAGAGGATTGGCAATGGTAGGCTGCATGATGGCTTATATATGTTGGAGGGTGATCTAGGTTCTTCGATATCTCACGCTTGTTTTGGAGAAAATAAGGATGTCAATCAGGAAATAATACAGTGGCATAGACAGTTAGGGCATCCATCATTTTTTGCCTCAGAAAAACTTTATCGTAATTTGTTTGCTAGAACTCAGTTTGATTCTCTATTTTGTGATGCTTGTGAGTATGCTAAACACACTAGAACATCCTATCCTTTGAGTCATAATAAAAGTCAAATTTCTTTTGCGACTATGCATTCTGATGTTTGGGGGCCTATTCAAACTGCCTCCTTGTCTAGTAATTGATGGTTTGTCACCTTTATTGATTGTTGCACTCGAATGACTTGGGTCTATTTGATTAAAGCTAAAAGTGATGTCTTTTCTTGTTTTCAATCCTTTCATAAGATTGTTTGTACTCAATTTGATACTAAGGTGAAAATTTTGAGAACTGATAATGGAAGAGAATACATGAATAGTAGCTGTTCTGCTTATTTGGAGAGTAATGGGATAGTACACAAGACTAGTTGTCCTTATACTAGTGCTCAAAATGGCGTTGCTGAGAGGAAAAATAGGCATCTATTGGAGGTAGCTCGATCTCTTATGTTCACCATGAATCTACCCAAAGCATATTGGGGCGATGCAATCCTTGCATCTGCTTATCTTATCAATAGAATGCCTCTCAAGACCCTTGACTTTATGAGTCATTTGGCGGTTCTACAAGGGAAGAATTCATATGTTGTTCCACCAAAAGTATTTGGGTATGTTTGCTTTGTCCATACTAGGACGGTAGGGAAATTGGATCCCAAGGCCCTTAAATGTGTGTTTGTTGGGTATTCTCTAACACAGAAGGGATATAAGTGTTATTATCCTCCATGTAGGAAATACTTAGTCAGTATGGATGTTACATTCCGAGAAACTGAACCCTACTTCTGTACCACCCACTCACCTCTTCAGGGAGAGAATAATGAGCAAGAAGAGGTGATTTCGAATTCTGTGATTCTGAATGATATGGTTCAACTAGAAAGTTTGAGTTCTAGTAGACAGGGGGAGATGTCCAATTAGGGAGAGAGAACTGATCGTTTGGACAAGCCAGATTTGAGAATTATGCAGTCTACTCAGAGCCAAGAATCTTCTCCTGGGGAGTTACCCAGTCAAGAATCTTCTCCTGGGGAGTTACTCAGTCAAGAATCTTCTCCTGGTGAATTACCCAGTCATGAATCTTCTTATGGTGAGTTATCCACAACTCTTGAATGCTTCAATGACTTAGATAAACCTATTGCACAAAGAAAAAGGGTCAGATCTTATACTAAACGCCCTATTTCTAACTTTGTTTCTTATGAATCCTTATCTCCTTCCTATAGAGCCTTTGCCTTGTCTATTTCCTCTGTGTCTATTCCACAGAATTGGAATAAAGCTCTTGCAGATCCTAAATGGAAGAAAGCAATGATTGAAGAGATGAAAGCATTGGCTAAAAATGAGATCTGGGAGCTTGTCGCTCTCCCACTTCGGAAGAAACTCATTGGCTGTAAATGGGTGTTCACGGTGAAACACAAAGCTGATGGCACAATTGAACGGTTTAAGGTCAGATTGGTTGCTAAAGGATTCACCCAAACCTATGGAGTGGATTACCAAGAGACATTTGACCCAGTTGCAAAATGAACTTAATCAGAGTTATGTTATCCTGTGCAGCCAACTTGGACTGGGACTTGCAACAATTTGATGTGAAGAATGCTTTCCTCCATGGAGATTTAGAGGAAGAAGTGTTCATGGAAATTCCTCCTGGGTTCGCTGATGAGAAGACACAAGGAAAGGTGTGCAGGTTAAAAAAGGCTTTGTATGGACTAAAACAATCTCCCAGAGATTGGTTTAACAGGTTTAGCAGAGCCATGATGTCCTTTGGTTACCAACAAAGCAATTCTGATCACACTCTGTTTATCAAACCTCACAAGGGTAAGATCACCCTTCTTATTGTTTATGTTGATGATATAGTGGTGACAGGCAATGACAAAGAGGAAATGGCTCAACTAAAGAGGTTGTTAGCTCAGAAATTTGAAATCAAAGATCTAGGAAAACTACAATATTTCCTAGGTATCGAGGTGGCTAGATTAGAAAAAGGAATTTTCATCTCTCAAAAAAAGTATATTCTGGATAGTATGATGGGGTGTAAACCAGCATAATCTCCCATTGAAAGTAATTACAAGCTGGAAGCAGGAACTGGTGAGTCCGTGGATATTGGAAGATACTAGAGATTGGTAGGGAGGTTGATTTATCTCTCACATACTCGACTGGATATAGCCTATGCTGTTAGCTTAGTCAGCCAATTCATGCATAACCCTCGCGAGACTCATATGCAGGCTGTACTTCGCATCTTAAAATACCTAAAGTCTGCACCAGGGAAATGGCTTCTTTACTCTAAACATGGTCACCTCCGAGTTGAAGCTTGGGCAGGATCTCTCGATGACAGAAGATTCACCTCTGGCTACTGCACAGTTGTGGGAGGGAACCTTGTCACCTAGAGGAGCAAAAAACAAAGTGTTGTTGCTCGGTCAAGTGCTGAAGTAGAATACAGGGCAATGGCCCAAGGTGTGTGTGAACTCTTATGGTTACAGAAGTTATTGGAGGAGTTGAGGTTGCTCGAGAGAGGCAAGATAATTTTGTATTGTGACAATAAAGCTGCTATAAGTATAGCACAAAATCTAGTCCAACATGACCGGACGAAACACATTGAAATTAATCGGTACTTCATTAAAGAAAAATTAACAGGCAGTGTCTTGAGTTTAGTTCATGTGACTTTTACTGGACAACTTGCAGATGTGTTTACTAAAGGGCTCAACAACAAGATCTACCATAATTTGATTTGCAAGTTGGGCATGTGCGACATCTTTGCACCAACTTGAGGGGGAGTGTTGACTTATTTGCTGATCCTAACTGATTCTAGGGATATGATTTGATTTGATTTGATTAGGATCCTTAATTATCTTTGTAATTATTATTTGATTATTTGCTGTTTTGTATGAATAGTCATATAAACCAATTGTAAAGATTAAGAGTGAAATACAAGAATTCTCTAAATTTTTTCAAAATTCTTCAAATATATATGATAAGAAAGAAAAAGATACTAAACATGCTTGAAGAATGCATTAAAGTCAACTTCTTTAAAGATAATAATCTCGTTGAATCTGTTGTTTTTAGTCTGTTTCACATGCTTTTTAGGCTTTCCAAGACATTTGTCTCTCTTGTGCTTCTATTATCTCTCTTTCTCCCCCTCTTCCTTTGAAAGACATGGGGAACAAAAGCAATGACTCTCTTTACTGTCTTTCCCAGCCAAGTTATTATTTTTGTTTCATAATTTTTTGCCTACAGAAATAAGAGAGAGAAAGAGATTATGGTTGAAAGAAAGAGGAGAGAGAATAATTATCTTGAGTGGCTCACCAAGCATGCAAATATGTTTAAGAAGTCCGATGTGGTGGTTGTGTCAGGTGTTGAACTTTGAACAAAAATTAGCCAGAATTTGTCTTCAATAATTTTATTGTACAAAAAAAGGGTTTGGTGATTTTTTAATAGACATTGAAAATTAATGGATTTAATGGGATTTAGTGACGTTTTCAGTAAGTATGAGTGAAATTGAACTCTTTAAATTGATAGGATATGATAAGAGAATTTTCTATTGTGAATTTATGACATACATGAGGCTTAACTAAGAAAAGCTTCTTGACAGATTCGACAATTTTGAATTGGCTGTTATATTTTCTAAAATTCAAGTATTATTGCACTTGTTTCAGCTAGTACTGAATTAACCTGTGTTTGGTCTTACACAAGCTTAGCTTGTGTATTTTTGGCCTATCTTGCTGACTAGGCTATTCTCGTACGTGTCTTGAAGCTTTGTATGACTCCCAGTGCAAGTTCACATATACTCCTCATTTATCTAGGCTATCTGGTTGTGTGATAAATGATTTCCTAATTATTGTACATAAGGTTAAATGTCAGATACATTTCTAGGTGTTAATTCAGCCAGTCGGTTGTATTGAAGATGCAAGGAGATTAATAGCTGTAGCTTATGGTAGACCTTGTTAGGGCAGCTCACATTCCTTGATCCATAGGTTCACGATGATGTAGCATTCTTAGGTCAAAGAAAGCCTTGGATGTTTGGAATATAGGGGTTGTTAAATATTTGGATAAGCTGAATCAAGTCACACAAAGAATATAAAGTTTAGTGAGAATAGGAATATAGATGAAATAAATAGATATTGCTAGCTGAGTACACCTTTTGCTTCCAACGATGAGGGCATTGTTCATGTGCTTTTGTATGCGAGTGCACATTATTTCCAAGCAATCCTTATCTCTGAACATTTGTTAAAAAGTTGAACCTTTTTATATTTGCACAAACAAATATTTTATTCTTGTTAAGAGGCAGTGCACATAATTTGTTGACTAGAAGTGCCTGAATTTCTACCCTCACCACCTTGCTTGGTCCAAAAGAGGGGAGGGATGTAGATCTAGCAGCTTAAAATTTGGGCATATTTGAATAACTTATAATGGTGTTTCAGGAAGCTGGAGGACAGTGAAGCTGCTGAACAATATTGTGCGGAGATTGGGAGACCAGATGCATATATGCAGTTCGTTTCTTTCCTTATTTTTCCAATTCATTATTGTCCTTTTCTCTAGACACTGTGTGCCAGATGAACTTTTTCAACCAACTGTGATATGATGTCTAGGTTACTTGATATGTATTTGGATCCACAAAATGGTAAAGAGCCTATGTTTAAGGCTGCTGTTCGCCTTCTGCATAATCATGGAGAATCACTGGATCCCTTGCAAGTTTTGGAGGTACCAACCCAAAGCAAGAGAAAAATTGCTGTGAATGAGGCACATTAGAATAGTTTGCATATACACTTTATCCAAATTGCAACTATATGATTTTTGAAAATGCATAAAGCATTTGCTTATCTATATCTGGCCAATCAAGGACTTCAAGCAAGTACATTTGACAACTTTTTTTAGTGGATCTTATAACCATTTATGAGATTTATGACATTTGCTTATTGATGTAGAAATTATCAAATGTAGCTGTTTATGAAAAAAATATGCAATCCTGAATTTGCTGTTTCACTTTTATAATTGCTGTATACCAGCCAGGCTTGGGAATCAACCAGACCCCAGACCTGATAATACACTATTATGGGTGGTTCCCAAATCCATTATATAAGAAAAAAAACTCGCACCAAAATGAGGACTATGACAATCAAGAGACACTTGACAAGTTTGGGGAGGGCTCAGCTTGGCATATCAAATTTCTGTCACTCATGGTTCTCTTTATATGTGAAGGAAAATGTATCTGACTGCTTATTTGGTTGCACAAAATAATGGAGTTTGACCATGGTTGGATACTGGTTGTTCATCCTCAAAGTGATTGATGCTAACATTTCATTTTGTAACTCAAAGGAACACTTTATTCTGCTGGAACAATAATGTTAGTTATTACTTTATTGTATTGCTTTTTGCACCCATTATTCTTAAGAAATAAGTTTTTCTGTTGCAGACATTGTCCCCAGACATGCCTCTTCAACTTGCATCTGATACAATATTACGAATGTTGAGGGCTCGGCTTCACCATCATCGTCAAGGACAAGTAAGCTTTTTCACTTGAAATTGTAGGACAATCTGCGAGTCTACTTCTATCTGAAAATTGTCAACCTTGGGTTAGGTAGTCAGCATAAGTTTTAGACTGTGCCGGGACATTGTATTTCTAAGTTTATTGAAAACATAAAAAGTTAAAGATTTCCCTCATATATCCCATGGCTTTCCTACCCTGCAATGTGAGTGATGTAAAATTTCAGTAAATATTTTTCTGTGGTACCCTGTCAAGCCCCATGTGGATGCAAACAATTGTACAGTTGGGGTTTGGTGGATAACTTGGGGAATTTTGGGACCTACCTTATAAAGGCACGGGGTTCCATGCCTTATTTAACAACTGGACGAGTAAGGAAATACATTGAAGACCACTAAGGGTGTTCAGGTCATGTTCAAAAATTACATCGTACACTGGATTGAGAATCCACAAAATAAGAAAGTGCATGAGCATCTCAAAATATTGTCCCCTATGCCTAAAATGAATAAGTTTGGAGCCTTTTATCTAGAGTAACAAAGAGGTGGGATTCTGACTCTCAAAAGTCTTCATTCTCTTCTAATATTGTCAACTTTAGCAACAAACCTACATGAATAGGCACCAGGGCTGGATGTGGAGGGACTACCGAGTAGGTATCAATTTGAACAAGTAGTTATAATTCAATGAAAATTTATAGATTCTCCTTCATTCTCTTTTATGTTGTTGTTGTGCGTGAAAGTTTTCTTTTTTATCCTTTCTTATTAATTTCATTCTTCCTTACATTCTGCCTTAATGATTTTTGTCCTAGCTCCTGCAATTACAATGCTTTTCTCACCTTGCTGATGTTATCTAACAAATTGGGCTAAGAAGATGGAGAAAGGGGATTGTATATTGATAGAGATTCAAAACAATACAATCAATCCTTCTAGTGCAATGCTGCTCTGTTCTCTGTAAGTGTAAAATACCAAACCAGGAGATATTCTCCTGAACTAGAAAAAGGTGGCCCACAGCCCAAGCTGCCACAGCTGATGACAAGAGAAAAAACCACCCTACCAGCTATCCATCCCCTTGTTTATATTTACAATAATATGACTATTCAGTCACCCTGCTGATGCTGATATTTTTCCGAGAACCTCGCAATAAGTTACACTGTACTGCTCCAGAAACTTCCATTCCAGCGCCAGCAATATTCTCTTCTATTCCAGCTCCAGCATTATTCCTTTTCCACCTCTGATAATAAACTCTCAAATGTCCTGGGCCTTGTTGAACTGGGCCTCCATCAGCATTGCTAACATTACCCTCCCCTTAAGAGATAGCCTTGTCCTCAAGGCTGAAAGAAGGGAACTGATTTTTATGTCCACAACATCATCCAAGTTGCGTTATATTTGGATTTCCCTTTCCATTTGACCGATACTTTTTGTATCCGCTGCCTACTGATGGATTTAGTGCGCTGCTGCAAAATGTTTTCTGGTTCAATTAAAGGTTCATCCGCAGCAATATTCCTTGGTAACTGCTGTAAAACTGAATGATTGCCCACTGATTTCATTAATTGAGAAACATAGAAGATGGGATGGATACGGGCTTCCGGTGGTGATAACTTTGCGAATTTTCTGAGTGATTTTGAAGGGACCGAAATATCTTGCAGCCAGCTTGGGACTTATAGTCTGTTGAGAGATTGTTGGCGATGAGGTCTAATTTTTAGGAAAAATGAATGGCCAATTTCAAATTGAATGTCCTGCATGCTTGTTAACAGCCTTCACTGTTCGTTTTTTAGGCTCTTGTGAGATTATACTTCAATTGCCTGAGTAACTGATCCCTTGTCTCCAATTCTTGGGCCACAGCTACTTTAGTCTCTCCTGGAAAATATTGCTGAATAGTAGGTAGAGTACGGCCATAAATAGCCTGGAAGGGAATCATTCCCACTACTGTAAGGAAGCTGGAATTATAATAATATTTTGCCCAAGCCAACCATTTTCCGCATTGTTTTGAGATGTTTTAGGTCAATAAATGAGCATATTTGGATAAGTGGTCTACAACTACTAACATAGCATCCAATCTATAGAACGGGGTAATCCTGTGATAAAATTCGTAGAAACACCTTCCCAAATTTTGTTGGGAATTGGCAAAGGTTGAAGTAACCCGGTTAGATAGGTGGTTTTGTATTTGTGTTGTTGGCATATCAAACTAAGTAGCAACATAATTTTGAACAGACTCTATACCCGGACGGTAGAGATTTGAAGCTGATCTCTGTTAAAATCTTGAATGCACTGGCATGGCCACCCATCGTGGTTGAATGAAATTCAAGGAACAATTTTTGAATCAAGCAAAATTGGCAGGTAAAACAAGTTGACCCTTATAAAATAGTTTGCCTTGGACTAGGGAGTGATGGATGTGATCCTTTAAATTGCCTTCTAAATAAGAAATTACTTTTTGGAGTAAATTTCACCCATTATCCCAAAATTTATGGTGTTGTAACGATATTGTTTCAAAATTTTAATTTATAACATAAAACTCCCTAAATTTTGATTTATATAATATAAAAATTCTCTTAACCTATAATAACCAATTTTCTAGTCTTAACATGAAAAAAATATTCTAATACCCTTAAAAACAACTTAAATTCACACACTAAGAATGATTTCAAATCCATGTCCTTCCGGTGTTAATCTCCAATCCCTTCTTCACCCATCTATGGCATTTTTCTTCAATCCAATCATCTTCCTTCCTCCAGTTTCTTCTTGCCTCTCTTCATCTCTCAATTTCCTCTTGTCCCTTCTTCTATGCTCCAACCATACCAAAGCCACATGTGTACAAAATTTTGCAACCCATAATCACAAATTCAAATCTCAATCGGCACGTTTAGTTTCTTGTTCATAGGCATAATCAACATTACTATTAAAACCACCCCAAATATGGTGTTTTGTAGCATGTTCAAAGCTATCGTGGGCTTCTAGTACCCCCTAATCAGCACGTCCAACTCACAAGCTATTATCTCTTTGATTAACATGGAAGGACCACAATGGCCAGTGGCACGTCTGAGAAGAACAGTGAGAAAGTTGGGTGGCTGGGAGTGGAGAAAGGGGGCTGTTGGCAAGGTAAGAGATTTGCATTGATATTTGAAAGATAATTAGAAAAATAAAAGATTGGTTGAAGAGGAGAGACAGGCTTGAAAGAAAAAAAAATTGATTAGTGTGGCAATAGACATAGAAGTCAAGAAGTTAAGGTTATTAGGAAATCACAAAAAGAGTAGAGTAGAATTGATGATGAAAGGCACATGGAGCAAAGAAACAGAAAGGATGGTGGTGAGAATGGGAGAGGTAGAGAGTAAATTGAAGAGTGGGGAGATGGTCACCAATGAAAGGTAGTTGAAAACTTAAAACACGAAAAACGCCATTAGAAATAGGAACTATGAACAATGAACTTGTTTATAAAATAAAGGAGATGCAAAGGAAGAGGAAATTGGGGATAGAGATGGAAGCAATGAACCTATTTCAATTATTGACAAAAAAAAAACCTGTTCTAATTGTGAGATTAAGGATTTATGAGATTGCAAAGGGTACTAGTGTAATGGTTTTATCCATCTATAAGGCAGAGGAGAAGGAAAGAGATTCTAGAAACTCCATGGGAGTACAGGACTGAAGGCAGAGAAAGGAAGGGCAATGGTATTTTTTTTCATTGAGATGACGGAGGAGAAAAGAAAGGGGTACAGGGTATTTAAGTCATTTTGATTAATTTATTTTTCATAATAATATGCCACAGGCGAAAAAAAATGAGAAAACTGGTTGTAGCTCGTTAAAAGGACTCATGTGTTAGTTAAATTAAAGCTTAAAGAGTTTTATGTTACAAATTAAAGTTTAGGAATAATATTGTTACAATACTCTTATTTTCTGCAGCTCTGGATCAACTTTAATTTCTTCTTCCAATTGTTCCCAATCCATCCAAGTAGGACAGCTGACAACTAACAATTCCATTGGTTCATCTTTGTGGGCTTTGAAAGAGTTTTGAGAAATAAATTTAAGTTGAATGACCAAATTGAGAATATACCCCAAAGTTGAGAGCTGCAGATG
This sequence comes from Manihot esculenta, assembly GCF_001659605.2. Taxonomy (NCBI): domain Eukaryota; kingdom Viridiplantae; phylum Streptophyta; class Magnoliopsida; order Malpighiales; family Euphorbiaceae; genus Manihot; species Manihot esculenta. The sequence continues at coordinate 16,954,977 of NC_035176.2, read as the reverse complement.
AAATTAGCCAGCAAACTGGAACTTTTTGAGTGTGCATGTATTTAGCTATTCCAAATTAAAATGTATGTTTGTGGTTAAATAAGAAAGAAAAAATGTATATTATGTGCTTTGACCTATCGTCTACTACACGTGTTCTTTATCCCCTTGGCCCATTGTAGTGTTTATATTGATGTGTTGCCTGCTTTTCAGATTGTTCATAATCTGTCTCGTGCTATAGACGTTGATGCAAGACTTGCAAGATTGGAGGAAAGATCACGGCATGTGCAGATTAATGATGAGAGCCTCTGTGACTCTTGTCATGCACGCCTTGGTACAAAACTGTTTGCTATGTATCCTGACGATACCATTGTCTGTTACAAGGTTGGTTGCTATCTTTCTCTCTTAGTCCCTTCATAATTTTTGTTGCAAAGTTCAAGTTCAGTAAAAAAAAAAGTATTAATAGTCATCCTAAATAGCATAAAGCTGATTATCCCTTTTGCAACCCTGAAGATTCTCTCAAATTCACAATACTACTGAAGTTTATGAATACTTTAGTCATAAAAGAACTAGTGAGGCTGTGAAATCTATGATCATGTTTCCTTATCTTTTGTTCATTTTTTGTGTTCTACCTGTTTGTATTGCTATAAAAGAGGTTTTTGGAGGTTTGGCAAGATGCACTCGGATCGTATGGGTCGGTATGCTTTTCATCGCATTACGCCTGGTGACATATGCCCTAAAATACTGGCCCAGGATGTAGTGGATTGGTGATAAGTCGGAGCGTCAAATCATGTCGACCCCATTTCGATATCAGAGTCGACATGTTAATCTCAACTAGCTCTGGATTGAGCAAGCTTTCCTTTGAGCAGAGAAAAAACAACAAAGGTTAAAATATAATAATGGCATTTGGTCAGATGAGGTCTGGGTTTAATTTATGCCATGGGGGGAGCATAAAGGGTAAATTGCAGGAAGAAAACACCCGATGAACTGACTGAAATTCATGTCAGAAAATAATCTAATTCCGTGGAATTTTCTCATTTCTGATTGCCCATCAAATTGCCACTGAGCATTTCACGGTGAAGTAATAAATTTTGGTAAAACTAAATATTTTTTTCCCATCATTGCAGTGTTTCCGTCGTCAAGGTGAGTCAACTTCGGTCACAGGCCGAAACTTTAAGCGAGATATACTGATAAAACCAGGTTGGCTTGTAACTCGTTGAGCATGCAACACTGTATATTGGAGGAATTAAAAGACTGGCCTAGGGTTCGCGGCTATGCTTGATGGTCCTAAATATCGATTATGCTCGGATGAGTGGTATAGCAGCAGGCCAATTGATGTCTATATGCGGACCATGAGTCTTTGATCTGATCAAAGAAAGAGTTGTAGACAAATACTTATTTGTAGAGTAGTATATTTTATTTTGCGAGTGCTGAATGTATAAACCCACTCAATTAACAGTAGTTTTAGGGAACTCGATAGAAAGCGTTGTTTTATAAATATTATTGGGATAGATAGTTTATTTTTAGTTTTTTTTTTCCCAAATATTTGTAGTTAAATAAAGGGTTGATTCTGGTTATTCTGATTGTTTTTGAAATTTATAATGTGGTGACTATTGTAGTAATTTAGGTGGTTTCTATTTTTTTTTTTCATTTAAACTAATTGTTTTTTTTCCTTCCATACTCTATTTCCATATTGCATTTCACACAAGTCGCATTCTATTTCGCAAATCTACAGAGATCACACGAATTACAGCTTAGACTCAACTTAGAAAATCCAACAGATTACAACAATTTTTAACAAAAATAAAGAAAGATACAAGATTTAATAAATCACTAATTTGCGTCCGTATTTGTAGGCTCTGGGGAAGAAGAATAAAAGTCTCGTTGAATTATTTTCAAGTTAAAACCATTAAATGCTCACCCTTAAAATTGATATTTAGTGAAGTGTTGTAGGAGTGAAATGAAAAGTGAAATAAACTACATAACAAGAATCAATACAGAAGATACATATCAATTTAGTTTTGAATAAATTAGAAAGGTATTTACATAAGAAAAATTTAAAATTTTTTACTATTTTATAATTTAATTTAAAATTTTAAAAGTTTATAAAATTGTCTAAAATTATAAATTTTATTATAATTATATTTAAGTTTAAAACTTGAATAGGAGATAGCGTGTTTTGCTGATATTACAATATATATGTGAATTATTTTATTATACGCTACTTAAATAAATGCTATTGATACGAAAAATTTAAAATTTTTAACTTTTCTGTAATTTAATTCAAAATTTTAGAAATTAATATAATTTAACTCAAAATTTTTAAATTTATTCTCATTCACCATTAAATTTTTAAAATCATATTATTATACTTCATTTTCAATTTCTAAAACCATATTACTACATTTTCATTTGTTTAGTACAAAAAATTAACAGGATTTCTTTCTATTTTGTAGTTTTGATTCTCTTAATTCAATTCATTTTTAATAATTTTTTCTTAATACAATATTTATACTTGTATTGTCAAGTTTTGATTTATACTATTAAATAGTAATAAAAAATTAATAGCACTGTAAATAATAAAAATATAATTTCTATTTTTTTTATTAAATTAATATAATTTTTTTATAATGAATATAGTAAAGTTTATTGTGATTGACACTTAATAAGGTATTTAAAAAGTAAAAACTTAATAAATATTATACGGATATAATTTTTGTTGAAATTAGTAGAAAAGAGAAAAAGTTAAAGTTGTATTTTTTACACCAAGCTAGATGAAAACGAAGAAAAAAACTTTAGAACATCAATTTTTAAAAATTCGGATTAAATTATAAAATAATAAAAAATTTGAATTTTTTATATCAATAACATTTATCTACAAGGCATATAAATATAATAAAATATAAAAATTCGGATTAAATTATAAAATAATAAAAAATTTGAATTTTTTATATAATAACATTTATCTACAAGGCATATAAATATAATAAAATAATCCACGTTATGTTGCCACATCGGCAAGACATACTCTTTCCAATTTAAATTTTAAATCCGGATATAATTACAATAAAGTTTATAATTTTAAAAAATTTTATCAATTTTTAAAATTTTAAATTAAATTATAAAATAATAAAAATTTTAAATTTTTTTTTATGTAAATAGACTTATTCAAAATGAAAAAAAAATATATTTATAATTTGATCCATGCTAATACCGAAAAAATATATATATTTTCTGTTTACATATCAGAAACGAAATAAAAATCAATAATATTTTAAATCCAACATCATTTATAAATTAGAAATAGAAGAATTTGTTTCTAAATATAAATTAACTAGAAATAGATTTATTTCCATTTCAAAAATTCGTTTCTAATTAGAAAATTAAAAAAAAAAAATTTGTATAGAAGTGGACTTTTTTTCTGTTACTAATTGAAGTAGAAATTCGTTTCTAATCTTTTTTAAATTAACCAATACTAAAAAAGTATTAATTTCAAATTAATTTAAAAATGAAATGACGACACTACAATAAATTAAACTTTTTATGGAGAAATATATTTCTTCATAAAAATTACTTAGAAATTCTAACACATGTGGGAAAATCATAAACTCCCTCACAAATAAATGAAGAAATATGTGCGCTCTCCCCAAATCCACTTCTTCTTCCATCTCAAACTCGAGAGCCCTAACAAGCTTGGGTGCAAAATGTCGACTCCAAATGCACTTCTAGAAGGCTTTAGATTACTAAGAGGAACTGGAACTAAACAAGTAAGGAGATAGAAGGTCTCCTTGTTTGAGCCCTCTAAAATGAGTAATAAAACCAGTCTTATATCTATTAATATTAATAGAGAAAGAAACAGTAGAGACACGAGACATAATCCACCTAATCCATTTTTCATGAAAATCAAACCTTATAGGCCTTATTAATATCATGTTTAATAGCCATACCATAATCTTACTTTTCCTGTGTGAATGAAGGTAATGTAAGATCTCATGGTCAATCAATATGTTATAAGAGATAAAGATGGTTTTGGGTAAAAGCACATTGTTCTTCATCAATAATGGCATCAATGAGAGGTTTGAAACGAGATGTGAGGATGTTAAAAATAATTTTATACAAAATATTACATAAGCCTATCTGTTGAAGATCCTTAATATATTTCACCTCCTTAACTTTTGGATTAAAGCAAGTGAAGTACACAAGCATGGAAATATGATGAATTCTTATCACCCAATTTCAACCAGCATTTTTGGCCTAGTAGGTTTCCGCCCTTTTAATCTCAAAAGCCAACTCTTTATCCAAATCTCTAATAGTATGAACATTCCAAATTTCGTTGTTGTTTTTTGCTTGTTTTAAATGCTTATGCAGGGGCTTCAATCTTTTGTCTTCAGTTGTGTTTGTTTGACCTGCAATAGTTAACAATAAATATCTAAAACATGTTCATTTTATTACATTACAGTTACCCCCAATTTTTCCATTTAAGGGTAAAAAAGCATTAAAGTCTCTTACAACAATTATAAAATAATTAAAATTACGTAGGTAGTTCAAAATAAAATCAAACTGGTGTTTCATAAGCTCTTCTTCACTATTGATGTGCATAAAAAGCATGTCCCATGATCTATGTCTTTTAGCATCCACTATTGTAGCATGGATCATGAAATTTTTCATCTTAATAACTAAGAAAAAACAATTTGATTTTCTTGCCAAATATAGATCTCCATGCAATACCAATAGGATCGACACAAACTAAGTAAAAAAAAACCACGTTTGTTATATTTTTTCGAAACAAAAAAATTCATTTTTGATCTCCACCAAGTAGACAACATCGGGAGAATGGGTTCATTAATGCCCTTGAGGTTATGGAATGTCAGGGGTCTCCCTGTAGCCTAACAATTCCAGTTGAGGATCTTAATGGCGATTGTTGAGGCCGTTTCCAGTTGGCCTCCCCAACCTTATCAAAGCAAAAATCATCATCGCATAATTTTTTATTGCTAAAAATAATTTATGTTTCTCTGCTTCATTTTCTTTAAGTTGGGTGCCTCTCAAAGGATTGTATGGGTCCATAGTTTGCCCATCTTGTGTAAGCTCCTATATGGTAACACCTTATGCTTTGTTCTCCTTCATCCAAGCTTTTCTCTTCCAAGTTCGGATAGATGGTGAAGGTGTTCTATAATTTGCCTCCTCTTCTACTCGATTCAAACTCTCTTTCTGTTGAGGATGGAAGATTTCAACTGCCATGTGTATCAGACGTTCACAAGGAATCCATTCTTGAATATTCATCACTTTTGGAGGGATCTCCAAGGTTTTAAACGACGTGCAAACCTAAGTTTATGTGTTTCTCATGCAGTGTCATTAGTCCAATCATGCTCCAAATTATCTTTATTTTGTTCCCCATATGAAAGAAATTCAAAAGCTATAGTTAGCTTAGATGTGAAACCGATATAGGCGTTGCTGTTAGTGGTAGTCTCTTAACTTGATATTAGTTTAGAGCTGTGTGCTTGATTTGTGTGAGCTGCTTGAAATGGCTTTTAAAACTGAAGAAAACAGGCTCTTCTCCGAGTGTTAAAAAGGCTTGAGAGGTATACTTCACTAAAGGCCCAACATTATGAAATAGTCTCTCCTCCGGCATCTTATCATTGAAACTGACCGTTTCTCTATCCAGTCTCCATCTCCTTCCATCACTGCTCTCCCAACTCTCATTTAATGTAGCATGCTGAAAATATTGCACAAGGTAAGGGTGTTGACAATTATTTTGTATTTCAAAAGTTCCAAATCCCACATGGATTAGGAATCGCAGTTTCTTATTGGTTTATAAATGGGTTCTAGCTATTGAGCTTGTAAAGAGTAAGTGAGAGGAGTAGGGCTTGCGTGCCTAATTCAAATCCATCTATTTGCCTCTCCTGTGCATGTGAATAAAAAGAATTGCAAAATTTCTATTTTTCGATTGTTTAAATTTTAAACTTTACTTGCAAACAATTATACTTTAACCGATTCAAAATTGTTTAAATTGGATGTTAATTTCCTAATATTTGCAAAACTGCTTATATGATAATGTGAGATTTTTTGTTATTGCAGATAAAATATTTTGCTATTGCATATTTGATTTTTAGAATTAATTTTTACAATAACTAATAATTCCACCTTTAAATAGTGGTAGCTGGATCATCATGCACCTCAGGGTAAGAAAAAAGTGAGAAATGATAATTCTCCTAAACCAAAAGTAGATTTAGTTGAAGGAGATGATATTATTGCTACAGTCACTTCTCAAACTTTTCTTATAGTTTACAAGAAAGGGTAGTAGACTCTAGTGCTACTACACATTTCTGTATAAATAAAAATGCATTTATTTTCTACATTACTGTTGAGAAAGGAGAACATGTGTATCTTGATAATTCTAGGACTGCAATATCTATGTTAAAGGGAAGGTCATTCTCAAACTTACATTTGCCAAGACCTTGGCTCCTAGTGATGTTCTCATATACCTAATATGAGAGTAAATTTAATTTCTATAGCTTTATTAAAAAAAAAGGCTTGCATTAAAGTGTCTTTTGTGTGAGACAAAACTGTATCGACTAAAAATAGTAATTTTGCAGAAAAAGGTTATTGTAATTAGAGACTCTTGTTCTCAATTTTCTAAAATACTGAATGAAAGTGCATCTTATTTTGCTTACTTGATTGACTTTATTGATTTATAGCATGCTAGAATATGATTTATTAGTGTTTATTATATTAAAAAAATTCAATATCTTGGTTTAATATCTAGTATTAGTGATACATATTTAAATAAATATGAAATTTGTGTAGAATATAAATTAATTGAGAAATCGTATCCAACTATACTAAGAGAAACTGAATTTCTTAGTTTAATACATACAGACTTGGAAAATTTAAAACAAACTATAACTAGAAGTCGTAAAAAATAATCTTTATTAATGACCATTGAAGATATAATAAAGTATATTTGCTTAGAAATAAAAATGAAGTCTTTGATATGTTTTAAATATATAAAGTTAAAGTAGAAAAAATTAATTACATAGAAAATTTAAAAAGGATTAGATTAGATAGAAATGGTGAATATATCTTATTTAATGACTTTTATAAAAAATAAAAAGAATAATTCATGAAATTATTCTTCCTTTATTCACCTGAATCTAATAAAACAGCGGAAAGGAAAAATAAGACCTTAAAAGAAATAATGAATGTTTTATCATTGAGTTCATCAGCACCTAATAACTTTTGGAGAAAAGCCTTATTATCAGCTTGTTATATACAAAATAGGATATTTTATAAAAAAACTAGTAAAATACCCAATAAATTTTGAAAATGTTATATACGTAACATAAAATATTTAAACGTTTTAGAGTGTCTTACCAAACTAATACTTCCTAATCCTAAAAAAGGAAAATAGGTTCAAAAATCTCTGATTGCATGTTTATAGATTATGCTAAATCTAGTGTTACATATATATTACTTATTCTAAAAAGTGATGTGCTTGATTATGATACTATAATTGAGATAAAAAAAAATGTAAATTTTTTGAACATTTCTACCTTTAAAATCTAAGAAAATTTTCCACGCACTGAATGAAAATTATTTTTGAAAATAATAATGAAGATTTAAGAAGCAAAAGACAAAGAAAAGAGACCTATTTTGGAAATGACTTTTACACTTATCTTATTGAAAATGATTCAATAACATTTTCTGATGCTATTATTCTTCTGAAACTTCTTTTTTAAAAAGAAACGAGTAAAATTGAAATAAATTCTATTGCACAAAATAGTATTTGGGTTTTAGTAGACTTACCTCCAGGAGCTAAAGCAATTGGATGCAAATGCTATTTTAACATTTTTGCCCCTGTGCCTAGAATTTTTTCTATTACAGTGTTAATTACTTTGATTTTAATACATAAACTTTTTATTCACCAAATGGATATTAAAATATCATTTTTAAATGGAAATTTGAAATAATAAATCTATATAATACAACTTGAGGATTGTGTTGTTTTTTGTCAAGAAAATAAAATTTACAAGCTTGTAAGATTTTGATATGGTTTAAAAACAAGCACCTAAATAATAGCATGAGAAATTTGACCAAGTTTTGATGTGTGATGGTTTTTTCTCTATTGAAGTTGATAAGTGTATATATACAAAACTTATAAATGATGAATATATGATTATTTATTTATATGTAAATGGTATGCTTATCTTTACTACGTATTATGATGTAGTATGTGAAATAAAAAATTTTCTTAGTTCTAAATTTGATATGAAATATATGAGCGAAACAAATGTAATTTTGAGTATTAGAATTATAAGAAAAAATAATAATATAATATTATTGTAATATCATTGTGTTGAAAAACTTTTAAAGAGGTTTAGACATTTCAATATCAAAGTAGTAAGCATCCTTTATGGTCTAACTTTTAATTAAAGAAAAATAGAGATGACCTGTTACTCAATCTAAATATGCACAGACAATCGGGAGATTTGCATTTAATGGATTTTTTTCGACATGATATAGCTTATGTTATATGTAGATTCAGTATGTATATATATAATCCCAATTACAACTATTAGGCTGCATTAGCTAGACTAATAAAATATTTGAAAAGTACTGACATGGAACCCTATGGCACAAGCCTTAAACCCACACGTACAAGTATATATGGAATCCAAAAATTTGATAAACCCACCTCCTATGGCACCTCACACTTAGAGAAGTTGAAACACCAATGATCAAAGGATTTAAATGAGAATCTGACAAACGACACAACGAATAGTTGATAAGTTAGCCAAGATTCCTGGTGCAATTGATGAAAGTAAATCCTCACTCTCACTCAAAGCAATACATGCCAGCACTCCATACCTAAAGAAGCTGAAACACCAATGATAGAAGGATATAGATGAGAATTCGACAACGCCACAATGAATAGTTGATAAGTTAGCCAAGATTCTTGATGCAATTGATGAAAGCAAATCATCACTCTTACTCAAAGCAATACACACTAAAGGCATGAAAAAAAATTTTAAAAATTTTGACTAAAAATTGCCACCTACAAGTGTTCCTTATCCTTATATAGTAAGGAGAAAAATAAAACCATAAGATACTCTTCTTTGGGCTTGGCCGAACCACACACTAGGCTCAAGCCCATTCATACACTAAAATAACACCTTAACTCATAAGTAATAAAACATAAGCTTAAAACATGACCCAATACTCTAAAACTTAGAAGATAAAATTATGGGTAGAATATAAGATCAAACAAAGCCAAGATAAAACAAGTGTTTAAATAATAATACATAGCAAATCCATCATGACAAAGTTGAATCTTCATAAAAACCTTTCTTTGTAATACCCGGCTGGACTCCGACGTCAGAATTCCAATCTTCCGACGGAATCTCAGTTGGAACCTGGAATCTCGAAGCTGGAATCTCCTTAAGAAGGGTAAAATAAGGTTTTTATAAAATGAATTTTGAAAATTTTAAGGTTTTAAGAAAGAAAGAAAAGAGTTTTGAAGAAAATAGTTTTGGAGGGGAAAAACCAGGTTCAGCCACCGAAGGTGGTGCCGCCGCGGGACCTCCCATTTCGGTTGCGCCAGGTGGTTTATCCAGCCATTTATAAGAGGCCTTCAACCCTAAAATGAGAGAGTTTTTCTCTCCATTTTCGGGCAGATGTGAGTTCTTGCCACCCTTTGATGCTTTTGTGGTTTTTCCTTCAAATCTCTTAAGAAAATCATGAGTTTCCTTTTGTTTTTGAAGATTTAAGCTTGAATCCAAGTTTTTAAACCTTGGAGACCTCCAGAGAATGTTTTTCTCTCATCTCCAAGTTTGGGTTGCTACTACCCTTAGATCTCCATGAGGTAAGTCTAGATCTTTATTTTTCTTTTATTTTAATCAAGTTTTAAGAAGGGATAAAGGGTAAAAAATGTATGAAATAGATAGATATAAAGTTTTAGGGTTTGAGTTGGGTTATTAATGAATGTTTGCCCTTATGAGTTTTTATTGTTGTTTGTTGAGGTTTAGGCTAGTTTTTATACCCCTTATACTTGATGAGTGAGTATGCATGCGTTTGAGTTGTTGGGTGTGAGGATTGGAGTGTTTTGGTGGCTGTGTGCATAGGGCAGAATCAGGTTCTGCCTTACTGGAGAACCTAGGTTCGGCCGTCGAAGTAAGGTTCGGCCACCGAACCTGCTTGTGGAGGCAGCCTTTTGGCCGCCTAACCTGCCCCCAAAGGCATGACTTTCGAATCTGTAATGGGGTTTCGGCCGCCGAACCCGCCTCCGAAGGTTATTGACTTTCGGATTTGTGTGGAGTTTAGGCAGTCGAACCTGCCCCCGAAAGTCCTTGACTTTTGGATCTGTGAGGGACCTTCGGTCGCCGAACCTGCCGCCGAAAGTCCCCTGCTCAGCCTTCCTTTACTTATTTTATGTGCATGTTTTGGTATGTTTAAGGAGATTTTTGGAGAGTTGTTTAGAGTCATGTAATAGTTATGTTTGGTCCCTCATTTGAATCCTTTTGTGTAGGATCGGACCTGGGAGACCGTAGAGGCCTTCAGTGAGTTAGTTGCACCATTGTTAGGCAAGCGTCAGCCAGAGGTGAGTAAAACTAAACTAATCTATTATTTTAAAGTAATCAAATTCTTTTAAGCATGTTCATGCATCACGAATGCCATGTTTATGTACTAGGCTGTTTGCATTAGAACTCACGAATATGATGCATTGTATAATTTACTGTTGATGTGGATGGATATTGGATGACCCACTAGCCCTCGAGATGTTATGATATGATATGATACGGAAAGACCAGGGCTTGCCCATTCTACGCGCCTGGCACGATGTAAGGGAAAGACCAAGGCTTGCCCATTCTACGACCCTGGCATTATGGATATGTTATGTTATGTTATGTTTAAGTGAAAGTCCTGAGGAGCTCCGTCGAGGGCCGGACACATTGGAATATGTAGAGGGTTACTGGTGACAAGTCCATCTTGATGTGAATTATTTGTATTGTGACGCATTTCATATGAGCATATGTTTATTAAACTATTTTTATGTTCTGCTCACTAGGCTCTTGTAGCTTATCCCTTTTCCCTAACCCCAGGTTTGTAAGGTCAAAGATAGCATCGGGAAGTCGGCATAGTAGCTGGTATAGTTCTTGTAATAGTATAGTGTGGACATGTAAATTTTAAAGGATTAGAATTGTGCTTGGCCCTAGCTTTCTTTACCTTTGTAATTCCCTGTTAACATGATCATTATGTAAAAGTTTTTATTATGAGTTATATTTGAACCAAGCTTGAGGCATGTGATGTTAACCATAGTAGAGCATTTGATGAGGGCTCTAGTATGGGTTTTATGTTTTCAGTATGATACATGTACAGATTGAGCTTGGTTCTATGGAAATAATTAAGTTTTTTTGTTATTATGTTCGATCATGTATAGGATTCTATCAGGTATACAGGATGTATAGTAGGCTTGCTACGGGTTCCGGCGACCTTAAGTCTATCTGAATTCTAGCGCCGGTAGCGGTCCGGTTCCCGGATCGTTACATTCTTGACCTTCACTTTAGACTTCCCTTTGTGTAGATTTGACACATAGGCTTGATTAGGCTCCCTAAGCCCATAATTTTAAAAGTTACAAGTGTATTTGGTTTATATGAATATGCTTGTGAACTTCCATTTGAATGATATAAGGTTGCTCCACACTATTATTGAAAATTTACCATATTGGAACCGTATCATTCCCTCATTCTTTAAAAAAGATTCGTCCTAGAATCTTGCTCATGTTCATGTCAGGAATGAAAGTTTTAGGAACCAATGCATCTTCAAAGATCTCCTCTTGAATAGGTGGAAATAGCATGAAACTTTTATCAACAACATGCACATCAAGAACAAATGAATTAGGCATAACAATGTTAGTCATAGAAAGATCCTGTGAATGTGATCCATTCTCCTCGACAACTTTCAAAGCAGCCCCATTTATCTCCTCCACCTCATCAATCATGTCCTCCCCATGTCCACATTCATTCATAACCTTTTTTATAAGTTTATTGATGGAATTTTCATTAACAACTACATTAACTTCATACATTACAACTTCTTTAATTTCAATCTCTATAGAAGTTGAGATTGAAATTTTAGCCTCTTCTTTTCTTTCTCCATCTTCCCTCCTTGCACTAATCTTGCAAACCTGTTATTTAAATCCCTATAATAGTGTGAAGGGATGAATCTCTGGCACATCAACTCTTCATCTCGGACTTGAGGCCTATTAGAATTAAGAGTTCTTTGAGGTATTCTTGTAGAAGTGAAAGCTTATGAGATTTTCAAACTCTCCATAGCTTTGGTCATCCTCTCAAGAGTCCTATAGAGCCTTCCAAACTCATCACCAACTGGCTTTTTGAAGAGCTTATAATCACTAGCCATGTCCAGTTTACTTTCATCATTACTATTCACTACATTCTTGTCTTTACTCATCCTACCTTAAATCAACAAAGAACAAAGAGAACTAGCAAATACGATATTAGAAATAAAAGCACTCAAGTGTTTGCACTCTTACCACTCTTTTGCTGATTTTTCAATTGCACTTCAGATCTAAGGTCAACTAACCAACCACAAGGTGCAAAAAATAGAAAGAAGACACTGACAACTTGGGATGTAACACACAAACAAGGTTTTATGCTACTTGAAATTTATTACTTAGAGTATAGACACAAGCAAACAATACTCTAGAAATGTCAAGAAAGCAAAGCAAGCTTAAACCAAGAATCAGAAACTTAGAATTCAAATGGAAACAAATCTGGGCAAAAAGTTTGAATTTAATTCACTTCAAAGCAAATTAAATATGAATCTATTTAAAAACTATCCAAAAAAGACAAGTATCAAACCCTACTAATAGGATCATAAAATTAAAATTTCACTCGACAACAGCACAATGGCTGAATTTATGATCTTAAAAGAAGGATTAGATACCAAATCAATTTAGATGTAATTACCTTAAATGTGCACTTTAGAAAATATGCAGAATTTCTTTTATCTCCCAATTTGAATTCAAGCGAATTCAAAATTCAAATTGATTCTCATAAATTTCAGCTATCAATTGAGAAAGATGAGGCAATATAGATGAAATAGGAAACATATCACAATTTCTAGCCAAATCAAGAAATAAAACAGAAATCAAGAAGCAAATCTCAAGTGTTCGGCCAAGAAGAATTCAGGAAAAAGATCTCACCAATTTCGGCCAAAAATCAAGATAAATAAGGCAATGGAGATTTCGGCCAACAAGAATAATCCTTGAAATTTCCTCTTTTTTTTTTTTTTTTTTTTTCTATTATAGATTTTGAATTTGTCTTCCAAAAAAGATTAAGTAACAATTCGACAATCAAGAAGGTGCAGCCATGGATACAAGAACTTCACCAAAATCAATAAGGCAGAATAAAGTAAAACTCAAAAACCCTAGAACCTAAGATAAATTAGAATTTACCACACTTTGGCTCTGATACCAACTGACGTGGAATCCTATAGTACAAGCCTCAAATCCACACACAAGTAGATATAGAATCCAAAGATTTGATAAACCCACCTCCTATAGCACACTACACTTAAAGAAGTTGAAACGCCAATGATAGAAGGATTTAGATGAGAATCCAACAAACGCCACAATGAATAGTTGATAAGTTAGCCAAGATTTTTGATGCAATTAATGAAAGCAAATCCTCACTCTCACTTAAAGCAATACATGCCAAAGGCATGAAGTAGAATTCTGAAAATTTTGATTAAAAGTTACCGCCTACAAGTATTTGTTATCTTTATATAGTAAGGAGAAAAATAAAACTCTAAGACACTCTTCTTTAGGCTTAACCGAACTACACACTAGGTCCAAATCCATTCACATACTAAAATAACACCTCAACTCATAAGTAATAAAATATAAGCCTAAAATATGGTCCAATACTCTAAAACTTAGAAGATAATATTATAGACAGAATACAAACTCAAACAAAGCCAAGATAAAGCAAGTATTTAAATAATAATACATAGCAAGTCCATCAAGAAATAGCTGAATCTTCACAAAAACCTTTCTTGATCTTCACTTTATATTTTCTTTTGTGTAGTTTTGACCATAGGCTTGACTAGGCTCCTTAAATCCATAATTGCAAGTATTGCACCAAATCTGCCCCATATGAATTGAAACACGTCTCAAGTATGCTTGGATCATATAAATATGATTTTAAACTTCCATTTAAATGATATAAGATTGCTCCACTCCATTGTTGAAAATTTACCCTATTGAATTCATATCACTTTGTCCTTTTCTAATCAGAATGGTCCCTTGCTATCAAAACTAGCTTATCTAGATTACCCTTATTCATCAAATAGCAGTGAAATCAATACCTATGTTAATTGTTCAAGTAAGAAGGATGGTCATTCAAAAGATTTTTTGCCGGATAGAAACGCTAAAAACCTTGATCACTTTGCTCTGTCCAGCTAAAACGTGAATGCCATTTATGACTCCAATGGAAAAAATGGCGTTTCAGATGCTTCTCCAGCTCACAAAAAGGATAAGATAGCTTTCGAAAGCAACGAAAGGTTGGAAGATAGCTCACCAATTACCTCAAATGTCAGCGGCTCTCATCGTATGGTGCATTGCCGTGAATGTCTTGGTTCCAAGAATCCCGGTGTTAATGAAAATGATATAGAGAGCGCAGGTGATTCTGAAGATGGGCCCTTTGATGACCAGTATGTCTACAGCCTATGCTTAGATAGTAATTTGCATCTCTCTGCATATAAGGCCTCTAGGCTTATTAAGCATAGGTCCATCTCTCAGCCCATTGTTGATTTGCTTGACCTATACCCAAAATTAGAAGCTGGTGGAAAGAAAAAAGGCATGAAAGTTTCTAATGGCTCTTGTCTATCCTTTGTTGTGACAGACAGTGAAATCGATCGAAAAAATGAAGATTATTTGGCCAAATTGACAAAAAGAAAGTGTTCTATCTCTCCCCTTTCTGAAGCGGCAAAGACTGTTTGCTTTGGGAAATCGCTTGGCATCATTTTCCATGGCGATGAGGCTTTTGGTTGAGGATTTCACCAATAATATTTCCAGAGACAAATCTTTATGTAGCAATGCGATCTAACAGGGCTGCTATGTGGTGATTTCTCATCTGGTATTGTGGTGATTTCTCATCTGGTATTCTCTGTGGTTGTATTTTCTCCTGTTTTTGAGTTTTTCTCAGTTTGCTTTTATTTTTAACTATTATATGTTAGTATGCCTGTGATTCTTTCTTGGAATGCAAGGGGTTTAGGAGGTAAATCGAAAGCTTCACACCTGAAAAAATTAATCTTCAAGCATAAAGTTGATATGGTTCTCATCTTGGAATCAAAATGTTGTAGTTCCTCAGTGCCTTTCTCTATTATAAGAAATTTTTGGGGTATGGCTAATTTGGATTGGGTAGGTGTGGATGTTGTTGGTTTGTCTGGAGGAATCTTATGCATCTGGAATAAAGATTATGTGAGCGTCTCTTGCAGTTTTAAATTCCAATCATGGATGCTTCTGTCCTGCCGCTTTTCTTCCCCGATTTTTAGTTCGTTCGTTGATGTCATCTATGCCCCTTGTTGAAAGCAAGAACAACAATGTCTTTGGGAATCCATTACTCATGATCTTACTAATTTGGCATAACCTGTTTTAATAATGGGAGACTTTAATCAAGTGTTAGACCGCTCGCAAAGATCCAGTGGTAATGCTTCTTCCTCAGGTGTTCGATTTTTTAAGAAAATGGTGGATGATCTCCTCTGGTTGATATAGATTTGTGTAGGCGGAAATTCACATGGCGTAATTCTCTTTCTAAGAATCGAATTGATAGAGCTCTTGTCTCTTTCCATTGGTTGCAAGATTTTCCTAATCTCTGTTTAGTTGGGTTGCCAAGGGGACCTTCAGACCATAATCCTATTTTGCTAATATCTGAGCTTGCTCTTGACTGGGGACCTAAGCCTTTTCCTTTCCTTGATGCATGGTGGTCTTGGCCTGGTTTTGTGAAATTGATGGAATCTTTTTGGAATGAAATTATGGATGTTAATCCCTCTACTTCTCTCGTAGTGAAACTAAAGCTGCTTCGCCAAAAATTGAAATCTTGGAACTCTGAAGTTTTTGGGTATGCTGATATTAATTTAAAGCAGATTTGCTCTAAGATTGATGAGTTAGAAATTGCTGGGGAGAACAGGATATTAACATCTGGGGAAAAAAAAGAATTTTCTTTCATTAATGGCTGATAAAGCTTCTTAGACTTCTCATTGTGAAAGTATTTGGAGACAGAAAGCTCGTATGGCTTGGTGTAAGTTAGCGGATAAAAATACAAGATTTTTTCATTTATAGTGTTTGAATCGATGGAGGAAGAATACCATCCTTAAAATCTCAAATGTAGATATGTCCTTTCATGATGCAACTTTAATAAAGAGGATCATTGTTGACTATTTTAAAGATCGCTTTTGTAAACAACGTTCTTTTTCTGATATTCTCCTTAATATGCCTTTACAATCACTTCCATCAAAATTTTCTGAAAGTCTTGAATTGCCCTTTTCTTTGGAAGAAATAAAATCGGTTGTATGGCAATATGATTCTTCTAAAGCTCCTGGCCCTGATAGTGCAAATTTCTACTTTTATAAATGGGCATAGCCTCTTATTAAGGAGGACCTCTCTAGGCTTTTTTATGAGTTTTTCACCAGTGCTTCTCTTTCATCTCCTACTCATGCCTCTTTTATTGCTTTGATTCTAAAAGTTATGGGTGCCTCAAGAGCAAATGATTTTAGACCAATATCCATGGTGTTTATAAAATAGTTTCTAACTTGTTGGCTGCTAGGCTTAAGAAAGTACTCTCTCTGATCATCAGTAAGAATTAATGTGCTTTTGTTTCAAGTATGCAGATTCTTGACTGTTTTCTCATTACTTTGAAAGTAATTGATTTTTCACAAGAAGGCTGGGAAGGGATATTTTATATTCAAATTAGATTTTGAAAAAGGCTTTTGATACTGTTTGCCAAAACCATCTAGACCACACTATGTCATGCATGGGTTTTGTGTTAAAATGGAGAAAATAAATATGGACTTGTGTCTCAAAGGCAAGAGTTAATATTTTAATCAATGGGTGCCCTTCAGAGGAATTCTCCTAGTAGAATGGCCTACGCCAAGGTGATCCACTTTCTCCTTTTTTATTTATTATTGCTGCTGAACTGTTAGATTTTCTTATCAATTCAGCCATCAACAATGGCCATCTTAAAAGTGTTGAGGTAGGTGCTGGAAACCATAGCTTCTCCATTTCTCATTTATGCTTCGCAGATGATACTCTCCTTTTCACTACCCCTCATACTGATAATGTTCTGGCAATCTAAAGAATCCTTCGTTGCTTTTATTATATTTCTTGCTTGAGTGTCAATTTCCATAAGAGTATGCTTTTTGGTATTGGTGTTGCTTCGGATGTAACTCAGGAAGCTGCTAATCTCTATTGCTGTAATTATGGTTCTTTACCAACAAGATATTTTGGTTTTCCTCTTGGTACTAATAGTAGAAGATGCACCACATGGTCACCAATAGTCCAAAATGTTGAAAAGAGATTGTCTTTTTGGAAAGGTAAAGTTCTCTCAATAGCTGGAAGGTTAACTTAGATCAAGTCATGCATCAACAGTTTGCCCCTTTATTATCTTTCTATCTTTAAGGTCTCCAAAAAGATAGCTAATAAAATTGAGACTCGTATGCGAAACTTTTTTTGTCTGGTGGTATGTCTAGTACAAAATTACACCTTATCAACTGGAATACTCTGATTCAGTCTAAAACAGATGGTGGTTAAGAGATTAAAGACATTAGTCTACAAAATCTGGCCCTTCTCTTTAATTGGATTTGAAGACTTAGCACTGACCAAGAATCTCTTTGGGGTCGGGTCTTAAAATCAAAGTATCCTTTTCAGGTGGATGGTGGGCTTGCTATAGCTGTGGGTAAAAAATTGTTCCCTATTTGGACTGACATCCAAAAATCTTTATCTATAAAGGGCGCATTTTTTATTTTGGAAAATATCTCCTTTGCTATTTGTAATGGAGATTAAATTAAGTTTTGGCATGACAAATGGCTTAGTGATACACCTTTGAAATTTATTTTTATCAGTCTTTTTAGTTTATCATTAGATCAGGATGTTGTGGTGGGCGACCTAGGTTATTGGATCTGGAAGCTCTTTTGGAAGCACAACCTATGGGAGTGGGAGCTTATCTCTCTAGTCACTTGCTTGCTGCTATTAGTAATGTGAATTTATGCAATTTTAAGCAAGACCGTTTCATTTGGAAATCGGAGAAAAATATGCTTTTTTTTCCATGAAATCTCTTTAAAAATATGCTTTTTTTTTTTTCTATGAAATCTCTTTAAAAATGTTTGCTAGCCTCATCTTGTGATATGAAGTTGGGTGTACCTTTTGTTTAGTTAGGTATTACTCCACCAAAAGTTGGAAATCTGATTTGGTTGATAAGTCATGGTAGATTATATTCAAAAGATTGTTTTTGTCATCTTGGTATTATTCCACCTGACTAGAATTTATGTCCGAGATGTGGTATGTTTGTGGAAACTATCTCTCATATCTTTATTCACTATTTGTTTTCTTGGAATGTCTGGGTATGGTTCCTTAGATGGTGGAGTTGTTCTTTTTGTGTTCCCATCTCCGTCCCATCTGTTTTAGTTGAAGGACAATTTTTAGTGGTTGATAAATTTCAAAGAAAATTTTGGGTTGCTTTAGCTTATGCAATTCTATGGTCCCTTTGGTTGGCGAGAAATGATAAAATCTTTAATGAGAAAGATGCTTAATTAATGAGTTTTATTGTCTTATTTTGCACCGTGTTTCTACTTGGATGAAGGCTCTAGATGCTGCGTGAGGCAAACTGGATTGCAGACTTCTTAGCCAAACAAGGTGTTTGTAGGCAAGAAGATTTTGTAGCTTGGTTATGATCTGTTTGTTTGTTGCTTAAGTTTTTTTATGTGCTTTATTCTCCTCTGTTTCCATAATTTTGTATATCTAGTTTTGGGTGTCTCGGTTTTACTTACTAGATTTTTTCATTTAGCATGTAAGTGTTTAAATTAGATATTTTGTTTGGGATTTGGATTAATAGTGCGTGACATTTTAAGCTTTTCATGAATTTTATATTAAATTATTCATTTTATTTAAAAAAAAACTGTTTTTGTTTTCGAGTTTGTGATCACAGCAAAACAGAAGTCTGTGACTTTTAGAGTTTGGGATTGGCTTTGGGTTATGTTTGACCAGTAATGTATCGTGACGAGAAATCCTTAACCTGTGCTATATTGAAAACCATTTGAACAGTAGTAGTGAGGACTTTTTGCTGTGTGGTTCCAATTCTAATACGTTACTAGTCAAATAATTGCATTGGACAGCTGCTGCAGTTCAACACCTATTTGGTGAAATACCCAAGACTCTAAAGTTGGGGACAAACCAATAGTATTTGCAAAGTGAGTTTCTAATAGTAAAGAGAGACTATTTATAATAGAAATAAAATTCTAATATGCAAAATTATAAAAATATTTAAAAAAATTTGTTAGAATGCAAAATTGACTCTCCAAACGATAGAATTTTTATATCGAATTTTGTGACAAGTCTACTGCTCTTGTCACACTTTTGAAAGTCGTACATCTTGAAATTCTCTTTCTGGAAAGCTATCATAAGTCTCTATCGAACGTCGACAGCAAAAGTTAGACCCGGTCCAAGTTTGCCGTAAAGTCCAAGACTAGTTGCTCCATGTCATTCACTTCCACTTGTAAAGAACTCGATCTCGAGTTGTCATCAGCAGGGTAGTACTGAAATAGATTCGTCACGTTAAATGTTTTGGAAATTTTCATTTCATGTGAGAGGTCAAGAGTATAGGCATTGTCATTGATCTTCTGAATGATCCGGAATGGACCAATCTTTTTGGCAAGCTTTTTCTGTACTCTACACGCTTCTTGTGTAAATAAACCATAACTTGATCACCGACATTGAAGGACTTGAAATGCCTATGTTTATCAGCTGTAGCTTTATATTTGTCATTGGCTTCTGTAAGACGTTATATCTGTTTAAAAACATCAACGTGTTGCTTTGTTAAGTTGCTTGCTGCAATATTGTTGTGAGAACCTGTGGAAAGGGCAATAAGATCAACTGTATGCGCTGGAACTTTTCTCTACACAACAGCAAACGGTGACATCTTTGTGGAGCTGTGGACAATACTGTTGTAAGCAAATTCTGCTTGGATAAGAGCAAAGTCCCAAACAGTTTTCTTGTTACTGCAGATGCAGCGCAGAAGATTGCTAAGCGTGCGGTTAATCACTTCAGTTTGTCCATCAGTTTGGGGATGGGCATCACTGCTATATAAAAGTTCAGTTCCAAAATGTTTCCATAAAGTTATCCAGAAATAAGCTAGAAACTTCACATCTCTGTCAGAAGTAATGGTCTTAGGGACGCTATGTAAGCGAACAACTTTATGGAAAAATAGTTTTGCCACATGAGAAGCATCATTAGTTTTCTTACAAGGAATGAAATGCGTCATTTTGGAGAACCTGTCAACAACAAGAAAAATAGAATCAGATCCACGTTGAGTACGTGAAAGACCAAGAACAAAATCTATAGACAAATCTTCCCAAGAATGTGCTGGAATAAGCAGTGGAGTGTGTAAGCCTGTATTCTGCGAATGTCCCTTCTGAGTTTGACAAACTGGACACTTCTGGACCATTTGACCCATATCCCTTTTTAATTGTGGCCAGTAAAAATGCTCCTCCAACCTAGCAATTGTCTTGTCACACCCCAAATGACCACTTAAGCCTCCTCCATGGACCTCCCGAATCAGCTTTTTTCGCAAAGAAAATCGAGGAATGCATAACATGTTCTCCTTAAAAAGAAAGTCATCATGTATCAAGAACCCATCAGCAGGCTGGTGAGTCTGGACTCTAGCTCATATATCAGTAAAGTCATCATCTGTAGCATACAAATCCTTTAAGAATTCAAAACTTACAACCTTCTGATTAACTGTAATCAACAGAGCAGTCCTCCTACTCAAACCATTTGCCACCTTATTACTATGGTCAGCCTTATGTTTGATGCATAATGAAATGCTCCAAAGTAAGCTGTCCATCGAGCATGCATTTTATTCACATGTTTTTGAGTTTTAAAATGGATCAAAGATTGATGATTTGTATGAATAATAAACTCTCGCCTCATTAGATACTGCTCCCAAGTTTTAAAAGCCCAAAATACTGTATATAACTCTTGCTTATAAGTGGACCACTTCTTTCTAGCTTCATTCAATTTCTTATTAAAGAAAGCAATAGGCCTTTTAGACTGTGATAATACTCCGCTAATCTCAACTCCACAAGTATCACATTCAACCTTAAACAATTTATCAAAATCGGGTAGAGCAAGAATAGGGGTAGAAGTAAGCTTATCTTTAATCTCTTCAGAACTATTGTTGGCAGCGTCAGTCCAAGTAAATTTCTACACTGTCTCTTTCTTCAAGCAATCTGTGATAGGGGCAAAGATGCTGCTGAAATTTTTGATAAACTATCGATAGAAAGTAGTAAGGCCATGAAAACTGCGAACTTTAGAAATAGTTGTGGGGATGAGCCAATTCTGTATTGCTTCTACCTTCTCATCAACATTCCTTCTGCATTAACAACGAATCCCAGGAACAGAACGCGCTCCGTCATATAAATGCACTTCTTAAGATTAATAACCAGCAACTTTCTTGCAATGTTGTTATGACTTGACAGAGATACTGTAAATATTTTTCTTCGCTGCAACTAAAAATGAAGATGTCATCAAAATAAACAACCATAAATTTGCGTAAGAAAGGATGCAAAACCTGGTTCATGAGTCGTATAAAAGTGTTAGGTGCATTTGTCAAACCAAAGGGTATAACCAGCCACTCATACAAGCCTTCCTTAGTCTTGAAGGCGGTCTTCCATTCATCTCCCTCCTTGATCCGGACTTGGTGATAACCGCTTTTAAGGTCAATTTTAGAGAAGACTTTAGATCCGGATAGCTGATCCAGCATGTCATCCAGTCGTGGAATAGGAAATCAATACTGAACCATAATTTTGTTTATGGCCTGCTATCCACGCACATTTTCCAAGTCCATCTTTCTTTGGAACTAATAGGACAGGTACTTCGCAGAGACTAATGCTCTCCCGAATATGCCCCTTCTTCAGTAATTCTTCAACCTGTTCTTGGAGGATTTCACTCTCCTTTAGATTCATCTTGTAATGAGGCAGATTCAGTAATTTTGATTCAGGAATGAGATCAATCTGTTGTTGGTTATCCCACAGAGGTGGAAGCTTGGATGATTCCTCCACTATCTTAGGAAACTCTTTCAACAGCTTTTTGACGGGTGGTGGTAAAGATGGTGCATCCTCCATTGAACCTTTTGCTCTCACTAATAAAGCCAATGTGCCTCCAGATTTCTGAACTGCGCTTGATAGCTTCTGCACTCCCGTGGAAATAGCAACAACATTCTTCCCTTCCATTTTAGAATATTTCGCACAACCGGAAGGCAAGATAGTAATTTTCTTTTGATTCCACGTGAATATGTATGAATTCTCCTTCCCCTTATGCAAAGCATCAACATCGAACTGCCAAAGGTGACCTAGCAAAATTCTACAGTAATCTATATGCACAACATCACAATTGACAGATTCAGTATAAGATTTACCAATCAAGATAGGCACGCTGCAAATTCCGTTGACCTCAATTATCGAACCTTTCTTAATCCATCTGATTTTGTATGGCGAAGGGTGCAGCTGTGTAGGCAACTGCAATTTCTCCACCAATTGCTTAGCTATCAAATTCTCACAACTGCAACTATCTATAATTAGCCTACAAATTGCCTCTCCTACTCGACACATTGCCTGGAAAATCTTTCTCCTTTGCGTCTCATCCTCATGTTTTGTTAAGCATAAGATTTTCTTCACCACATAGGTGACCTCTCGATCTTTAGAACCAGCAATAGATCCGTCATCGTCATCCACTTTCTCGTCAATTTCAGCCACCTGCGCAACTACATTAACTTGTCAGTGATCAGTATTAACTCCTCTACGTTCTGAACAATTATTTGATCGATGACCATATTGCCTGCAGCAGTAACATATGTCTCTCGTTGGCTTCTAATAAGGATTGGTTCTGCCTCCTTTATCTACTGTAGTGGTGATTGCTTTTCTTTTACTGTCTCTCCTTTCTTTCATAGTATTTTGAGGATTGCTAGAATTTACAACCTTAGAAGGTTGTCCGTTGTAGTTGCCTCTGTACTGCTACTTTCTTATCAAACTAGAATTTCTGTAATTGAAATTCTGGTTGCACTGCTGTCGTGGCTGCCAATCAACACACTATTCTGCCCTTTTTGCCATCTTAATGGCGTCTGCCAAGATAAAAATCACAGCTACTCCCATCATACAAAGAATTTCGTGATTCAGGCCCCTCTGATAATGAGCAACCTGCTGGGCTTCGTTCTTATAGTTTTCACACCTCGCTTGCAACCTCAAAAACTCATCGGTATATTCATTCACCCTTTGATTCTCCTGTACACATTCATGATACCGGTTATACAAAACCTGAGCGTGATCGCTAGGCAAGAACTGTTGTTCAATCATCTGCTTCATCAACATCCAGTTTCATATGGGTTTCAGCCTCCTCCGATAGCGTTCATTTTGAATTGAATTCCATCAGGCTACTGCACCTCTTTTAACTTATAGGCCACAATCGGAACCTTGTGATTCTCTTCCACGTTCATAACTTCGAAGAAACGTTCAACCTCTGCCAGCCAATCAAGAACAGATTACACATCCAACGAGTCAAAAAAATTTTGAAGGTCTATCTTGATCTTGTAACCTTCCTGATAATTCTATTGGAGATTTGTAGGCATAGATTTGGCGACCACAAGATTGGCGACTGGCTGGGGTGTGCGGCGGCGGCGGGTTGGTGGATTCCTTGTTGCAGGGTCAGCTGTCCGATTATCTCCTTTAATTCTACCAAAGATGCCTCAATCGTAGCAAGTCGCGCCTCTTGGTTATCTGTCATGGTTGAACTTTGTTCTGATACCAATCTGATAAAGAACTAATTAGACTCTGTCAGGAGTTTTAACTAATATCATTTGACTAAGACGATATAAGAGAAAAAATAGGCCGAAAGACGAACAGTATTATTAAAATTCTTCAAATATTGCAAAGTGAGTTTCTAATAGCCAACGGAGGCTATTTATAATATAAACAAAACCCTAATATGCAAAATTATGAAAATATCCAAAATATCCAAAAAAATAATTAAAATGCAAAATTGACCCTATATCGAACTTTGTGACAAGGCCTGCGGCCCTCGTCACACTTTTGAAAGTCATGCGTCTCGAAATTCCCTTTCTGAAAAGTTATCATGGTTCTCTATCAGACGTCGGTAGCAAAAATTAGGTCCGGTCTAAGTCTGCTGTAAAGTCTACGACTAAATAGAAAGTAAGGTTCGGTCCTGCAGACAAAGTGATAGGATTCTTTCAAAACGATCCGCTAATTGTCAAAATCCTTCTAAATAGGTATGAAGGCAAGTATTGGTGGATATAGGTAGTTCTATTAATTTTCTCATCCTAAATATTTTTAACAAGTTAGGCTTGGATAAAAATAATCTTGTCAAAGTTTTCTATACGTTAGTAGGATTAGGAAATAAGATTGTAGCAGTACTGGACACCATCAACCTCCCCTAATGTTGGGTGACGAAAAATATAAGCGGGATCTGTATGTAGAGTTCACGGTGGTAGATTGCATACAATGTGATACTCAACCGCCTAGTTCTAAACTGCTACGATATAGTTATTAATATGGGTGCTATGTGTCTTAAGTTACTAACTCTAAGTATCCCATAGTCCGAAGCAACCCGAGGTTAGTCAAAAAAGGTTGCGGAAGCCCCACAAAAAGCCTCGGGAAAGTGAAAATATCCATCAACTTGCTAGAGAAACTAGAATCTCACATAAATTAAATCCAGCTGACCCAGTAGAAGAGATGCATCTAAGTAAGGATAAAAAGGTACAGTTCGATATTGCATTAACTTGTTAAACAAAGAACCGTTTAATAGAATTACTAAAATGTCGAGTGACTATTTTTGGTTAGTCTCCAAAAGATGTAACAGGAGTGAACTCGACTCTCATTACTCATAAGTTGTCTATTGACAAAGCCATCAAACTAGTCCAACAAAAGAAAAGAAAGTTCGCACCGGAGAGGCAACAAGTGATCAAAGAAGAGGTTAACAAGCTGTTAAGTGCAATGTTAATAAAGGAGGTTTAGTATCTCACATGGCTCAGCAATGTGGTTTTGGCGAAGAAGGCCAATAGGAAATAGAAAATGTGCATGGATTTTACTGACCTGAATAATGTATGTCCAAAAGATCATTGTCCATTATTATCTATGGACATGTTAGTAGACTTAACCACAAGTCACGCAGTGATTTTCTTTGTTGATGCCATTTCAGGTTACCACTAAATCATGAGGACATTGAGAATAGAGAGAAGATCGCATTCATTACAGATGAATGAGTTTTCTGCTACAAGGTGATCGCATCCGGACTAAAAAATGCGGAGGCGACTTATCAAAGGCTGGTATCAGGCATCTTTAAAGACATAATTGAGTCAATAATCAAAGTGTACGTAGATAACATAGTGGTGAAGAGCCGATTCTTGAAAGACCATACAGATGATATCCAAAAATTCATTGACGTACTAGACAAGGCAGGTATGAAACTAAACCCTAAAAAGTGCACCTTTAGGGTGAGAGCATGGAAGCTTTTGGGATATATAGTTTCAAAAAGAGGTATAAAAGCGAACCTTGAAAAGATTGGTGCCATCCAAAATATGAAAGTGCCTAAAACCATTAATGAAGTACAAAAGTTAAATGGGCGAGTCACAATCTTGGGTCGGTTTATATCATGATCAGCCAAAAGCTATCTCCCATTTTTTAAAGCTTTTAAAGACAAAGATAAATTTGTGTGAGGGAAAGAATGAGCAGAGACATTTGAAAGTTTGAAAACCTTTTTATCATCTCCTCCATTGTTAAGCTCGCTTATTGAAGGTGAGGTTTTATTTCTATACTTGATCAGTCTAAATTTAGACCATTTTATCATGTTGTTATTAATGTTAATTTATATTTTTTCTGCCTAATTTTGTGATTTTGATTTTATTTTGCAGAAAATAGTGTAAAAGGTAATTTGGAGAAAATACTCTTAAAATTGCGTAAAAAGGAACAAAGGAAAATAAGCTTATTGTCCAAGTCAACTTGCAGCTGAAGTGAAGATAAATAATGAAAGAGCCAAATAAGGAAAGTGCAGTAGTGAAGATAAATAAGAAAAGCGCAGTCAGCAGAATAATTTGAAATTCAAATTTCAAATCTTCCTTCCTTTATTTAAAATGTGAAGACACCTCAGCATTTAGTTCTGCCTATTCAGGAAGCCAAATCTCAAGAAGATGCACTTGCCTCTCAAGCATTCAAAATTTGAAATTCAAAATTCAAAAGGAGGCTTCACCTGACAAGCAAACTTAGAGCAACACTCTTCTCCTCTTACTTTGGGATCAAGCAAGCTGCACGCCTATATAAGAGCATCAACAAGCATCGGCCACACTTTTTTCGCATCTCAGATTCGGCGCAGGCTTCCCTTCTCCTCCAAGTCAAGCCATTCGGCCATCTCTTCTTCTCCTCTTTCTTTTTATTTTTGGTTTTGTTTCAGTCATGAGTGGCTGAAACCCTTTTTTCTAGTTGAAGATTGATTGATACTTTAGTTGTTTTATGGATTGGAGATCTGAACACACATTGTTTAACTTTTGTTTTTCAATATTCATGCAATCTCATGCTTAATTTCATTGTTGCTTTGTTATTTTGATCAATATGGCCAATTGATTCTTGATTGCAAAGTAATAAATTATTAGTTTGGATAGTTTTAAGTCCGTAATTGCTTGGATTGTTCAAACATAAGTAACTTTTGGTGTAAAAACTAAGGAGATTGTATGATCTAGCAATATCACTATGCGTTTGGGTAGTTAGAATTAGGTCTCTCTATTTCTTAATGCAATTGACAGTTGTTAGATGACTAAGGCCCAAAGACGTTCATTGATAACTTGTTAATTAGTGATTGGTTAGAGGACGTTCCCTAATTAATTTATGCTCAAGGAGAGATATGGTGGTGAGAAACGTCTTCCATCTCCATAACTAATTTATTGAATCAAATAAAAGAATCTAAGTATCAATGATCGATTCCAACAACTGAAGTGGATCCAATTCTTCAACTAAAGCTTTTCTCATATTTGAATTCCTTTACTTTAATTATTTGCTTTATTTTATTGCTTTCAGTATTAGTTTAATTGAATCAATCTCAAAACCCTCCTTTTTAATTTGCTTTCAATTTAATTTATTTATTGTTCATTTACTTTTAGTTTATTTTCTTGGTCTTGATAAGGAAGATAGGTAAGTATCGATTCCCTGTGGATTCGATCCTTTCACCACTATCTGCAGTTGTAAAATTGTTGATAACTGAAAATGTTATTTTTGACCGGCTTCGACAACCGCACAGTTAATACTTATTTGTGATGCAGGAAACAGTTTGCTCGGTACTCGTTCGTGAGAATAATGGGGAGCAAAGTTCAGTCTATTATGCCAGTTAGGTCTTGAAGGGGGCAGACTTAAACTATCCTCCTTGAAAAGTTAGCGTTTTTAGTTCTGATGTCAGCCACAAAGCTATGACCATACTTCGAGTCACACACCATTAGGACAAATTATCCTCTGTGAAAGGGTCTACATAAGTCAGAGCATTACAGATGAATGAGTTTTCTTCTACAAAGTGATGCCATCCGGACTAAAAAATGCGGAGGCGACTTACCAAAGGCTGGTATCAAGCATCTTTAAAGACATAATTGGGTTAACAATCAAAGTGTATGTGGATGAAATAATGGTGAAGAGTTGATTCTTGGAAGACCGTACAGGTGATATCCAGAAATTCATTGACGTACTAGACAAGACAAATATGAAATTAAACCTAAAAAGTGCACCTTTAGGGTGAGAGCATGGAAGTTTTTGGGATATATAGTTTTAGAAAGAAGTATAAAAGCAAACCCTGAAAAGATTGGTGCCATCCAAAATATGAAAGTGTCCAAGACCATTAATGAAGTATAGAAGTTGAATGGGCAAGTCACAACCTTGGGTCGGTTTATATCATGCTCAGTCAGAAGGTATCTCTCATTTTTTAAAGCTTTCAAAGACAAATATAAGTTTGTGTGAGGGAAAGAGTGTGCAGGGGTATTTGAAAGTTTGAAAAAAATTTTATCATCTCCTTCATTGCTAAGCTCGCCTGTTAAGGTGAGATTTTATTTATATACTTATCTGTGACCCAGGAAAAAATTTGCTCGGTGCTCGTTCGTGAGAACAATAGAGAGCAAAGTCCAGTCTATTATGCCAGTCAGGTTTTGAAGGGGTAGACCTAAATTATCCTCCTCTTGAAAAGTTAGCGTTTGCAATTTTGATGTCAGCCATAAAGCTATGACTATACTTCGAGTCACATACCATCAGGAAACATTATCCTCTGCGAAAGGGTCTACATAGGTCAGAGCATTACAGATGAATGAGTTTTCTACTATAAGATGATGCCATCCGGACTAAAAAATGTGGAGGTGACATACCAAATGCTAGTATCAGGCATCTTTAAAAACATAATTTGGGTCAACAATCAAAGCGTATGTGGATGAAATAGTGGTAAAGAGTCGATTCTTGGAAGACCATACAGATGATATCCAGAAATTCATTGACGTACTAGACAAGGTAGATATGAAATTAAACCTTGAAAAGTACATCTTTGGGGTGAGAGCATGGAAGTTTTTGGGATATATAGTTTCAGAAAGAGGTATAAAAGCAAACCGTGAAAAGATTGCTGTCATCTAAAATATGAAAGTGTCCAAAACTATTAATGAAGTACAAAAGTTGAAAAATGGGTGAGTCATAATGTAACGGTCAGCTTCTGTTTGTGGATTTCGTCCCACATTGATGGATTACGATAATTTCGAATTGTATATAATAGCTAGTACGAAACTATTAAATAACTTGAGTTAACTATTTTGGGTCAAGTGAAAAGTGGGTTCAAAAGTTATTTGGGTCAGTTTGGGTCGGACTGTTTCAACTGGTATCAGAGTCACCCTGGATCAGACAAGTTGTGCAGAGCTAGTGGACCTACGAGGAAAGAGCTATTCGTGTGAGACGAGATGGAGCTGCCCGAGGTACTAGCAAACCATAATACCCAAGGGTTCGGTCCTGATTAGCAATTGTATCCGATTCAGTTGCGATGAAGACGTTGTAAATTTAGCGGGACCGAGTATAACGGTCAATTGTCTGCTTGTGGATTCCGTCCCACATCGGCAAATTACGACAATTTCGAATTGTATATAATAGCTAGTACGAAACTACTAAATAACTTGGGTTAACCATTTTGGACCAAGTGAAAAGTGGGTCTAAAAGTTATTTAGGCCAGTTTGGACCGGCCAGACTGTTTCACATAACCTTGGATCGGTTTATATCATGCTCAGTCAGAAGGTATCTCCCATTTTTTAAAGCCTTCAAAGACAAAGATAAGTTTGTATGAGTGTAACGACCCAGAAACCGGACCGCTACAGGCGCTAGGATTCAAATCGACTTAAGGTCACTGGAACCCGTAGCAAGCCTAACATACATCCTGTAAATCTGATAAAATCCCATACATGATCATACATTTACATAAAAATTTTAAACTTTTCATACACCAAGCTTGACCTGTGCATGCACCATAATTGTAAACATAAAACCGCATACTAGAGCTCTCATCAAATGCTCTAGTTGGGTCTACATTTCATATATCAAGCTTGGTTCTTTAGATAACATCATTAAAACATTTACATAAAGATCATGTACAAAAGGGATTAACCATATATTAGGGTCAAGCACAATACTAATCCTCATTACATTACTGAACAATACCTTATATTACGTTACATGTCCACTACTAATCTATTACATAGACTATACCATAACCTTGCTGACTTTCCCTTAGCTACCTGAGCTCCTGCAAACCTGGGGGTTAGGGGAGGAGGGTGAGCTACAAAAGCCCAGTGAGCAGAACAGTGAAAACATTTTAAATAACATATACTTTTCATGGAATGCATCACAACACAAACAATTCACATCACGGATGTACTGACCCAAAAATCTCTTTACTCTGTGCCCGGCCCTCGGTGGAGCTCCTCAGGACTTCTATTACATAACATAAGCTCTGTGCCAAGGGCGTAGTGCAGGTCACACCTGGTCTTTCCTGTACTCTGTGCCAGGGGCGTAAAATGGCAGACCTGGTCTTTCATTACATAACATAATATCTAGAGGGCTAATGGGTCGTCCTGTTGTCCATCCACATTAACAACCAATTATGCAATGTGGCATATTCGTGAGGTCTAATGCAATCAACCTATTACATATACATGATGCATGAACATACTTAAAACATTTGATTTCTCGAAATAAAAGATTAGTTTAGTTCTACTCACCTCTGGCTGACTATGAACTAACTCTGAAGCAGCTATCTCACTGCTGATCTCCTCGGTTCCTCAAGTCCGATCCTACATAGGTGGACTCAAATGAGGGACCAAACATACTCTAACATGACTCTAAACATCTCCCCAAAAACCCCTTAAAACATTATAAAGCATGCATGCAAAACAGGTAAAGGAAGGCTGAAAAGGGGACTTTCGGCAGCAGGTTCGGCGGCCAAAGGTCCCTACAGATTCGAAAGTCGGGCACTTTCGGGGGCAAGGTTCGGCGGCCGAAAGCTTTTACAGACCCGAAAGTCACCAACCTTCGGGGGCAGGTTCGGCGGCCAAAACTTCCGTCCAGAGCCGAAAGTCCCAACTTTCGGAGGCGAGTTTAGGCGGCCAAAGGCTGCCTCCACAGGTAGGTTCGGCGGCCGAACCTGGGTCCTCCAGAATGGCAAAACCCGATTCGCCTCTCTCATCTAGCCTCCCAAAACCCTCCAAAACTCATAGTCAACACTCAAAAGCATGCATAAACACATCATCAAGAATATAGGGGCATAAAACTAGTCTATACCCCCACAAACATCATATTTCTCATTAAACTAACATAAATCCTAACATTCTAGATCTACTCTAGTCATGCATTAAACACCATTAAAACCCCTCAAAACATACTTAAAACATAAAAGAAAGGAAGGATCTACACTTACCTCTTGAAGATCGAGAGGAGATGCGATCCCAAACTTGGAGATATGGAGGAATGAGCTCCGGGGGTCTCTAAACTTCAAAACTTTGATCTTAGCTTAAAATCTTCAAAAACAAGATAGAAACTCATAAAAATCATGAGAGACTTGAAGAAAAAGCACAAGATCGACAAGGGGTGGCGGAGACTCACCTTGCCCGGAAATGGAGAGAGAAAACTCGCCTATTTTCGGACAGAGGGCCCTTTATAGGTGGCTGGCCAGACCACCTTCGGGGGCCAAAAGTGCCTCCGCATCCGCCCCATGTTCGGCGGCCGAACCTGGATTTTTCCCTCAAGCTCTTTTCCTTTAAATCTCAATTTCTTTCTTCATTAAAACTATAAAAACACATAAAAACATTTTAGAAAACCTTTATTTTACCCTTCAAGAAGGCTCCGACATCCGAGAGCTCCGGATTCCAATGGATATTCCGCCGGAAGGTAGGAATTTCGATGCCGGGGTCTAGCCAGGTATTACATTCTTCCCCCCTTAAGAACATTCGTTCCCGAATGTTCAACAAACAAACATAGCATGGCATAAACATAAACACATAAGAACACATAAACACTAACCTTAAAAGAGATAAGGGTATTGCTGGAGCATGGACTCCCGTGTCTCCCAGGTACATTCTTCTACATTATGGTGATTCCAAAGGACTTTCACCATCGGGATTTCCTTGTTCCTCAGCTTTCTGGTTTGCGTGTCTAGGATCCGCACTGGTTACTCAATATAGGTGAGATCTCCTAGGATCTCTACATTTGGCTCACTAAGAACCTTGCCCGGATCTGACATGAACTTCCGTAACATGGAAATATGAAAAACCGGATGGATTCTCCCCATTGAAGCAGGTAGGTCCAGCTTGTACGATACATTCCCAATCTTTTGCAGGATCTCGAAGGGTCCGATATACCATGGAGCTAGCTTACCTTTCTTTCCAAAACGAATCACCCCTTTCATAGGAGACACCTTGAGCAACACCATATCTCCCTCCTGGAACTTTACATGCTTCCTGCGGACATCTGCATAACTCTTTTGCCTGCTCATCGCTGTTCTGATCCTTTCTTTGATAATGGGCACTACCCTGCTGGTGATCTCTACTAACTCAGACCCTGCCAAGACCTTTTCTCCAACTTCTTCCCAGCAGATAGGTGACCTGCACTTCCTCCCATAAAGAGCTTCATAAGGAGCCATTCCGATGCTAGCATGATAGCTGTTATTGTAGGCAAACTCCACCAAAGGTAGATGTTGCCTCCAAGAACCGCCAAAATCTAGCACACACATTCTGAGCATATCTTCAATAGTCTGGATGGTCCTCTCTGACTGTCCGTCCGTCTGTGGATGGAAAGCAGTGCTAAAGTCCAGCCTGGTACCCATAGCATTCTGCAGACTCCGCCAAAACCTGGAGGTGAACTGGGGTTCCCTATCTGACACTATTGAAACAGGAGCCCCATGCAGCCTGACAACCTCTTCCACATACACTTGTGCCAACTTGTTCACAGAATAGCCACTCCTGATAGGGATGAAGTGAGCAGATTTGGTCAGTCTGTCCATAATCACCCATATGGAGTCTAGTCTGTTGGACGTTGCCGGTAATCCCACCACAAAATCCATAGCTATATTCTCCCATTTCCACTCTGGAATCGGTAGTGGGTTAAGCATTCCAGCCGGCTTCTGATGTTCCAGCTTCACCCTTGGACATACTTCGCAGACGAACACGAACTACGCCACTTCTCTTTTCATAGCTGGCCATCAATAGACTCTTTTTAGATCCTGGTACATCTTGGTGGCTCCAGGGTGAACGTTGTACCTGGCATTATGAGCTTCCCTCATAATATTTCCTTTCAAACTCACGTCATCTGGTACACATAACCTGTTCCCGTAAGGGAGGATCCCCTTATCATCGAATCTGAACTCATCATTCTTGCCTGCCTGGACAGCTCTGGCTATCTTCACCAACTCTGGGTCCTCATACTGTTTCTGTGCCACCTGCTCTAGAAACACGGGTGTCACTCTCATCTGAGCTACTAGTACACATGTACCAGACAACTCTAACTGCAGCCCTTCATCAATGAGCTTGTAGAATTCCCTCACCACCGGTCTTCTCTCTGCTGTAACATGGGATAAACTGCCAAGTGATTTCCGGCTTAGAGCATCTGCCACCACATTTGCCTTACCCGGATGGTACTGAATCTTGCAATCATAGTCACTAAGCAGTTCTACCCATCTTCTCTGCCTTAGGTTCAACTCTCTCTGACTCAAGATGTACTGCAAACTTTTATGATCTGTAAAGATCTCACATCTTACCCCATATAGGTAATGCCTCTACATCTTGAGTGCAAAGATCACAGTTGCCATCTCTAGGTCATGTGTAGGGTAATTCAACTCATGCTTCTTCAGCTGCCTAGAAGCATAAGCAATTACCCTTTCATTCTGCATCAACACGCAACCTAGTCCCACACGGGATGCATCACAAAACACTGTGAAGTCTTTATTACTAGTAGGCAGAGCTAACACCGGTGCTGACGTCAACCTTTTCTTCAGCTCTTCCAAGCTTTCCTCACATTGTTCAGACTACACAAACCTCTGATTTTTCTTGGTCAACCTGGTCATAGGAGCGACAATTTTGGAGAAGTCTTGAACGAACCTCCTGTAGTAACCTGCCAAATCCAAAAAGCTCTTAATCTCTGTTACTGTAGTGGGTCTAGGCCAGTTAGCTACAACTTCTATCTTCTTGGGATCCACTTCAATTCCTTTTTCTGACACAACATGCCCCAAGAATGAGATGCTCCTCCACCAGAATTCACACTTGGAGAACTTGGCATACAAGCCGTGCTCCCTCAGGGTCTGCAAAACTAACCTCAGATGATGGGCATGCTCCTCTGCGTTTCTGGAATACACTAAGATATCGTCAATGAAAACGATAACAAAGTGATCCAGATACTGGCTAAAAACTCTGTTCATGAGGTCCATGAATGCTGCAGGGGCATTGGTCAGCTCAAACGGCATCACTAGGAACTCATAATGCCCATATCTGGTCCTGAATGCCGTCTTCGGCACATTTTCTTCCCTGATTCTTAGCTGGTGGTACCCAGATCTCAGATCTATCTTGGAAAAACAACCTGCTCCTGCTAGCTGGTCAAATAGATCGTCGATTCTGGGTAGAGGATACTTGTTCTTGATAGTGACTTTGTTCAACTGTCTGTAGTCGATACAAAGTCTTAGGAATCCATCCTTCTTCTTTACAAACAGCACTGGAGCACCCCAATGTGAGGTACTAGGTCGGATGAAACCATTATCTTCCAACTCTTGCAGTTGATCTTTCAACTCTTTCAACTCTGCAGGTGCCATCCTGTAGGGAGGGATAGAGATCGGTCTGGTTCCAGGCATCACTTCTATTTCAAACTCTATTTCCCTAGCAGGTGGTAGTCTTGAAAGCTCGTCTGGGAAGACATCTGGAAACTCTCTGACTATGGGCACTGAGGCGGGCTCCCTGCTTTGACTATCAAGCTCTCTAACATGAGCTAGAAACCCCTGACAACCTCTCCTGAGCAACCTACGAGTCTGTAGGGCTAATATCAAACCTTTAGGTGTACCCCTCCTGTCTCCCCTGAAGACAACCTCTGACCCATCTTGACCTCTGAACCTGACTACTTTGTCTCTGTAGTCCAAGGTAGCACCATGAGTAGATAGCCAATCCATCCCTAGAATGACATCAAAGTCCGTCAAGTCTAGAACCACAAAGTCGGCTGGAAGGCATCTACCCTCAACAAACACTGGACTATACCGGCAGACTGACTCTGCCACTGATGGGTCACACTTGGGTCCACTGACCCAAAGGGGACACTCTAACCTAGAGACTATCAAACCCACTCTATCTACGGCTCTCGGAGCAACAAAAGAATGAGAAGCACCATGGTCCATTAAAGCATACACATCAGAACATCCAATAATGAGATTACCTGACACCACGGTGTTTGACGTGTTAGCCTCCTGCTGTGTCATAGTGAAGATCCGAGCTGGAACTGATGGACCTTCACCCTGGGAACTTGCTGAAGAAGAGGCTATCCCTCTCCCTCTACCTTTACCACTACCCTGTGTCGTGGCTGGAGCTACTGGCTGAGCCACACTGCCTGAAGCTGTCTGCTGGGATGGTGCCATAAAGGCTACTCTAGGACACTCCCGTGCTATGTGTCCCTCCTGCCCACATCTGAAACATGTTGATGTCCCAAACCGATAGACTCCCTTGTGCGGTTTACCGCACCTCAAGCATTCGGAGCCATCCGAACCAGAGCTCGAACCACCATCTAATCCCAGACCCGACTTCAACCGGTTCCAGAACTTATTCTTCTTCAGCTTTATAGAGCCTCTGTCCCACTTTTTACCCTTCGGGGCGGCTGCACTCAGAGAGGAGAGATCAATATTCCCTGTACCTGGGGTCTTAGAACCCGAGGGCTGTGCCACGTGCTGTTTCACTGTTCCTTGAATGATGACACTAGTCTCTATCTTTCTCGCTGCATCCACAATAGAGTGGAAGCTCTCCATCTCTACTGGTAGGATCAAGGAGGAATACCTAGGGTGGAGCCTCATGGTATACCTCCTGGCCTTCTTCTGATCTGTGTCATATGCCTAACCCACATACTGCAGCAACTCTAAGAACTTGTCGGTGTACTCGTCAACACTCATATCCTCAGTCTGTCTCAGCTGCTCAAACTCAATAACTTTTAGCTCCCTTGAATTATCCGGAAAAGCCCATCATGCAAACTCATTGGCAAACTCTTCCCAGGATAGGCTATTCAGCCTTGGGTCTACATAGTTTTTGAACCATTTTCTTGCTTTCTTGCATTTCAATGTGAACCCTGCCATCTGAATGGCTCTACTGTCACTGGCTCCTAGTTCATCTGTTATCATCTTTACCGTCTTGAGGTACTCAAACGGATCATCACCTGTCTTGAACTTGGGAGCATCCAGCTTCAGGTAATCTGTCATCTTTACTTTGCTCCCTACAGATGAGCTAGGTTTGGATGTTTGGATATCAGGGATCATAGGTTCTGCTGGTGGTGGAGGAGGTGCAGCATTCCCTGGGTTAGGATTTTTTGGATTTGGGTAAAAGGGTGAGGGTGGAAACATGGGGTACTATGGATAAGGTGGGTAAAAAGGAGGATAAGGCATGTAGGAGGGATATTGGTTGAAGCTGGAGTAATCCGATGTACCCCCATCGGATACCCTGGGTCCTGTGGAAAGAGTTGGTACTGGGGTGGGTGAGCAAACCCCGAAGCCTGAGCGCCTCCTTGAGACTCTCCCATATCCTCTTCTGACATACTCATGTCCAGACTACCATCTCTTCTCTGTTCATCCCCCTCTACCTCCCTCACATCAGCTGACATTCTACCTGGATCTGTTCTCCTCCTATTTACATCAAAAGACCTTCTAGGGTCCCTTGATGTCCCTTCTCTGCTGGACCTACTAGACATTACCCTTGGCAGAGCAGAGGGAAGGGCATCCCTGCCCTCATTCTCAGGTGGGACTCCAGTCAATTGTGTAGATCGACGAGTACCTCGCATTCTGTTTTCTGAAAAACAACATACACCTCAAAACATTAGCATTAATGGTTCATGTGAAAACACATGAACCCGCATCACATACATCACATATCATTAATGCGCATGCATATAGTCATGGCATTTCACATCATCATCAAGACAGGACTCTATATCCTATCCTAGTGGACATAATTTTTCCTATTGTGCTTGCCCTTCTATGACATCTATGAGTCTGATACTCTCTAGGTCCGACCATATGAATCTAGGGCTCTGATACCACTCTGTAACGACCCGGAAATCGGACCGCTACCGGCGCTAGGATTCAGATCGACTTAAGGTCGTCGGAACCCGTAGCAAGCCTAACATACATCTTGTACATCTGATAAAATCCTATACATTATCATACATTTGCATAAAAATTTTAAACTTTTCATATACCAAGCTTGACCTGTGCATGCACCATAACTGTAAATATAAAACCCCATAATAGAGCCCTCATCAAATGCTCTAGTTGGGTCCACATTTCATATATCAAGCTTGGTTCATCAGATAACATCATTAAAACATTTACATAAAGATCATATACAAAAGGGATAAACCATACATTAGGGCCAAGCACAATACTAATCCTCATTACATTACTGAACAATACCTTATATTACGTTACATGTCCATTACTAATCTATTACATAGACTATACCATAACCTTGCTGACTTTCCCTTAACTACCTGAGCTCCTGCAAATCTGGGAGTTAGGGGAGAGGGGTGAGCTACAAAAGCCCAGTGAGCAGAACAGTGAAAACATTTTATATAACATATGCTTTCATGGAATGCATCACAACACAAACAATTCACATCACAGATGGACTGATCCAAAAATCCCTCTACTTTGTGCCTGGCCCTCGGTGGAACTCCTCAGGACTTCTATTACATAACATAAGCTCTGTGCCAGGGGCGTAGTGCAGGCCACACCTGGTCTTTCCTGTACTCTGTGCCAGAGGCGTAAAATGGCAGCCCTGGTCTTTCATTACATAACATAATATCTAGAGGGCTAATGGGTCGTCCTGTTGTCCATCCACATCAACAACCAATTATGCAATGCGGCATATTCGTGAGGTCTAATGCAATCAACCTATTACATATACATGATGCATGAACATGCTTAAAACATTTGATTTCTCGAAATAAAAGATTAGTTTAGTTCTACTCACATCTGGCTGACTCTGAACTAACTCTGAAGCAGCTATCTCACTTCTGATCTCCTCGGTTCCTCAGGTCCGATCCTACACAGGTGGACTCAAATGAGGGACCAAACATACTCTAACATGACTCTAAACATCTCCCTAAAAACCCCCTAAAACATCATAAAGCATGCACACAAAACAGGAAAAGAAAGGCTGGGCAGGGGACTTTCGACGGCAGGTTCGGCGGCCGAAGGTCCCTACAGATTTGAAAGTCAGGTACTTTCGAGGGCAAGGTTCGACGGCCGAAAGCCTTCACAGACCCGAAAGTCAGCAACATTCGGGAGCAGGTTCGGCGGCCAAAACTCCCCTCTAGAGCCGAAAGTCCCAACTTTTGGAGGCGAGTTTAGGCGGCCAAAGGCTGCCTCCACAGGCAGGTTCGACGGCCGAACCTGGCTTCGGCGGCCGAACCTGAGTCCTCCAGAATGGCAGAACCCGATTCGCCTCTCTCATCTAGCCTCCCAAAACCCTCCAAAACTCATACTCAACACTCAAAAGCATGCATAAACACATCATCAAGTATATAGGGGCATAAAACTAGCCTATACCCCCAACAAACATCACATTTCTCATTAAACTAACATAAATTCTAACATTCTAGATCTACTCTAGTCATGCATTAAACACCCTTAAAACCCCTCAAAACTTACTTAAAACATAAAAGAAAGGGAGAATCTACACTTACCTCTTGAAGATCGAGAGGAGATGCGATCCCAAACTTAGAGATATGGAGGAACGAGCTCCGGGGGTCTCCAAGTTTCAAAACTTTGATCTTAGCTTAAAATCTTCAAAAACAAGATAGAAACTCATAAAAATCATGAGAGACTTGAAGGAAAAGCACAAAATCGACAAGGGGTGGCGGAGACTCATCTTGCCCGGAAATGGAGAGAGAAAACTCGCCCATTTTCGGACAGGGGGCCCTTTATAGGTGGCTGGCCAGACCACCTTCGGGGGCCAAAAGTGCCTCCGCATCCGCCCCATGTTCGGTGGCCAAACATGAGGTTCGGCGGCGGAACATGAGGTTTAGCGGCCGAACCTGGGTTTTTCCCTCAAGCTTTTTTCTTTTAAAACTCAATTTCTTTCTTCATTAAAACCATAAAAACACATAAAATCATTTTAGAAAACCTTTATTTTATCCTTCAAGAAGGTTCCGACATCCGAGAACTCCAGATTCCAACGGAGATTCCGCCGGAAGGTAGGAATTTCGATGCCGGGGTCTAGCC
This sequence comes from Manihot esculenta, assembly GCF_001659605.2. Classification (NCBI taxonomy): domain Eukaryota; kingdom Viridiplantae; phylum Streptophyta; class Magnoliopsida; order Malpighiales; family Euphorbiaceae; genus Manihot; species Manihot esculenta. Next base: position 16,915,703 of record NC_035176.2, on the reverse strand, counting down.
GGGTATTACAGTGAGGGAAAGAATATGCAGAGACATTTGAAAGTTTGAAAACATTTTTATCATCTTCTCCATTGCTAAGCTCGTTTGTTAAAGGTGAGGTTTTATTTCTGTACTTATCTGTGACGCAGAAAATAGTTTGCTCGGTACTCGTTCATGAGAACAATGGGGAGCAAAGTCCAATCTATTATGCCAGTCAGGTCTTGAAGGGGGCAGACCTAAACTATCCTCCTCTTGAAAACTTAGCGTTTGCAGTCCTGGTGTCAGCCACAAAGCTATGACCATACTTCGAGTCACACACCATCAGGACAAATTAGCCTCTGCGAAATGGTTTATATAGGTCAGAGCTGTCAGGGCAACTATCCACCTGGGCGATAATATTGTCAGTCTTTCATACCAAATACGTCCTAACAAAGGCCATGAAAGATTAGGCAGCCGATTTTATCGCAAAAATGATTCCTCCGTTAGAGCCTTTGGAATCCCCTGAATTAACCGTGGAAGAATGGAAAGTTTAGGCAAATAGAGCTTGCAAAGTCGGGGGTTCTAGAATCAGGATCCTTTTGTAGAGTCAGACCGGTATAAAGCTTTGGTATGCAGCAAAACTCACCTTCAACACTACCAACAATGTAGCCAAATACGAGGCTGTGATAGTGGCCCTATGAATCATCAAGGAATTAGGTATATAGAAATCTATTATTTTTAGTGACTCATAGTTGGTTGTTAATCGTGCTCGGAATAATTTAAAGTTCGAGAATTGAACCTGTCAAAAATGAGGAAAATGTTCGGTCCTTAATAGAGAGGATTAAAGATGGGCAAGACAGCTGTGAGCTTCGCCAGATGGTCAGAGGCGACAACAAAGAGGCAAATCTTCTAGTCAAAATGGCGGCGGCAGGTGAACAACACTTGACTCAGCCTTTTCAATTTGAAGAACTGCACACTTCAGCGGCTGACGTGGAAGAGTCTTTTCCCATTGAGGAAAGGAAATTGTGGATGATGCCCGTATATAAGTTTTTGGCACAAGATGATTTGTCATCTGATGAATTATCGGCCAAATAGGTACGAAGAAAATCCTCTAAATATTCATTAATTGATGGTTGGTTGTACAGGAGGTGCTTAACTCAGCCATGGCTGGTTGTGTTATAGAGAAGGTAGGTTAGGGAATCCTAAAGGACATTTATGAAGGTGATTGCAGGAGCCATGAAGGAGTTAAGAAGATCACTTGAAAAGTATTCAGACAAAGCTATTACTGGCCAATAATAATGCAAAATGCCAAGCAGCTTATCGAAAAGTGTCGAAGATGTTAAGTACATGCGAACATCTTGAGGACTCTAGGAGAAATGCAAGCAGCAATTGGAAGCCCCTAACCTTTCTTTCAGTGGGGGATAGACATCCTTGGCCCATTTTTGAAGGCAACTGGGTTGAGGAAGTTTGTAATCGTAGCAATTAATCATTTCAGCAAGTGGGCCAAGACTGAGGCAATGTAGTCCATCACCACCCAACAAGCAATCTCTTTCGTCAGCAAAAACTTCTTCACACGATTTTGAATCCAAAAGGTAGTAATAATCGATAATGGAACACACTTTGTGAGTTCTAAGTCGAAAGATTTCTGTAGGAAGTGGAAGATTGACTTGAGATTCAACTCGGCCTATCATTTGCAGATCAATGGAATGACCAAGATTACAAAAAGGACTATCTTACAAGGGCCAAAGAAAAGATTCGACAAAGTCAAGGGCAACTGGCCCGAGGAGTTGTCTCATATACTATGAGCATACAGAACAACTTCGAGGACAACCACAGGAGAAACACTCTTTTCTCTTGTATATGGAGTCAAGACAATTATCGTCGTGGAAATCCAAGTAACCAGCTTCAGGACACAACACCCTGAGATTTTAGGAAATCTCAAAAAAATACAATTCAATTTAGATCAAGCTGAATTTCTATAAGAGAATGCTGCAATTAGAATGACAGTTTATAGAAATAAAATGTCCAAAATGTTCAATAGTAATGTCAGGCCACGTGCTTTTAATGTGGGGGACCTAGTTCTTAAAAGAACATGCATAACAAGTAGTAGTGCCAGGTATGATAAGTTGGGCGAGAACTAGAAAAGACCGCTTAGGGTCTCGAAGGTCATTCGCTCAGGGTTCTATAAGCTAACCAAGTTAGATGGCCAAGTTATTTCCCACTCTTGGAATATTTGTAATCTAAGAAAAAGTTTATCAATAACGGTTTATGAGGTTTTTTTTTTTTATATATTGTGCTCTTCAGTGATAAGAAATAATGAGATTGTCTTCCTCAAAAAGATTAAGGAGACAAGAAAAGGCCACAAGACGAGTTCCACAAGGTGGGTTCTGCTAGGTCAAGCCACAAGGTGAGTATGCCTGAGGCAATATTCTAGGTGTTAGTTCCACTAAACAAGGCCACGAGGCGGGTTCTGTCAGGTCAGGCCACAAGACGAGTTCCGCCAGGCCAGGCCACAAGGCGAGTATGTGCCAGGACATAATATGGATATCAGTCCCTCTAAACAAGGCCACAAGGAGGGTTCCGCAAAGTCAAGCCACAAGGAAGGTTCTGCAAAGTTAGGCCACAATGTGAGTATGCGCCAGACAATAATCTAGGTGTCAGTCCCACTAAACAAAGACTATAAGGTGGGTTTCGCTACACTAGGCCACAAGGTGAGTATGCATTAGGCCATAATCTGGGTGTCAGTCCCACTAAACAAGGCCACAAGGCAAGTATGCATTAGCCATAATTTGGGTGTCAGTCCCACTAAACAAGACTACAAGGCTAGTTTCGCCAGGTGTCGTCAGGCCACAATTCAGGCGTTGGTCCCACCAATCAAAGGCATCTTATGCTAGGCTACAAGGTAGGTTCTGCCAAGCCACAAGACCGAGCGTTGGTACCACTAATCAAGGCATTTATGCTAGGCCATAAGGCGGGTTCTGCCAGACCATAAGGCCGGTTCTGCCAGGCCAGAAGACCGGGTATTAGTCTTGCAAAACAAAGCATTTTATACTAGGCTATCGGGCGAGCAACCGACAGGCAAATCTGTGGGTGCCAATCCCCAAAAGATGAAGGTGCCAATCAGAGATTAAAGTTGGTTGGGTGAGACTTACGACTCAGCCTCAAGACTTGTGACCGAGTGTAAGTCCTATATTGCAAAATTTCTCTAAAGCACTTCATGGTCAAAAGGTGGAAGTCCACCAAGCCACATGTCCAGGTATTGATCTTGTTTTACAAAGATTATTTTATGACCGCTAACCGGGTGTTAGGCCCTACTAAGTGAACCTGCCTTAGCTTCTTTTTGGGGCAGAAAATGGTGATCACCAAGTTCTTGGGTTGGTTGGACGGTAACCCTATAGCCAATTGTAAAAAGATTATTTCAAGTTGTTAATGGTGATGATTGAATGAGGGTACGGGACAAAAAGGAACATACAAACACCTAGTGAAAATAATGACAAGATATGCAAAATATATATTTTCATTAGAAAAGATCACAGGGGAAGAGGAAGGTCTTTAGTTTCCTCCTCTCAAGCCTTTATTACATTAGTATTTTCTATGTCTATTACGGTATCAGCAGACATCTGATCGGTTGGATTTTTCTTAACTTGTCTTTCACCCTCTTGCTTGACCTCATCCTCTAGAAAGATGTCGTCGATCCAGGTAAAGTCCCATGAGGGGGACCCGTTTCTTCGATTGCACTCCTGGCCCTCAAAATAAATCTTGCACAATTTAACCCCCTCTAAGAGTTTTGACACTGGAAACCATTAAAGAGGCTAGTCACAAATGCACTTGCATGAAGATCCACCTTGTGCAGCTCTTCGTAGACCATAATGGTATCTTCTGCATGGATCTGGTTATGCACAGAAGTAAGAATGGGGCTGTCAAAGGAAGAGTCGAAGGCTAGACTTCCATCAGTAGAAGAAGGAGAAGAAAAGAAAGCACCCCTATTCATTTCTATAAAAGAGAAAGCAAACAGGAAATGCCCTGAAATCAAGAAGTAAAAATAGCAAGAGGAAGGGGAGCAGTTAGGATTTTCGCAGACATCAGTTGTAAGCAAAAGGCGAGAAGAAGGATTTTTATACAACGGCGCAGCCAGCGACCTTTAAACGTGGCTCGAGAAATAAGCAATCATCATTTGTGGACAAAAGCAAGCAAAACGAAGAAAGCAGAGAAGATCAATCTAATCATGCCACATGTCCTAGATCAAGAAGACAAAGTGTCACCTTCGAATATAAAGAATCAAAGACCAGCGGGAGATATCTGATGCTATACAAGAGTCGCTCAAAGTGAGTCATGAACTGTCACCACGAAACAGGGCCACATGACAAGAATTTGATAAGTGGGTAATGCGGTCTCACCTAAGGAAAGAAAGACCCGAATGCCTTAACATCCAGTTCATCACCAAGACTCGCCCTCCCCTAGATGGGTCTAGTCTTGGCATAAAGTTATCGCTAGTAGGAACAATCCAACGGATTCTCGTTACGCCTATAATCACAGGATCCCTGACCAGTTAACCCGACGGGATCCCTTATCAAGCAGCCAACCACATCATTGCTTTAGAAAATGTTATATTTATCTCCATCTTCTTACCGTATAAAAGAGAAATGATCACAAAAACAAAGGTACATTATTTTCTTACACAACTACTCTCAAGTTCTACATTTGCCCTATTCTCCAGTTTACTAACTCGAGCATCAGAGTGGCTGTTGTACGCACCCACCACTTCACATTCTCTTTCTTACAGTTTTAGCTAATTATAGCACAATTCTACTTTCGGCTACATCATATATATATATATATATTATGAACAAGAATTATTCCACATTCTATAAAAATGTTGATGATGATGATGAATTGTTGGAGTTTCAGAGCTGTAATAATTTAAATTTATCTCCAAATCTATAAAAATATAATGTATAAATTAGGCTGAAGTAAAAATAGCAGGGAATAATTATTTCAAAAAAAAAAGTAATAATAATGATGAAAGCAAGATAATATATGGATCTACTCACCGATGATAGAATTTGCTTTCAAGGTTGCAACAATTTTCTTTTTTTAAACTGGAGATATTTCATTAAATGAATAAACAATGCATGGTCTGAGAACTAAAAGAAATAGCTGTGATAAAACACCCAATCCAGAATCAGTCCATAAGAAAAAAAACTTTTTATAGAGATTAAAACTAGAAACTTCAATCGATATTAAGCTAGAAGAAAGACTCCTTGGCTTCAACAGTACTAGAAGGACGAAAAATTTGTCTTGACAAAACTGTTGGTGCTAAACAGATCAAACATAAACTGACATTAATGAAGTAGAAAGGAAGACAACATAGACATGAAAGAAAATAGACTCACAGCTGCTGAAAGAAAACTCTTTTCTCTTATATTTCAAAGCACACTTACATACATCATCATCAGAATATCTTTTTCTTTATATATATATGTTTACAGAGATATTACAAGGGTTCTAGAAAATTCTAGGCGGCAAAATTATAGTCTTTATACTTGTCAACAAAAGAGTGGCTTGATAAGACACTACTAAAGTTCTCTAGAATTAACTACGGCTATACTTAATTAATTTACTAAATATTTTGGAACCTTCATTGAGAAAACTCTCAATTCTAACACTCCTCCTTGAGAGTTTTTTTAGAAACTACCAACTTGCTTCTCAAACATTCAAACTTGCTTCTTGAAAGTGCTTTGGTGAGGTTATCAACAACCTGCATCTCAGATTTGCAATGCACTAGCTTCACTTCTTGATTTCTTTCAGCTTCTCTGATTGCATGATACTTGACTAAGATGTGTTTGTTCCTACCATGTTGCACTGGATTGTTAGCAATGGCAATACCTGACTTGTTGTTACACTACAACAAAGTAGCTTCAGGTTGATCATTTCCAAAATCAGCAAGTAACCTACGAAGCCAAATAGCTTGATTTGAGGCTGCAGCAGCTGCTATATACTCTGCCTCTGCGGTAGACTGAGCAACAACTTCTTGCTTCTTAGAAATCCAAGAAAAATAACTTGATCCAAAAGAAAATAGATAACCTGAAGTGCTCTTCATATCTTCAGTACTACCAGCCCAAAATCAATTCCTGGCAACTGAGCATAGCCCTTCACAATATGTCTTGCTTTGTGTTTGAACACGGTGCCATTTGGATTCAGTTTTGTTCTAAATACCCACTTTGCTCCAATGACATGCTTTTCTTTTGGTTTGGCAATGAGTTCCCACTTTTTGTTTTTCTCAATCATAATCATTTCATCTTCTATAGCTTGCTACCATTCAGGAAACTTGCTTGCCTCTTGATAATTAGATGGCTCCATATTCACCATATTAATATTTTTCATAAATTTCAACAATTGACTTGGTTTTTACATTAGGAGAACCAAGTTCATAATCACTTCCATCATCATAGGAAGTATGCAATCCTAAAATTACATCTTCTTGCTGTCTTCTTGCAATAGAATCATTTGAAGGCATCTCAACCTCTTCCTTCTTCCAATTCCAAAAAGCTTGCTCATTCACCACCACATCCCTTGCAACCATTATCTTATTGTAGATTTTAGTTCAAGAATTCTATAACCCTTGGAATTTGCAGCATATTCGAGGAAAATTCCCACCATAGCTTTATCATCCAGCTTAGATCTCTTTACATTAGGATCATAAACATAACAAGGAGAGCCAAATACTTTAAGGTGTTTAACAGATGGTTTCCAACCAAACCAAGCTTCATATGGAGTCATTCCTTTAACAGACTTAGTGGGAAGCCTGTTTAAGAGATAAACAGCTGTAAATACTGCTTCTACCCATAAGTGCTTTGGTAAGTTCTTCTCAACCAACATACACCTTGCCATTTCAATAAAAGTTCTGTTTCTCCTCTTAAAGACACCATTTTGTTGAGGTGTATAGCTCACAGTCAATTGATGTTGAATACCAACTAATTCACAGAACTTCTCAAACTCTGAAGAGTTATACTCCATGCCATTATCTGACCTCAAGATCTTAATTTTCATGCCACATTGGTTTTATGTTAGAGCTTTAAATTTCTTGAATACAAAAAATGCTTGAGATTTGGCACTTAGAAAATAGACCCATGTCATCCTTGAAAAATCATCAATAAATAGAATAAAATACTTGTTCCCACTCATTGAGGGAACTGACATAGGGCCACAAACATCAGTGTGGACAAGCTCCAGCTTTTTTCCAGCTCTAACAGCTTGATTTACAGAAAAAGATTGTCTATGCATCTTTCCAAGTTAGCAAGCTTGGCACACATCATCATTTAGATGGATCTCAGGCATGTCTTTGACTAAATCAATTGAAGAGAGAGATTTTAAGGCATTTAAATTAAAGTTGTAATACCCGGCTAGAATCCGGCACCGGAATTCCTATTGTCTGATGGAATCCGGGGTGTTGGGATTCTATATAAGGGTAGGAGTTATGTTTTCTCAGTATTATGAGGTGTTTTCTGGTTTTACAGTTCTTTAGTTTTGAGTTTTGAGTTGCAATGAACCAAGGCAGAGGAGCCAAGTTCGGCCGCTGAAGATAAGTTCGGCCGCCGAAAGTGCCCAATGTTCGGCTTCCGAAGGTAAAGTTCGGCCCCCGAACGATTGCATGGTCTTGCATGTGATTGGGCAGCCGACGATGAGTTGGCCAGCTAGCTGAGTCATGGCTTGTGACAGATGTTGGCCTCAGATTTTTGCCATGAATTAGCCACGTCTTTTATGACTCATCTGCAAGTGTTTTCAGCAGCTCATACAGAATGTCTGTTGGTTTGCTAAGTGTTTGAAGGTTTTGTGCATAAAAGCTAAGAGTTAAGAGTTACGGTGTGTGAAGGAGAGTTTGTCCAAAACTTCACGTGAGGATTGGTCATCTTCTTGTTATACAGGAGGTAAGTGAAGCTTTGGAACTTGTTTAGATGTTTTCTGAAGGTTTTAGGGGGATTTGTGGAAGGAGATGCATGTTTAGGTTCTTAATGATAGTTTGGATGATTTATGTATGTATACATGTTTATGTGTTATGTTGGATTTGTTGTTTGGGGTTATTAGATAGTTTTGGACCCCTGTGATCATATACTTATGTATATGTGTGTTGAGGAGTTGGTATATGCATGTATGGAGAGCTTGAAGGGAAGAAGGAGATGGTTTGCCGTTGAAGCTGAGTTCTGGATGAACTCAGGTTCGGCAGCCGAAGGTTCATTCGGCCGCCGAACCTCTTGCATGGTGGCTTAGGCTGCCATAGCTTGCCCCCGCGAGTTGTGCATGTTCGGCTCTGTTTGGGGGATTCGGCCGCCGAAGGTGCCGCCGAAGGTTAGAGACTTTCGTCTCTGGAGTGCCTTGTGGCCTCCGAAACTTGCCCCCGAAAGGGTTCGGCCGCCGAACATAGAGATTCGGCCGCCGAAGGTGCTTGAGTTTCGTCTCTGGAGAGGACATTCGGCCGCCGAACCTGCCGCCGAAAGTGTCCTGTCCAGCTTTCCTTTGCTTGCTTTGCATGACTATTAGAGTGAGTGTAAGGGGATTCTTGGGGAGTTTAATAGAGTTAGTCATAAGCTTGTTTGGTCCCTCATTTGAGTCTTTATGTGCTTATACAGACCAGAGGAACCAGAGAGAGCAGCAGTGAGTACTGCTCCAGAGGTTCAGAACCTGCAGAGTCAGTCAGTCCAGACAGCCAGAGGTGAGTGGAACTAAACTTAAGATTGATGATTTTTAATTGAACTACAAACTGCTTCTAGCATATCTCATGCATCATGTTTATGCCATAGGTTGATTGCATTAGTATACACGAATATGTTGCATTGCATTGTTATTTGGTGATGTGAGTGAATGCTGAATGATCCAATAGTCTCAGACAGGAAGTCCAGGAGCCTTTGACTACGCCCTGGCAAGTATAGCAAAGTCCAGGAGCCTTTGACTACGCCCTGGCAGGTATATAGTAAAGTCCAGGAGCCTTTGACTACGCCCTGGCAATGGTAAGTACAATGGTGTTATATACACATATACATATATGACAGGAAGTCCAGGAGCCTTTGACTACGCCCTGGCACAGAGTTACTGGGACTATGTGGTGACAGGTTTACTCTTGATGTGGCTTGTCTGTGATATGGTGCATTCCATGAGATCATATTTTACTGAGATCTTTTACTGTTCTACTCACTGGGCTATAGAGCTCATCCCACTCCCTTAACCCCAGTTTTGCAGGTTCAGTGTACAGTGTACAGGGACAGTCCAGCAGAGTACAGGAAGAGTAAAGAGATCTGTAATAGCTTAGAGTGGACATGTAATATTAAAGAGATGTAATAGTTGTTGCTTGACCTAGACCTAGTGATGTATGTTTTGTACATGATCTGTATATGTATATATGTTTTCCTGTATGTGAAAACCAGGCTTAACAGGTATGAGTTAACCCATCTAGAGCAAGCTCTAGTCAGGGATACAGAGTACAGAGTACATGAGTACAGAGTACAGAGATAGTGCATGCACAGGTTAAGCCTTGGTTCAGAAAAGAGTTTTATTTTCACATAAAATGTATGATCATGTATGAGGTTTACAGGTACACAGAGAGTATAGCAGGCTTGCTACGGGTTCTGGCGGCCTTAAGCCGACCTGAATCCTAGCGCCGGTGACGGTCCATTTTGGGGTCGTTACAAAAGTGGCCAAATCTCTTGTGCCATAACTTCACATCAACATCAGCAGCATTATATACATGATGAGATGCATTTGCCATATCAAATTGAAAGCAATTACCAATCATGGTGACTTTAGCAATCTCTGTTAGTGTATTTTCCCTAGGCCATTATCTTGGACCTTTTTGTATGTCATTTTGGTTATTAATAAAAGAGGTTTTACTATCATTATTATTTGTTTGCATGTTACATAATAATGATTAACATCCATGGTTACTTATTATTATGTTGATAATAATAAGATATAACTAGTATAATTATTGATTGATAATCATGAGATGATTATGTATATATTCATATAATTCAATAATCATAGATACTTGTTAGAGAACAAAGTATTGGATGGACCCGCACTGAGATCATTACATGGGTTATTGTCATAAGTGAATCTCAAAGTGGTTATGTCTTAATCATTTGACTTGAGATTGTCATAATTTCCAACATAAGGACTGTTATATTTTGACATAATCAAACATTGTCTTTAATCGGACAATCATAAAGGTTATGATTGAGCATAATAGAAATTATGTAGAGGATATTGAACAATCAAGATAGAATTTGTCCCTCTCTTTGAGAGAAATATCTTCTGGGCCCCTCGATAAGTGAGACTGAGAAATGCATGGCCGTGCTCAAATGAATTGATAGTGTGATCAATATCATTTGATTTTATCAGTCTACTTAGAGATCGAGAAATCATAAGTTTGAACATTATAAGTTTGACATTGACCATGACTTATGTTCAAACTAGATATCGTGTGACAAAGGGATTAATACATGTTCTATTTATTAGGTTTTATCGGATTATCGATCCTCATATTAGTTGGGTAGTCATAATATCTTGCTAGAGGCCGCTTATGATTTATGGGCCTTGTGGGACTGGGCCTACTGCCAATTAATGTGAGTCTATTGGGTCACACACAAAAAGACGTTGTTGATGTGCTATATTAATGGGCTAAAAGCCCATTAGTATAATTAATAATAATAAAGATATTATTATTAATATTAATTATTATTATGAGATAATAATATTTAAAAAGATATGTAGTCTATCTGTAACTGTTACAGATAAAAGATTCTTCGGTTTTCCTTATCAAAACAAACTATCATGTAAGATATTTGAGTAGCTGTTAGATTGTGATAGTGGGTTATGCACAATACTCTTTTACGAAAATAAATGTGGAAAAACTAAAAGACTTAAAACGTATATAATTCCTACTGCAAATTGTGAGTAGTACGTTTTTTAGAGAATTCGTTTTGATCTGCAAATTGGAAAAGCACATAGCTTATCCATCTTTGAGAGAGCTAGCACTCTAGAAGGATAAAAGACGTTTGTGTGGATACCATAGCGGGTGTTCGTTGAAAAAGCAGCACCTTGAGTCCGAGATTGCATCTTCTTGTCGAGTCTAACAGGTTAGTAGCTCATCCTTCCTTTTGAATTAAACGAAGCACACATATCTCGAGAAGGAAATCAGAGATTTTTTAATTTTTTCACTGCGTGTTTGGAGTTGCAGTAATCTCTTGGTTTTCTAACAATCTCAGCACCAGTAGAATCATAGATAATGCAAGATTCATCTTTAAAAAAGATAGAATAATTTTTTCTCAATAATTGGGCAACACTCAATAAGTTCTAATTCAAGGCAGGAATAAGTAACACATCATAAATAAACTTTGTACCTGACTTGGAGTATATTGATACAGTCCCCTTGCCTTCAACTTGCACTAGTTGGCCATTTGTCAACTTAACTTTTGTTTTGATAGATGAATCTAGAGAAGAGAACAAATCAGCATCTTTGGCCATGTGTACAGTGCAACCACTGTCAATAAACCATGTGCAAAAGCTGTTTAAAAAGGAAGAAGAGTGATGAGAGGCCATAAACAAATGCTCTTCAGCTTCTTGTTGTTGATTTTCAATAGAGTTAGCATGTTGGGTTGATTGCTGCTTCTCCTGCTGCTCCTTGTTTTGCTTTGCTTTGCAGAATTTTTCAATATGGCCATGCTTTTTAAAATACCAATATTGTAACACCGGTTTACCTTTATGCCAACAATCTTTCTCCAAGTGATTTGTCCTTTTGTAGTTGCTACATGGACGGAACTTGCCTTTTCTTGCTTCTTCTCTTGAATTCTCAACTGATTTGCTCTTCCCATGCTTTTCATGGGAGAATTTCTTCCCATTTTTGCTTGGAGTTGGTTTCCCCTTTTGCTTCACTTGAAATGCAGATTCAGTGATTTCTTGATTCCTCATGGAGCATCTCTATTCCTGAGCTTAAAGCTTGCTGATGAGTTCAGTAACCGTAAGAGTCTTGAGATCACATGATTCCTCAATTGCAGAAATTTTTTACTCAAATTTCTCTGAAAGACTAATCAAAATCTTCTCAACAACCTAGCTATTAGGAAATTGAGCACCATAAAGTCTCATTTGATTCACCAACTCTATTAGCTTTGAGGAATACTGCTTTATAGTTTCTCCTTCCTTCATCCTCAACATCTCGAATTCTCTCTTTAAAGTTAGAAACTTGACTGATCTAACTCTTTCACTTCCTTGGAATTCATCTGTCAGCTTGTCTCATGCCTCCTTGGCTGTTTGAGCTCTCAAAATTCTTAGAAAAATTGCATCTGAAACAGATTGATGGATGAATGTCAAGGCTTTAAATTTTTTGGAACACTCATCATTATGATACTTGATTTGCGCCGATATAGGATCTGCAGGCAATTGAGCAGGTTCTCTACCTGTAGAAACAACCTCCCATAGATCATGAGCCTTCAAGAATGCTGTCATGCTGATAGCCCAGAAATCATAATTCTCTCCTATAAAAATAGGAGCTGAAATGGAGGAAATGCTTGCTGACATTTTTGAGAGACCACTAAAATTAAAAAGAAAACAGAGAAAGACTTAATTACTCAAACAGAAAATACATGACCTGTAGGAAGGGGCTCTGATACCACTGTTGGAGCTAAACATATCAAACATAAACTGACATTAATGAAGTTGAAAGGAAGACAACATAGACATGAAAGAAAATAGACTCACAGTTGCCGAAAGAAAACTCTTTTCTCTTATATTTTAAAGCACACTTACATATATCATTATTAGAACATCTTTTGCTTTACATATATATATTTACAGAGGTATTACAAGGGTTCTAGAAAATTTTAGGGGGCAAAATTATAGTATTTACATTTGTCAACAAAATAGTGGCTTGATAAGACAGCACTAAAGTTCTCTAGAATTAACTACGGCTATATTTAATTAATTTACTAAATATTCTGAAAACTTCATTGAGAAAACTCTTAATTCTAACAAAAACAAATGAATAAAACAAAGATTTTTTCTAACCTTACTTGCTATAGACTAGTTATAGAACAAGAGGGAGAAGAGCAGCAAGTCATCTTGGAGCCATAAGCTAAAACCATGTCAGGGCATAGCCGGGTACGAGGGAGCAGAAACAAATGCTTAACAAATTTGTGAGAGAAAAGCTCAAACTTAGAACTCCTCCTCTTGCCCATCTTAGCTGGAAAACTCCAAATCACATTAACTCTTATCATCGGTCACAAAATTCAGTGAAAGTGGATGGTAGGTTGCACCAAATTCAATGAAATTTGGTCTTTTAAAATAAATTGATCTTGATTCATATTATTCATATCCATTATTTTAATTTTAATTAAATTTAATTATATAAAATGAATATGAGTTGATTTGGATTATAAATTTTAATTTAGTTGACGCAAGTATAGTGAAAATGACATAATTTTAATTTTAATTCAATTGAATTAAATAAATTCACTTCGTCTTAATTCAATTAATTCATTTTATAGTTTATATAGTATGAATAAATTTTAATTTAAAGTGACCCATATATAATAAATATAAGATAATTTTAATTTTAATTTTAATTCAATTAATTCACTTTATATTAAAAATTATAATGTAATGTTGTTATATTGTGTTATATTATAATATATATAAAATTTTATTTATATATGATATTCTAAGATCCAGATAAAATAAAATTTATAATAGTTGAGTGAGCTTGACCCTTGAAGAAGCTTCTTCCTCTCTCTCATTTTCTTTCTTTTGCTTACTAGTGACTTCTAACGGTTTTTTTACTACAGTGATGCTCATCCCTATCAAACAGGTCCGTACGTGTAGTAGTGTTAGTTTTCTCAACGATTATCAATATTCATTTAAAAAAAAATTATTTATATAATATTATCTTAAAAATTACTTTTATATTATGTAGAGAAAATAAGTGTTTTGTAATTATTTCTTATATCTTGAGAATATTATCTTAATTAATTATTGATTGATAAAAAAAATATACAATTGAAAAAATCTTAATAAAGCAAAAAGAGCGTAAATTGAGGAGAAATTTTACCTCTTAAAAAATAAAAATAATATTTTATATTGATAGAACCCTTTTAATTCACATTAAATATGAGTTAACTATTTTTGGCTAGTATAAGAGAAATACATTAATGACGTGGCAGCGTCTGATTGGCTGGGTGTATGACCAGGTCAAACACCCAGTGTGTATGGAAATTCCCAGTAGTTCACCTACATAATTCTAGTTTCTAGGAGTATAATTGAATGAATTTTGATAAATTTAAATTTAATTAAAAAATAAATTTAAAAATTTTAGTTCAACCTCAAATTTAAATTAGATTCGATCTTATTTATAAGTCGAGTTCAATTTATAAAATAAATATTAAATTTGAATTTGATTCGTAATAAACTCGTTTATCACATTAATGAGTCAACTTAAATTTCATTTAAAAAATTAAAATTTGATTTCATTTAAATTCGAATTTGAACTCGATTATATTATAAATAAGCTCTATATAATTTAAATTTATTTAAATTATAAATAAATTTAAATTAAAAATAAAATTTAAATTATAAAATCATTAAAAGATTTTAAATTAAATTTTTTTATTTAATTAAAATCTCTTAAATCTAAAACTAATTAAAAAAATATAGAAAAATTAGTTTTTTATAGAAAAGCCATAATTTTCATATCTTTTCAATTTTCGATGTGAAATTGGTATTGTTGAATGAGAGTGCTTATGAGCCTGTTTGCGAGTTTGTTTACAAGTCAGCTCGTGAATCTATCTATGAGTCAGCTCACAAATTTATTTAAATTTAAAAATGAAATGAATTTGCGAATCTAAATAAATCAAATTTAAGCTCAAGTTTAATTCATTTATTAAATGAATCTAAAAATTAAATTTAAACTCGATTCATTTAAAAAATATATTGAGCTGTATTGATTTTTTATTAAAATAATTTTTAAATAACTCAAATAATTTAATTCATTTACATTGTATGCATTTTGCATGTTTAATTGTCGGTATTTAAAAAGCAGACGAGGGGAAGGTAGCTGTTAGACTAGCAACCTTGAAGTTTAAGCCCACCGTTGAGATAGGACCCATATGGCCATATTTAGTATTTTATTAAATAAATTATTTTTTCCATTAAAATTAATGTATGTCCATCAATTTTTAAAATTAAATAGTTTATTTTTTATTTTAATTTTATTAAATGAAAATCTCTCAATCCATAATTTGAAAATAATATGATTTTAACATTTCATAAATTCAAATTACATAAATTAAACTATTGATTTTTGAAAATTCAAATAAAATTTATATCAATTTTGATATAATTCTAGAATGAAAAATAATTTATTTTAAGGACATTTTGATAATTTTGTAAATAGTTAATGGAAATATTTAATAGAGATTTTGGATTAGATAAAATATAGAGACTAATTCTCTATTTGATATTATTTTTATTTTTGTAAAAATGGAAATCATGTAAGATTTATATTTTTCTTGAAGTTAAAATTTTTAAAATTAAAAATAATTAAATTTTTTTATTTTGAATAAAAAAGTCAATTTAATTTTTATGAAATTTTTAATTTTAAACAGAGAATAAATGAGGTTTTAAAAATCAAAGCGACGTGTGTTAATGATAAATTTAGAAAAAAAAAAAAAAAACAAACAAAAACTTAGTCAGTTTTATAATAAATGCTTATTCCCTTGTGAGCATCTCATATGCAGTATGCTCCGCATTCCAGATCATTGAAGAACACTGGGAAGTATTCCCTTTACTTTCCGGCCGCTTATATATTTCCCATCTCTTTGCTCCGTCTTCCTCTGCCTTTATATATAAATTTGTTAATATGTTATTTTTTAAATAAAAATTATGTAATAAAAATAAATTATTTTATTGAAAAATATTTTTATATTTTTTTATAAAAAATAAAAAATATTTTCTAAATGTAATTTGTTTTTTTCATATAAACGGGAGTTTTAAACATAAAATATATTTACCATATTAAAATCACATTTGTTATTAATAATGCAATGATTAACTCACTCAATAAGATTTAAAATCCCATTTGTAAATCTTATTATTTGAACTCTTATTTCACCTTGCACCAAATAATTCACCTATCTTCTATACTATTTTTAAAGTGGAAAGCGAAACAATGAAAATTTTCATTATACCTTTAAGTCTTTAGATTCTTTAAATTATTTATAATATTATTTAATTAGTTATTAATTTTATTTTAAAATTTAATTTTTAAAATAGATAATAATTTTATTATTTAAATTAATGTTAATTAATTAAAAAAATCTTAAAGAATATATAAAAATATAATAAAATTAAATTTTTTAAACAAAGATATACATTAGATAATAATTTTATTATTTTAAATTAATTTTAGAGTTTATTAATGAAGTATTTAAACTTACAGATATCCAAATGAAGTTTTTAAATTAGACTTACATACCATTGAACAATATGTTTATAGATTAATAAGAACTAAAATATGTGTATGAGAGAGCCCAAATTTATCAAAAGACCTCAGCTACCAACACATCTTCACAATCCATACATGTTTCTCTCAAGCATTTCATCAAACATAAAGCATGCATTACACAACAAAGTGTGATGAAGAGATTTGATTGATGGATCTATGGCTAATTAACAAAATTAAAAATATCAGTACAATTGAAGAATCAACCGCACATAAAAATGTGATTAGAGAGACTTTATAATGGAAGAAGAAGAAGAAAAATGAGTTTAGGTCTTTAATGGAGGAGTAGGTGGCCCTATATCTTATAATAATTTGAATGTGGTTAAAGCTGCTTTACAGAAGTCTTGGCATACAAGGAATGAGTTTCACATCTTAGCTAAGACTGCTTTATTGAAGTCTTGGCATACAAGGAATGATTTTCAGATCTTAGCTAAGAACAACGTTTTTCTCCTATTATTTGTTAGGAAAATGTGATTAGCTTTGTTACTGATTTGTTGAAAATACTCGGATACCATTTTGTTGGAAGAAAACTATGATATTGCTTTGTTGGAAAGGATATTACTCAAGAAAATACTAGGAAGAGAGAGAACATATGAAAGCACTCATATTGTAAGCAATAAGAAAACTCTCCACTAAACTCCACTCTTCACCTAAATACAAATATAATGGGGTATTTATAGGCACACAATAATGATTCTTCAATACTCCTGACTCTTAATATTCTCAGTGACTCTTGACATTCTAGGTGATTTTTTATATTCTAAGATATTAATTATAATTATGAAACCACATTATTAGCTAGCCACAAAGAGCTTAGCCACACACTAGTCTAGATTTATATATCTAGAAATTATAAATTATTTATTATTTAAAACTTCTTCTTAATTTAAAATTTCTCTTTCATCTAAAGACACCATCTCACCTTTAAAAATCTTCAAATTTATGAGGTTTCATTAGAATGATCGCAATATGGAGGAAAATTTTTAACTACAAAAAATGCTACTTTTCTTTTGGCTTAAAATGGCAACGGCTCTTCATTACTTCCAAATTTCTTTGATTCTCTTTCTTCCATTTTTATCTTTAATTCATATAGTTTTTCCATAACTTTATCTAAACATTTCATTAAAACTTCATTTGCGTCTTTTAAACATTCCAAGTCATTTTTTTTGCTTCATATAATTTCCTTTCATTCACATCACTAATGACCACTTTATAAAAATATTTGAAGTACCTTATTGCATGTAACACAACTTCATTTTTAGCTTCTTTCTTGGTGTACACCTTGAAACCAGATTGTTCGTATAATCCAAATTTGTCTTCAAATATTACCTTTGCCAAAAAACTTGATGGATGATCTGGACCAAATTTTTCACACACATACTTTGTTAGAGTACTCCCAATTTTTCTAATATTTTCTTAAATATTGTCATTGGCCATTGCAAACACTTTAGAGGTTCTCCTATTAACCTCATAATTTCTTTAAGTCTTCTCTTGTCTTCTTTTCTAGTAGAGTCACTACTCAACACTCTCTCAATAGATTTTCTTTACCTGGAGATGTAACACTTTCTCAATAGGTCTACTTTACTTGGAAATTTCACAACACTTTCTCAACAAATCTTCCCTTTTGAAATCCAGAGATGTAATACATGCAAATAGCCAAATAGTCTTCTTAGATACCAAGAAACTTATCTCTGAACTTCTCTTAACAATCTTCTCCTAACTCCAACTAACCAGGATTTAACCAAGCTCTGATATTGATTCTTTTGAATCAGGCTCAATGAGGCTATGACCTTGGCACTTCTTGACGAGGCTTAACCAGGCTCTAATCTTGGCTCTTCTTAACAAGGCTCAATCAGGTTTTGATCTTAACTCTTCTTAATGAGGCTCAACCAGGCTTTGAATCTTTTTGCCCCAACTCTAATATCACTTTGTTAGGAAAATGTGATGGGCTTTATTACTAATTTGTTGAAAATACTATGATACCACTTTATTGGAGGAAAACTTTGGTGCTGCTTTATTGAAGAGGAGAAGGATATTACTCAAGAACATACTAGGAAGAGGGAGAACATATGAAATCATATATATTATAAGCAATAAGAACACTCTTCATTAAGCTCCATTCTTCACCTAAACACAAATACCATAGGGGTATTTAAAGGCACATAATAGTGACTCTTCAATACTCCCGACTCTTGACATTCTAAGTGACTCTTAATATTCTAGGTGACTATTGACATTTTAGGTGATTCTTGATATTCTAGGATATTAACTATATTTATGAAACCACATTAATAGCTAGATATAAAGAACTTAGCTACACATTAGTCTAAATTTATACATCTAGAAATTATAAATTCTTTATTATTTAAAATTTTTCTCGTGAAGTGGATGCCAAGTACGTGATGGATAACAAAATATAGCCCATACATAATCAACTCCTAACAATTAGGGACTAGCCAACTAATATAATGAGCTGAATCTAAATGAGAATCCCTTTTGGATTCAAGCCTATAGCTTCCTTCCAAACCAATTGAATGCCGCAAATGCTAAATAGATCAACAGCTTGGTAGGTTCTTTCATGGATGTAGATTTAATGCAAGATGGTATCATAAGGGTTGCTCATATTCTTGCAAATTAGGGTAAGCCTGCCTTTTGATAAACCCCTACCTACTCATTTCCAAAATAAAAGGAAAGATGGGCAGAATAGCAGAGTACATTTTAAGATAGAAAAACCTCTAGATTTTTGCTTTGCTTATGGTTGTGTTTGACATTTAGTTAAGCATTGTTGTTCCATGACATTCTTACTAAATTAAATCAAGAGGTAATTGCTTCTCAAACTTCTTGAGGACCATGGCTCAAAGTTGCTAATCTAGGTAAACATCAATCTCCCAAGCAAGATAGTTCAAGTTTGCATGTTTTTTTTCTAATGCGTGAACCAGTCCAACTTGTTCAAATTCAACCAAAATATGTTCCATGACCTGGATTTATCTTTTCTCAACTATCTTTCCACTGTTAACTTGAATACCACCTTAGATAAACCTAAAACCACCATTTTAACCCAAAAACAACCTACCATACTCTCTCACATTATTTTGATCATTGTCAATGCACCTTACCTGAAACAACTACCTTTTCCAAAAACTATAGTCTGTTATGGTATGGAAAAAGCAATGTTCCTTCCTTTCAACCAATGTCGAGCATTGGACCTTTTTTATCCAATGTTACACTGCCACAACCTGTTTCCAAAGACCTGATTCCTTCCCTTTTTTAGGAGTACCTATCGTCCTTGGGTTTAATCATATCAACATTCCTACCTTTCTCCATAAATTTCCCTTGTTTGAGAACAATATTTAAATTAAGTAAACTTGAGTCATGAATAGCACTATTCTTGAGAATTATTTGGTAACTCCTAAGTTAAACATGTCCTTCTGGAATTGAAAATCCTAGGAGTAGAACAATAAGATAACAATATTGTATAACCCAGTAGAGGAGTAGAGAATAAGCAAAAAAGAGTAGGCATATAAAACCAAGTGAGTTGGAAAGGATTGCCAAATAGTCTATCTATAGATAAAAAAAATAGAGTTGTTAAAGGTTGTTAATTAGCAAAATCAAAAAAATTATTTTAAAAATCAAATCTAACACCAAAATATTAGTATCTGCATTAGCAAAAAATCTCATATTGATAATATAAGAACTTTTTGTAGATATCGAGAAATCAGCATCCGATTTAAATAATTTTTAATCAATCAAAACATGGTTGTTTGTTGGTAAGGTTTAAAATTTAAACAACCAAAAAAGAAAAATTGACAGCTATATTTATTCACATGCGTAAGGGGGCAAATCGATGGATTTGAACTAAAATTGATTTTTTAGTTTAATCCTGTGAGCATGAGCTCTTCTCCTCTTCTCTTACTTGCTCTTTACAAGCACAATAGTTAGAACCCATTTATAAATCAAGGAGAAACTCTTATTTTTAACTTATGTGGGATTTGAAACTTTTGAAATACAAGTTTCAATAATCCTCCATATATTTCAAAAGTTTTGAAAATATTTTACACGATTAAAAGTGTATATATTTTTGAATCTAGTACCTTTTGGACTATGAACTAGATCTAGACTTGATAAGACTTAATAACTAAAGATTTGGTAAAACTAAAATATGAACTAAAAATCTTTTACATAAGTTAAAATCCTATCAATCTCATTACACCTTATGATTCTTACTGTTAATGTTATTTTCTGCTAGTAGGCCATGCATCTACTTGGTAGTTCATAAGTGCTCTAGAGATTATACCACGATTTCATATAAGCGGCCCTACTCCATACTTATATAGGTGATACTATTGTGTGTAGACTGTAATTTATATACTACCCATAAGGGATATGAATATGATTAAGAGTTTTTAGCTCATCCTCTCATTTGATGCAGTCTAGCATTTCTCACACTATAGGAAGGGACAAAGATAAATATTACTAGTAGAACTAACAAATGATTGTTATCACCCATATGAACATTTTTTATAGGATCTTCAATAGCAAAGGTTGGGGTCCTACTATTGTCAATTTCAAATTGGCTCAAGTCTTATTTCCCTTGATATTTCATTTATTAGTTTTCTTCCTGAAGATTATGTCAGAATATTGGCCAAATTCACTTCTTACTTCACATAATAAATGGAAATAATTTTATCTTTCAGTAGCTGCTTAACTACATTATGTCTTCAACGAATATATCTATTCTTACTATTAAAAGTTTTATCTTTCTAATGGCTATTGCTACTTGGTAACACAGTGACACGACTGGTGTTAATTTTATTCCCAAGGAAATATTTGCTAAGAAGTTTCTTAGCCACTTAGCCTTGTTTTTAGCTAATTCTAAAGTAATAAACTTTGACTCCATGATAGATTTAATAATAATAGTTTATTTAGTTAATTTCTAATTAACTACACCACCTCCTAGAGTGAATACATAATCACTGGTAGATTTTATCTCATCTGAATCTAAAATCTAGTTAGTATTAGTATATCCTTCTAATACAATGAAAAATCCATTATATAAAATACCATAGTTTATAGTACTTGATATGGATCCAATAGGACAAATTTCTAATAATGGTGTGGAGTAAACTTATATCATTGAAATTTATTTAAAAGGAGTTCAAAATCATATTCATATAATCCATATACATTTGGAGCGTGCTTCAACTCATATGGGGCAGATTTGGTGCAACACTTGTAATGATAGGCTTAGGGAGCCTAATCAAACATATAGGCCAAAACTACACAAAGAGAAGCCTAAAGTGAAGATCAAGAAAGGCTTTTGTGAAGATTTAGCTTTGTCATGATGGCTTGCTATGTTTTATTATTTAAACACTTGCTTTTATTTTGGCTTTGTTTTGGCTATTATTCTGGCCATATTTTATCTTTTAAGTTTTAGAGTATTGGGCCATGTTTTGGGCTTATATTTTAATATTTATGAGTTTGATGTGTTATTTTAGTGTGTGATTGGATTTGGATCTTATGTGTGGTTTGGTCAGGTCTAAGAAGAGTGTCTTAGGGTTTTATTTGTTTTCTCCTTACTATATAAGGATAAGAAACACTTGTAAGAGGCAACTTTGAATCTAAATTTTTATAATTCTTTTCATGCCTTTGGCGTGTATTGCTTTGAGTGAGAGTGAGAATTTGCTTTCATCAATTGCACTAGGAATCCTAACTAACTTATCAACTATTCATTGTGGCGTTTGTCAGATTCTCATCTAAATCCTTCGATCATTGGTGTTTCAACTTCTCTAAGTGTGAGGTGCCATAGGAGGTGGGTTTATCAAATCTTTGGATTCCATATCTACTTGTGTATGTGGATTTGAGGCTTGTGCCATAGAGTTCCACATTAGTTGGTATCAGAGCCAAAATGAGGTAAATTATGATTTATCTTAGGATCTAGGGTTTTTGAATTTTCCTTTTCTTCCTTGTTGATTTTGGTGAAGCTTGTGTGTCCATAGCTGCACCTTCTTGATTATTAATCATCACATAATCTCTTTTGGAAGAAAAATTCAAAATCCATAAAAAAAAATCGCATTTGCCTTATTTATCTTGATCTAGCCGAAATTATAATATACTTTCTATTTCATCTATATTACCTTAACTATCTTAATTGATAGCTGTAATTTATGAGAATCAATTTTGAATTTTGAATTGGATTGAATCCAGATTAGGAGACAAAAGAAATTCTGTCTATTTCCTAAAGTGCACATTTAAGGCAAATTGCATCTAAATTGATTTGATATCAAATCATTCTTTTAAGATCAGAAAATTCATCCATAATGCTGAAGATGAGTGAAATTTAAATTTTTTTTTCTAATTCTATTTGTGAGGTTTTGATACTTGCCTTTTTGGGTAGATTTAAATAGATCCATATTTAATTTGCTTTGAAGTGAATTAAATTCAAACTTTTGTCCAGGTTCGTTTTTATTTGAATTCTAAGTTTCTTCTTTAGGTTTAAGTCTGCTTTTGCTTTCTTGACATTGTTGGAGTATTGTTTGCTTGTATCTATACTCTAAGTGATATTTTTTAAGTAGCACAAAACCTAGTTCGTATGTTACTTTCCAAATTATCAGTGTCTTCTTTCTAGTTTTTGCGCGCTTTCTTCTTTCTTTAGGTTTTCTTCTGTGTTTCATTAAACGCATCTTGTGGTTGGTTGGTTAACCTTAGTTTTTGAAGTGCAATTAAAGAATAAGCAAAAGAGTGGTAAGAGTGCAAACACTTGAGTGCTTTCTTTTCTAACACAATATTTGCTTGTTCTCTTTATTTTTTTGTTGATTTAAGGCAGTATGAGTAAAGACAAGAATGTGGTGGATAGCGATGGTGAAAGTGAATGGGACATGGCTAGTGATTATAAGCTCTTCAAAAAGTCAAATGGTGGTGAGTTTAGAAGGATTTATAAGACTCTTGAGAGGTTGACTGAAACTATGGAGAGTTTGAATGTCTCTCAAGTTCCCACTCCTACAAGAATGCCTCAAAGAACTCTTAATTCCAATAAGCCTCAAGTCCGAGATGAAGAGTTGATGCGCTAGAGATTTGTCCCTTCACCTTTTATAGGAATTTGAACAACAGGTTGGCAAGACTAATTCAAGGAGAGAAGATAGAGAAAGAAAAGGAGAAAGAAGAGGCTAAAGTTCCAATCTCGAAGAGGAAGTTGTAATGCATGAAGTTAATGTAGTTATTGCCGAAAATTCCATTAATGAGCTTATAGAAGAGGTTGTGAATGATGGTGGTCATGGGGAGCACATGATTGATGAGGTGGAGGAGGCGAATGAGGCTGTTTTGAAAATTGTAGAGGAGAATGGGTCACATCCACATGATCTTTCTATGACTAATATTTTTATGCCTAGTTCATTTGTTCTTGATGTGCAGGTTGTTGATGAAAACATCCATGACGAAAATTTTATGCTATTTCTATCTATTCAAGAGGAGGTCTTTGAAGATGCATTAGTTCCTAAAGCTTTCCTTCCTAACATAAATATCAGCAAGATTCGAGGACGAATCTTTTCTAAAGAAGGAGGGAATGATATGGATCCAATAGGGCAAATTTCTAACAATGGTGTGGAGCAAACTTATATCATTAGAATGGATTTAAAAGGAGTTCAAAATCATATTCATATAATCCATATACATTTGGAGCGTGCTTCAACTCATGTGGGGCAGATTTGATGCAACACTTGTAATGATAGGCTTAGGGAGCCTAATCAAATATATAGGCCAAAACTACACAAAGGGAAGCCTAAAGTGAAGATCAAGAAAGGCTTTTGTGAAGATTCAGCTTTGTCATGATGGCCTTGCTATGTTTTATTATTTAAACACTTGCTTTTATTTTTTGCTTTGTTTTGGCTTGTATTCTGACCATATTTTATCTTTTAAGTTTTAGAGTGTTGGACCATGTTTTGGGCTTATGTTTTAATACTTATGGGTTTGATGTGTTATTTTAGTGTGTAATTGGGCTTGGACCTTATGTGTGGTTTGGCCAGGCCTAAGAAGAGTGTCTTAGGATTTTATTTGTTTTCTTCTTATTATATAAGGATAAGAAACACTTGTAAAATGCAGCTTTGAACCTAAATTTTTAGAATTCTTTTCATGCCTTATAGGAGGTGAATTTATCAAATTTTTGGATTCCATATCTAGTTGTGCGTGTGGATTTGAGACTTGTATCATAGGGTTCCACCAATTTCTTCGCAAACAAAAATATGATACCTGAAGGAGCCCTCTTCCACAGCAAAAATTTTATTAAAATTTTCCAAATGATCCACAAGAACAAGGATTCTTGCAACTTCCATATTTGTCTTTGAGATGGTTGCACAATCAATATCCACAAAAACACCCATTTCCTTAGCAAACCATTTAAAGAAATGAGCAGACCACAAATGGAGAGGAACCCCATGAAGTCTAAACCATGCCAATCTTTTATCTTGAGCAAAAACAGCATTGCATGGCCTTATCTTCGAGAACCAGCTTTTCAATCATTCTGCATCATTACTTAAAAAACTTTCCATGACTTCTTGACTATCAAAGTTCAACAATACAGTTTTCCTTCCCAAGGGGATAGCTTTAATAGAGAGAACCCCTTCTTTGGAGAAATGAACATTCATGTATGACATTGAATTGATATTTAGGGCAGTTGAAATAGCAGACTCTGCCAACCAATCATCATCATCATTTTTAACATTGTCAGGAATAGCATAACTACCATAAGACATGTATGGAACTTTAAAAAGCGATAAACCATGGCACAAGTTAAAACCTTCTCCTATATTCGTTGTTTGCTCTCCATGTAAATGCTCTTTACCTGCATTTTGGGGCTTTCCCCACCTTTCGGATACAGAATGGCGCTCCAAAGGCTTAGAGACTTCATACCTTTTATTCCTTGCATCACCTTTAAGGAAATGTGACTTTGTTGCCTTTAGTTTGAAGGATCCAATCCACAGCAAATTTAGCGCGTTGATGAGATTAACCATTACAAGAACAGTACTCACACGAATGAAAGCGAAGTACTTCTCATACTTAGATAACTTCCTCGGAATAAACACATCAATAACCCTTACGAACTTAGATATTATCCTCTTAAAAAAGCCAGCATTACAATTAAAGGGAAAGTTTTCAAGGTACACCGTTAGATAACTTTGGTGATAGGATGGAAGTGGTTGACGGTTTAAAAGGGGAGGTAACAGGGACGGGATGGGTCACTGTGATTGTTTGATATGGGTGCCTGGTTGGGGAGAGATGGACCCGGAGCTGGGGGTGGCAGAGGAGGGGGAGGCCTAAGGGGTTGGGAGGATATTTGGCGACTCATTTTTCGTATGTAGTTCCTCTGGAACTTATTTGTTTCTCTATTTCTTAAATTTTCTTTAGATCTTGATTTTCTTCTTTTTTTTTTTCATAAAAAACAGCTATAAGTGGCAATCATCAGGCATAATTATTTAACTTTCATGGGGCTGTCGCATTAGTTGTTATCAATCTTTGAAAATGGATCCTTGGTTTACATGGGTTTAATCTTAGCTTCTTATGCTGGGGTTTGCTTTGTGTTATAGCTCAAGAATGAAGAGAAATGCAGGAGCTTGCATATTAAAGGAGATAAACACTGAACAGATCAGGAATTGCTGGAACTACTGATATTATCATTCTAACCTCAAAATATATGCTCAGGTGACAGGCATGTCATCCAACTGTAATGTGACTATTGAATAATTAGAACTTATATCTCCCACAAAAGAAGATAGGAAACTGAACAAAATGTACATGTACCTTTCTTTTAATAGAATCAACCTCAGTTTTAGTCAAGATTGAACCTTCAAAAGCGCTTTTGTTTCTTGCAAGTGTACGATCTGGGGATTCAAGATTCTAATCCTAAAACATCTAGCTGCTTCTTAAATAAAGCTTAAGATGTCTGTGGAATGTCTACAGCATATATGATTTCATTACAAGTGATGGGAAAGGGACTGAAATGGTAGAACCATTCCCAGCTTCATGTCCCGGTTTGCTTCACCAAAGTTGGTTACCCTAACATATGGCGTCCAGGATGAGGAATTTCTGCGGCTTGAACTCCGTATTCGTACGAGCCATATAAAGAGCTTTTCCTGCTTGCTGAGAGTTTAAAAAACTCCCTTCTTCAGTCAGCATTTTTCTCAGCGAAGGCCTCTTGTGAGAAAATTGCTCCAGTCTTTTCAAATGCCGCAATGAGTTTGACTAACCAGAATTTTGGCCATCTGTCTCAGAACTGAAAATGGAAATGGACTTAACAGGGCCAAAGTGAAAAGGAAATTGAACAGAAAGATATTGGCAATCAGAGATCCAACAACAATCCAATACCAAATAAGCTTCATGGAAAATTCCACGAGCAACTCAATTTGTTTTCGAAAAATAATTTTGAGAAAATATTTTCTAAAAATTAATTTATTTGTAATTGTTTAATTTAATTTAAAAAATAAAATATATTAACTAACTTATATATAGGGTGTTAATAAAATTATAATAATACAAAAAATGATTTTTTCTTTTTAAAAGTTAAATTATTTTTTAAAAAATAATTTAATTTTTCCTTTAACAATAAAAATATCTTTCGTTGATTACTTTTTGAATATTTCAAATATTAAAAAATATGAAAAATATTTTTTTAAAAAAAATATTTTCGGTGAAATGAAAGAGTTTTCAAGAAAATTTATCTCGACTCAACATACAAACAAATGGTTGTTCAATTTAAATGAGACTCATTTATTTTTACTCTTACATGTCTTTACGATTAAGATATAAATTAATTATTATAATTTTATTTTATTTTTAATACAACTTCAAATTAATATCTTATTTTTTAAAATAATAATTTAAACTATCATTACCCTTTAATTCAAATCATTACTAATGATTTATTATTTATATAAAATTTAGTATCTTTTTTATATTAAAGATGGATATTATTTGAAATTAATAAAAAAATTATTTTACAAACTAAAATAATTAGCATTGCTGAATCTATATGAAAACGTAAAGTTGATAAAAATTAT
Source organism: Manihot esculenta (assembly GCF_001659605.2). Lineage (NCBI taxonomy): Eukaryota > Viridiplantae > Streptophyta > Magnoliopsida > Malpighiales > Euphorbiaceae > Manihot > Manihot esculenta. The sequence goes on along the minus strand of NC_035176.2, from coordinate 16,888,160 downwards.
ATAATAAAAAAAGTGGATTCATGGTGTACTAATGGAGGCCAAAATTGTCTTCGGGACAGTAACTCTAAAACTCTTAAATTTTATGTTAAATTAGAGGATAAATTTTATATAGACTTGATTTACAATTAATCATAATATAAAAATTAAATGAGATTTACTTATTTATATTTGGACATTTATAAATTGGATTAATACATGAATAAGCAGTTGAATTAGTAGGAAATTGCAACTACATAATAGTTAATTTGATTGATCATGTTTTTTTCTTTTTGAAAAGTATAAACAGATAAAGAGAAAAACAAAGTGAGAAGCAGAGAGAGAAAGAGGAAAGTATGGAGTCGAGTTCCTTCATAGTTCGATGAAGAGTGCCCGATCATGTGAATATATTATTTTTGTTTTTTGTTTTTTTTTTTTTTGGTTTTTAAGGGTGATGTTCGTGTTGGTTGTTTGTTCAACTTAGCTTTTTGCATTTATTTTTGGCAGCTATGACTGGTTTCATCAAAAGGTGTAGGAGTTTGGTGATTATCAATGTCGATACTCTTTATTTGCTCTAATGGTGGCTCCATGACTATGTTAGACTGAAAATATCATGGACTAACTCTTTTTCTGGCAGAAGTTGCTACTTAATCATCATGGAATCAATTGGTTTTTATGGTGCCCTTCTTCTTGGGTCGATATGGTTGATCATGAAGGCTTTGGATAGATGGACTGGATTTAAGACCATTCTTATTTTCTTATTTGAGCGATGCTCTCACCGATGCAATTAGGAAAGGTGTATATTAATGTTGTTGTAGGGATGCTAAGGAGAAGCTAGTTTGGTTTGGTGCAATGTGAGTGTCAGGCGGTGGGTGCGTGTTATCCAATGGTCCTTCGAGTTAGGGTTTATGGGCTTTTTATTTTAATTTTTTTGAATTCTTATGATTTTGAGTTATAATTTAGTTTTCTAAATATTTTGATATCTACTCTTAATTCATTGAACATTATCAAATGCAATGGCTTTTAATGTTTAATTTTCTTGTCCAAACTTCAAAGAATAGTAATAAAAAAAAAATTCATGTTATAGTTTGAAAAAGTGTTCTCTCATTATTCTTTCTTCTTCTTTTTTTTTTCCTAAGAGCTTAGTCTCTTTGTTTACTGTCGCGCCATCGATCTCGTCTGCTCCATCCGGCAGTGAGACCTCATTTTCGACTAACTAGAGAGTGGATTTTCCACCTTTGGGTGGTTTTTCTTTTTTTTTTTTTGCTTCTTGCTTTTCTTTGCTTCTTTTGTTCTAAGATTTTTAGATTGGATGTGCTTGTTGGATATTTAACAATTATTTCAAAAGAATCATAAATAATTCAAAATATTTTGAAATAAGTTACAGAATTTTAGTTGGTTAAAAAGATTTTTTCCACTTTAAATTATCTTAATCTTTATCCTAACTGAACCATATTTTTAGCTGATATTGTGGATATCTTAATCTTTATCTTAACTGAACCATATTTTTAGCTGATATTGTGGATTTGAATAACGTTAAGCACTATAAATAGCAGTGCATTTACGTTATTCAGGATCACACAAAAATAAATAATTCTCTTTCTCTCTATTGCTTTTTCTCTATTCCTGGGTAATTAATAATTGTTGCTATTCTTGCTCCTGGGTTACTTGTAATTCAGAAGGCTTGTTGAATCCTGTAGGATACACAACCGTCGGCGAATTATCCTTAAGGACAATGATTATTATCACGCCTCAAGCAAATATTCTGCTCATCTTTCATTTAATTTCTATATCTTTTTCTACCAATTTTCAACAATCTTAAGGATAATGGCTGAAATTACTTATCCAACAATACTTCCATTACTGGACCTGTTGATCCTTTTACCACTGGCATTCCAAGTGGTGTTCCTACTGCTATGATGCAACCTGCCATGACAATGTCCAAGCCATTCCTAGATGTCTCCAAAATTAAACAGTTCAATGATGACAATTTCAAACGCTGGCAGGAACATGTATTTTCAGTTCTTGATATGCATGGAGTTGCTTTTGCTCTCATCGATGTGAAACCTGTAAAAACTTCCAATAAATAATGGGAATTATGGGTTCATGCTAATAAGGTATGTAGGTACACTATTATTAGCATATTATCTAACAATCTCTTTGATGTTTATTGCTCTTATAAAGAAGCAAAACAAATGTGGGAGTCCATAATTGCCAAATATACTACTGAGGATATTGGCAAACAGAAATTTACTATTGGAAAATTTTACAAATGGGAGATGGTGGATGATAAAGATATAAAGGCACAAATCAATGAATACCACAAATTGATTGAGGACCTAAAATCAGAAAATATAACACTTCAATAGGAGCTTGTTGCTGGTTTGCTAATTGAAAAGTTACTGACTTCGTGGAGCGACTACAAGCAACAACTCAAGCATAAACATAAGCAGCTATTCCTTTCCGAGCCTATCACTCATATCATCATAGAATATACAAATAAGAAAGAGATCAAGAAAGCTAAAGGGAAAGAGATTGCTGCCAACGCCAACCTAATCCAAGACAAGCCACACTACCAAACAAAAGGTATGAAAAGAAATATGATTATAAACCAAAAATTAATAATCCTAATTTTAAGAAAAAAGGTAGTTATTTTGTGTGTGGCAAGCCAGGCCATCATGCACCTCAATGTAGGAAAAGAATGGGAGAAATGACAATCCTGCTAAACCAAAGGCAAATTTGGTGGAAGCAGATGACATAATTGTTGCGGTCATTTCTCAAGCCAATCTTGTGGCTAATGTGAATGAATGGGTCATAGACTTAGGTACTACGAGGCATATTTGTGCAAATAGAAGTGCTTTTTCATCCTACACTCAAGCTAATGCAGGAGAAGATTTTGTGTTTCTTGGTGACTCAAGGACTACACAAGTTCTTGGAAAAGGCAAAGTGTTTCTTCGTTTCACATCTGGCAAATTTTTGAAACTGAATGAGATGCTATATGTCCCTGAAATTCGAACTAATCTGATTTCTATTGCTCTGCTTGGTAAAAATGGAGTGAAAGTTGCATTTAAATCTGACCAAATAGTTATAACTAAAAATAATGTGTTTGTAGGTAAGGGATATTGTAATAATGGACTGTTTGTATTGAATGTTTCTAAGATTGTTAATGATGAAAATGGTGATTCTTCTGCTTACTTGATTGATTCTTTTAAATTATGGCATGATAGGATGGGATATGTAAGTTTACCTTATATTAAGAAGATGCATGCAATTGGACTTATATCTAATATTAATTATTCATGCTTAGATAAATGTGAAGTATGTGCTGAATCAAAACAAACAAAGAAAACATGTGCTTCTGTTTTTAGAGAAACTGAATTATTAAATTTAATTCATACTGACTTAGGAGATTTAAAACAAACTATGACTAGAGGTGGAAAAAGATACTATGTAACTTTTATTGATGATTTTTCTAGATATACTAAAGTATATTTATTAAGAAATAAAGATGAAGCCTTTGACATGTTTCTTGTATATAAAAATGAAGTAGAAAATCAATTAAATAGAAGAATTAAAAGAATTAGATCAGATAGAGGAGGTGAATATGTCTTGCTTAATGATTATTGTGAAAAATATGGCATAATCCACGAAATTACCCCACCATATTCACCTGAATCAAATGGGGTAGCAGAAAGAAAAAATAAAACTTTAAAGGAAATGATGAATTGTTTACTTGTTAGTTCTAATGCACAAAATAATCTATGGGGTGAAGCTATTTTATCTGCATGTCACTTACAAAATATAATTCCTTATAAAAAAACTGGTATTACACCTTATGAATTATGGAAGGGTTATCCTCCCAATTTAAAATATTTAAAAGTGTAGGGGTGTTTAGCCAAAGTTATGTTTCCTAAACCAAAGAAAAGAAAAATTAGTGCAAAAAACTTCTGATTGTTTATTTATTGGTTATGCTAATTATAATGTTGCATATAGATTTCTTGTACTCAAAAGAGATGTTTTGGATTGTAACACTATTATTGAAACTAAAAATGCTGAGCTTTTTGAAAATATTTTTCCTTTGAAAAATAAAGTTGTTTCTAATGCATATGTTAGTGAAAATATAAATGAAAGTGAAGTTGAAGAGTTAAGAAGATCAAAAAGACAAAGGAAAGAAAAATCATTTGGAAATGATTTTTATGCTTATCTTTTGGAAGATAATCCTTTAACTTTTTCAGATGCAATTTCTTCTTCTAATGCATTATTTTGGAAAGAAGCTATTAAAGTTGAAATTGATTCCATTTTACAAAATAATACTTGGAAACTTGTTGATCTACCATATGGAACAAAACCAATTGGTTGCAAATGGATTTTCAAAAAGAAATTAAATTTTGATGGTTCAATTGATAAATACAAAGCTAGACTTGTTGCAAAAAATTTTACTTAAAAACAAAACATTGACTATTTTGATACATATGCTCCTGTTACTAAAATTCCTTTAATTAGAATTTTAATTGCTTTGGCTTCTATTTACAAACTTTATATCAATCAGATAGATGGATGTAAAAACTGCATTTTTAAATAGTGATTTGGAAGAAGAGATTTACATGGTACAACCAGAAGGTTGTGTTATTTTAGGTCAAGAAAATAAAGTTTGTAAATTGCTTAAGTCTTTATATGGTTTAAAACAAGCACCAAAACAATGGCATGAAAAATTTGACCAAGTTTTGTTAAGTAATGGTTTTTCTTCTATTGAAGTTAATAAATGTGTTTATACAAAATTTATTGGAAATGATTGTGTAATTATATGCTTATATGTGGATGATATGCTCATTTTTTGTTCATGTCTTGATATAGTTCAAGAAACAAAACAATTTTTATCTTCTAAATTTGAAATGAAAGACATGGGAGAAGCTAAAGTAATTTTGGGTGTGAAAATTGTATGAAATAATCATGGGTTAATGTTGACTCAAGAACATTATGTTGAAAAACTTCTAAAGAAATTTGAGAATTTTGATGTGAAACCTATAAACACTCCATTTGATACTAACAGTCAGTTAAAGAAAAATGTTGGAGATACTGTATCCCAGTCTAAATATGCTCAAATTATTGGAAGTTTAATTCATTTGATGAATTTTACTCGACCAGATATAGCTTACGCAGTGTGTAGACTGAGCAGGTACACTCAAAGTCCTAACCATGATCATTGGAATGCTTTGGTACGTTTAATGAAATATTTGAGAGGTACCATAAATTATGGTATTCTATATAGTGGATTTCCCGCTGTGCTAGAAGGGTATAGCAATGCAAATTGGATTTCAGATTCAGATGAGATCAAATCCACTAGTGGTTATATTTTCACCCTATGTGGTGGAGCAATATCGTGGAAATCAGCAAAACAAACTGTTATTGCTAGAGCAACTATGAAATCAGAGTGTATTGCTCTAGATTTGATTGGTAATGAAGCCGAGTGGTTGAAAAACTTCTTGGCAAGCATTCCATTAGGAATGAAACCAATACCTTCTGTGTCTATTCATTGTGATTTACAGAGCCTTCTCTTTTAAGGTTTTATTTATTTATATATTATTTATTGTATTTTGCAATCTTGAACCCATATTTTCTTTCACATTTACAACTTAACTGGTTTCCCTCTGGCCTCCTCAATTTCTCGGGATTCCAATCAAAAGTATTTCGTCTTGGTCTTTGTTTCTATAAATTATTACCGCAAGCAAGGTGTCTAAGTGGCTAACAACCTTGAAGACTTTACCAAGTTAGGTTGATCCATGAAAGAGAGAATTTTTCTCTCTTTAGTTTCTCATAAGGGCAAAGAATGATAAATTTGAATTTTCATAAAGGATAGTTTTGATATTTTATAGATAATAAACACTAAATTAAGGTCCATTTTAATAAAAGAATTAATTTATTAATAAATATAAAATTTAAAGACTAAATAGTTATTTAAATTTGAAATAAGGATTAATTTAGATTTTATTAAATGTCAAAGAGTTAATTTTAAATTATTCTTTAAAATAATATAGAGCAGTGTACTTAAAATGATATCAACTAAATAAGTATTTTTTTTCTTAATTGGAAATTGGGAATTGAGATAGTCAAACCTAACACCTCTCAGATTTATTAAAATGCATTTATCACTAGACTAAGTTTATGAATGTAATTAAATAAATATTTTAAAATTATCTATCTATACTATATATATATAAAAGTGAGAAGAGGATGAAAATATTAAAATTTTCTAAGATATATTATTAATTATAATTTTATTGTTATTTAAAAATTTTAATTTAATTATATAATTACATTAATATTCTATTTAAATTCAATTGATTGAAAAGAATCTCTAACATTTACATTATAGTTAATTAAATTTTATTATAGAAGATTTTTTTAATATTTAAAATTTTATTATAAGTTAAATTAATGTTTTTAAAATAATGAATTAAATAAAATATTTATATATAAAATATTTAATATATTAATATTCTACTTAAATTTAAATTGATTGAAAAATCTCTTAATATTTAAATTATAATTGATTAAATTTTATCATAAAAAATATTATTTAACATTTAAATTTTTTATGAAATTTTATCGTAAGTTAAATTATTTTTAATAATGAATTAAATAAAAAATTTTATATAAAAATATAAAATTAGCATTTTACATTAAAAATTAAAATTTTATGATATATTATATTTAAAAATAAAATAAAAATTATTTAATTAAATATTTATTTAATTGAATTATTATTAATAAATTTATATATTTTTATTTTTTAATTTTACATATAATTTATATTTTATATAAAAGTGAAAAAAGAGCAAATAATAAAATTATTTAAAATACTCATAATTACATTTATTATAAATTATTTTATTTTGATTAATTAAAAAAATAATTAATTTACTATTATTTTAATTTTTTATTTATCAATTGTAATTTTTATAATTTATATAATCTCTGTATTTTCTATATTAGATTAGATCAATCATATTTTACGATTATATTAATTTTATTATTATTTTTATAGTTCAATTTTTATTTTTATACTACTTTTATATATAAATACTTAAAAGAAATCATTCTATCCAATTATTCTTTTAATTTTTTTTATATTAATTTAATAAATATTAGAATTACAATGTTATGAGATTTTGAATATTTTTTGGACTGAAAAGTGAACTATAAAGAGAAATTTTTACTATAGCATCATTCGCTATCATTTCAAAGGGAAAAAATAATTTTTAAAAAGAGCGCTTTTAGACATAATGAATTTAGCAAAATAGTCCTCAACATTCAAGTAAAAAAAAGAAAAAGTCATATATAACTGCAAGAGCGAGAGGAATGATTCAGTTCTAAAGTTTTTTTTTTTTTTATCTGTTATTTTTATTATTATTTTAAAAAATTATTATATTCATAAAAAATATAAATTGTTTAATAATATTAATAAAATTTTATTCAATTGGATTCTATATGTTATGCTAAATATAACTCTATTATCTTATACACTTCTAATAATATCTGAACTCTATCTAATATACTATATAATGAGGTTATAACCTTCATAATCAGGTGTGTTCTTTTATCAATAGTTAATTTGATTATTTATCCAATATTTATACTGACTTATGCATCAGAGCGGTTGCTAAACCAAACTACCCTATATTTTCTTTTATTTTGCAGGTCCATACTAAAGAAATATGATGTGTATAATATTATTGGCATTATATGTGGAAATTGACACAAAAGTTATATATTTTCATCATACTATTTAAAGGAGATGATGAACAAACAAGTGGAAATATGAGTTTCTGCGACAAAAATTTTCATCGCTAAAGGGTTTGTTCCGTCGCAAAGGATTTTCTTCCCTCGCAAAAAATTTTTATAACAAATTTGTATCTCATATCTTTTCAAAAGTATGGACTTCTGTGGTGAAAATTTCCATCCCTAAAGGATTTTATTCCATTGCAAACCTTTCACAACAAAATTTGTATCAATCCAACGTCTCATTAGAAATTTAAGTTTTTGCAACAAAACTTTTTGTTGCGAAAAGTTTTTGTTCCGTCACAAAAACTTTTACAACAAATTTGCGACGGTTTTAATATTATATTTGATGCACATCAAAAATTTTTGCAACAGAAATCTGTGTTTCTAAATCTAAGGGACAAATTTTGTAACAATAAATATTAATCGCTAAATCAATGAAAAATCTATCGCTAAATGACATACATAAATATTTTAACGCAATATTACTTTTAAGTATCTCTCTAACTCTCATTTAGTATAAAAGTCTATCAGTATTAATATTTGATTAAGTTTTTTCAAAAAAAAAAGAAGAAAAAAATACTGATTATTTTATTGGCAAGATGGCGATATTTACATACATCAATCAAGTAAATGGCGATATTTACATACATCAATCAAGTAATTCTATGTGTTTGACAATCAGTAGTAAACAATAATTACTTTTTCCTATTATATTTATTTTATTTAAACTATGCATTACGTGTCATTGTGGATCATCTCATGTAAGTTAAATTTTAATATTTTTTATATCATAATTTCTAATAAGTACTAAGAAATTTCACAAAAGTATTTTATACAAGAATAAATTTTGCAGATGAAATTCAAAAGGTTATGTGACCTATAACAGAGGAACAGCTCTAAAATAATGGTACATTCCACAAATCAAAAGTTTTATGCTCACTTTTAGCGGCCTTTCACCCATATGAGTTTTAAAAGGTTATATGACCTATAACAGAGGAACAGTTCTAAAGTGATGGTACATTCCACAAATCAAAAGTTTTATTCTCACTTTCAATAGCCTTTCACCCATTTTAGTGGATTTCAAAATTAAAGCAACTTATTACCAAAATCCCAAGGCGACAAGTTCGTAAAGGGAAGAAGAATCCCATAAGGTGACAAGTTCGTCCCATTTTTGTGGATTTCAAAACTAAAGAACTTATTACCAAAATCCCACAAGGCTACAAGTTCGTAAAGGGAAGAAGAATCCCACAAGGTGACAAGTTCGTCAAGGGAGGATTCTTTTCATCAAAGGGAAGAAGAATCCCACAAGATGACAAGTTTGTCAAGGAAAGAAGAATCCTACAAGGCGACAAGTTTGTCAAGGAAAGAAGAGTCCCACAAAGCGACAAGTTTGTCAAGGGAAAAAGAATCCTATAAGGTGACAAATTCATCAAGGGAAAAATCAAGACACATCGTTACTAGAATCTTACAAGGTGACAGGTTCGTTAAGAAAAAAAATCAATGCAACTCATTGCTAAAATTCACAACGTGATAGGTTTGTTAAGAAAAAAAAAATCAAGATAGCTCATTGGCAAAATTCTATAAGGCGACAGGTTCGTTAAGGGAAAAATCAAAGCAACTCATTACCAAAATTCCACAACGCAACACGTTTGTCAAGGGAAAAATCAAAGTAAATTATTACTAGAATCCCACAAGGCGACATATTTATTAAGTGAAAACTCAAAGCAAATTCATCATCACAATCTCACAAAGCAATAGATTCGTCAAGGGAAAAATCAAGGCAATTCATCATCAGAATCCCACAAAATGACAAGTCCGTTAAGGGAAATCATCAAAGAGATATCGCAAGGTGATAAATTCGTCAAATGGAACTACCAAAACGATTCATCACCAAAATTTTACAATGCAATAAGTTCGTTAAAAGGAACCATTGAGGCATTTCGTTGCCAAAATTCTGCAAAATGACAAGTTCGTCAAAGTGAACCATTGAGGCGTTTCATGACTAAAATCTCGCAAGGCAACAAGTTCGTCAAGTGGAACAATCCAGTATTGAACCTAAAGATTCAAAAACTAGAATTAAATTTGAATTTTTGTAATTCAAATCACATCAAACTCTTAATAAAATTATAGATTCCTTATCATAATAGGATACTATCCATATGAAAATATTATTCTTATCCGATAGGATTTTATATAGGATTTCTTATTCTATCTTATCTAGGATTTCTTATCCTACACTAGGTATAACTTCATTATCTTTTAGTCTTCTAATAATATTCAAATTCTATTCAATATGCTATATAAGGAGTTTACAACCTCCATAATCAGATATATTATTCTATCAACAGTCAATTCGATTATTTATTTAGTACCCATATCGACTCAAATATCAGAGAAGTTATCGAACCAACCCACTCGATGTTCTCTCTTATTTTGCAAGTTCATACCGAAGAAATGTGATGCGTACAACATCATGTACAATAAAATGAGTGTAGATATATTGCAAAAAAAAAAACCTTACACTCCAGGATTTCCTTTGTATATAATTCGGTGCTTGTTGCTAATTTCTAAACCGAATACATGTTTGTACCCTTAAGTTTATCAAAAAACTTTACATCATCCTAAATGTTAAATATATCGCATAACAACCTAAACTATATAAAAGCAGAATTAAAATAATCATTGCAATCTCAATTGGCAAGTATCGTGAATTCTCCAAAATATTGTTAGAACAATTTCAATTCAGAGAAGAGATTATTTGAGTATAAAAAATTAAAGAATTTATATTTTATGAATATAGATATTATTATTAGGGTATTAGTAGATAATATTGAATTTGGATAGCAATTTAATATTTATAAATATATGTTAGCATATTTATATTTCAGGCTATACTGTATTAAGATTATAAAATTATTTTAATTATATTTTTATATTTAGTCACTCAAATTTGAGATATATTTTATTTATATCGTTTAATTTTAATTTATTTTAATAAAATCACTCAATTTTAATTTTATTTTTAAAAAAATAACTCTAACATGCTATAAAAAAATTTCAAAGTTAACAACTCTCTATTCATTGTCTCCCCTTATCTCATATCCTTTACAATTAAGTAATTGATAATTTTTTATTAATAGAATTATTTTATTTTTAATAAACTTTTATTAGAAAATTATATGATATACTTACCATTTAATATGATTATTGGAATTTAAAATTTTAAAAAATTATCATTATACAAAATAAAAAGTTTAAAATTTATGCTTAGCTATAATTAATGGTATATTATTAATCTATTTATTAGAATTTTTTAAATAAATTATATTATTAATCCATAAAAAGAATTAACTAAGTAATAGTAAAATATAAAATTATAAATATAAAAATCAGTTAATTTTAAAATAAATAATTAAATACTTAATAAAAATTAAACTAATGAAAATTTTCATCACTAATAATTGGATTTTATAAATAATGCTAGGTGTTTTGAAAGCAATTATTTATTGCACAAATATTTGACATAAATAAATTTTTTTATTTTAATATTAATTTAAAATTATTATTTTCTAAATAATAAAATTTTATCGCTAATTTAAATAAAAAAAATCACATTTTCAACATTAGTTAATAAGTGTTGTAAATAATAAATATAGAATTTATGAAGAAAAACAAATTAAAAGCTTTATATTAGTTTTTATTTAAGTTGAATTTGAATTAATTAATTTAATAAAATTTAGAATAAAAGATTTTATTTAAGATAAGATAATTTTATTAATTTTTAATTTTTTAAACTTAAGGATGAAAACGATGAAAAAAAGAAATATAGAAATATGAAAAGGAATATTAAAATGATTATTTTTCATTTTAATAATCTTAAAATTTGGTATAATAAGTTAAAGTTATTTTTTACGAAATAAATATAAAGTTAAATAATTTTATTGAAATAAATTAAAGTTAGAAATAAAAATTAATATATTTCAAAATTGAATAACCATTTATAAAAATTATTTTTTTTTATAAAAAGATTAAAATTTCATTAATTAAATAAGGTGGTGGATCATTATCTAAACCATACAATCCGTAATAGGTGTAACTATTCTAGCAAGTGCATGAGTAATATTATTCGTGTATTTTGTAATAAACTTAAGATGCACTCCTCTGATAGCAGAGTTTTATAATTTATAGCTAAAAGCTGGAAAGCAGAATCATCTGTGTAACTAGAATCAATAACAGTCGGAAAGCAAAGTTGAGCATTGGGCTCTGTAATTACAATAAACCATCCTACCTCCTTAACCCAACTTAAAGCTTCCCTAATTGCCATTACTTCAACGATATGTGGTTCAAAACTTTCAGGTATTGATTTCTACAACGTTGGTACAAATATACCATCAGAGTCTCTTGTAATACAACCAATTCCCACATAATCTATCTAAAAATTGCATTGTCCACATTTATCTTCAATGTACCTAATGTGGGTTTCATCCCCACATATGCAGCAGCCGTTACATGCTCCTGTTCAACAATTCCCACTACCAAGTAATCTGTGAGGAAAATCTGAGCTCGTCTTAGAGTCTGTTGTAGAGTACACCATTTTTGACGTCATACAACTATGTTTCTCGCTTCCCACATAACCCACAAAATCATAATTAAAAGCTTATCTTCCTCTCCATTAACAACCTCCATAGCTTTCACAAACCACAAGACAAAATTACCCTATAAAGGGAATAACTAGCCCACCAAGGAGAGAGACCATACTTCTCGTGCAAATTGACATTGCACTAAGACTTCTACTTCTTCATAGCCATAACACAAAGGCAAGATCCATAAATCGGCATCTGTCGACGCTGCAACAAGGAAATACAGGGAATTGCTGCATTTGAAGTCCGCCATATGAAGTTTTTATAATTTGGAGGTACCTGAATAGACCAAAACTTCCGCCACATCTGATACAAATTCGCTCCCACACTTGAATTTGCAATCTGTGTAAGTAGTCTATAGGCACTCTTAATAGAATGTGCTCCCCATTAATCAAATTTCCAACACCATGAATCTGTGGTGTTCCTTGAGCTCAAGGGAACCGCTAAGATTGCTACACAATCCAAACCACTAAGTTCTGTCTTATACCCCCTTTGACCATCTGCCATTTCAATTAAATCAGAAACAAGAAGTACCTCAATATCAGGTGGTCCGTCACTTGTTACAACTAAACGCCAAGTAGATGGAAGCCAAGAATCAGTCCACACACTTGTAGACAAACCAGACCCTATCCTCGTATAAGCTCCTTGTGAAATTAAACTGAGACTTTTCCAAACACTATGCCAAATGAAATTAGGATTATTACCTAGCTGGGCATTTAATAATTTAGTCGATGGAAAATACTTTGCCTTCAATAAACATCCCACAAATGAATCTGGTTTCTTGAAAAATTCTCGAAGCTTATTTGCCAATCATAGCTAGATTAAATTCCCTAACCCTTTTGAAATCCAAACCACCCACTGTTTTTGGTTTACTCAACTTGTCACAACTCATTCAATGTAAAGCCTTTTTCATGATGAATACCTTTCCCCCACCAAAACGTTGTCATCATCCTTTGTAGCTCTATATAAAAAGTTTTTGGCAATAAGAAAAGGTTCATAACATAATTAGGCAATGCTTGAAGTGCAATTTTAAGCATAACCTCTTTGGCCGCTTTAGATAAGCACCTTCTCTTCCCAGAATTAAGTTTTGCCCAAACTTGATCTTTAATAAAACTAAAAACATCATTCTTATTCAAATCCACCCGAGTAGGAAGCTCCAAATAAGTCCCTAAGTCACTCTTCTCTTCTACCTCCAAAGAGGGAACATATTTCTCTTCTAGAAGTTGGGGTCACATTCTTTCTTAGTAAAACAAAGTAAGGATTTAGCCATGTTAATGATTTGACCTGAAGCCTATGGATAGGTAGAAATTACTTCCTTCACTTTACTAACCTCCCTGTCATCTGCCCTAAACACGCAAAAGCTATCATCAATGAAAAATAGATGATGAATTAATGGTGCCCCTCTTACAACCGCACACAACCATGTCATAACCCCAAATCTACTTTACATGTGATTAGCCGCGACAAACCTTCTGCACATATAAAAAAGTATAGGGAGATAAACCCTGTCGCAACCCTCTTGAAAGAAGGATTGGACCCAAATGATGACCTTCGTGCAGAACACAATATTGTACCATAGAGATACAACCCATAATCAGACTAATACACTATAGTGCAAAACTCATCTTTTGGATAACTGTTGAGATATAGCCCCATTCTATACAATCATAGTCTTTGGAGATGTCCATTTTCAAAGTGGCAAAACCCTCTCTACCACTCCGCTTATTAAGAAAAAAGTGTTTCAATTCATAAGCAATAATACTATTATCTTGACTACTCCTCTCTGGAACAACATTGTGTTTATGAGATATTGCTAGGCAAAATATTCCTCAAATGATTAAAAATCATCTTACTCATTATTTTATAGACAACATTGCAAAGATCCATACTTTCTGGCGAAGTCTTCTTAGGGATAAGTATTAGCAATGTCTTATTAAGTGTTTGAGGAAAATTATTGTGATGCAAATAATTGATGCAATCGGCTGAAATGTTAGGACCTATAATATCCCAATGCTGTTGGTAGAAACCAATATTAAACCCATTTATTCCTGGCGATTTATCTGATTTCATACTGAAAATTACTTTTTGAACCTCCTCAAACTCATAGGGACACAAGCAGCGTCTCATTCATCTCTGTGGAAATCCAATATGGAATGCAGTTAACAACAAGATCAACATTGCTTGGACACGAAGTGAAGATATTTCCGAAGTAATCAGAAATTAAATTGTCCAAACCATTCCCCTGCTGATGCCAAACCCAAAAACATCTTCTGCAATCACGGGAATAACACGATTCTTCAACAATAAGTTATCCATTGAAGTCTTCACACTTTTTAAAAATTCAATATAGAAAGCTTCAAGTCATGAGAAATCGAGAAGAATTTGAGTTATTCATATTAAATACTATATTTGGAAGACAAGAAAAAAAAATTGGCTTATTTACTTAAAACCCGTGGGTTTAATTTTAGACATTATAAATTCACTTTTGGAAGTTTATATATGAGATATTTTAGTATGTTTTAGTGTCTTTTATAATTTTATATGGATCAAGAGTCAAATTAGTAGGATTAGATGTAGTTTTCCTTCTTCAAATAGGATTACCTTAGGTTTTCCTATTTCAACTATAATGTGTCTTATTTTCCTATTTCAATTAAAATTTATTTTATTTTTCTATTCCAACTAGAATTAGGAGATATTTACCTATAAATAGCCTTTACTTGGTATGTAGGAGAAGCAGTTAATAAGTAAAAATTTGATATTTTTCTCCACGATGAGAATTTATTCTTAGAACTTTAGTTTTTCTCCATATTTAGCAACTTATCAAGGTTCAACCTTATGGCATTCTAATATGGATTTCTTCCATACTTAATTGATTTATCAAAAAGTTCTTATGGTATTCTCTAGCTGAAATTACTTGATTATCTTTGTTTCTAATAACATTGCTTGATTAAGGGTGTGGTAGAACAATCTTATGAAATATATCTTTACCTCGTTCTTTGTTAAGTTGTGTGATGGGATTTTTTATCACGAGTTGATCCTGGATTTTGCATCAATTGGTATCAGAGCATAGTGATAGATAAATTCATATTTATCTATGTTTATTTGTTTCGTAAGTTTTACTTTGATTTTTATTTTTGTTTAATTTTAGATTTATCTTATTGTTTCAACTTCAAAAAAAAAAAAAAAAGAAAAAAAAGAGAAAAAAAAAGAAAAAATTCAATTATATTTCTATTAAAAAAAGATGTCAAAGTTTGCTGCTTTATTCTAGAAATTTCAAGTTGAATTCTGATGACCGCTGAGCTACTGACACCCAAGCCACAGTCGAGCTCTTGTAGGAGAGTCGGGTCCAAGACCTATCAGAGCCTACTACGCAAGATTGGCCCATCAACACGCGCCCCAATCTACGGTTGAAACAGGCTGGGCTGATCAGGGCTCGAACTCATCAGAGAAGAACCCAACTCATCTGATGTGATGGGGAGTACGGGAGCATGCCCAGCTATGCCCCGACCCTATCAACATGAGCGCTGGCAGGGAATTAAATGGCCGCCTGATGGTAGTGAGTAGGCAGATACGCCCGTACGTACGTTAGCGGTAGGTGGCACTATAGTAGTGTGGCGGTTATGTGTCACTAGAGGATAAGAAAAAAGGGAATAAAAGAGGGAGGCATGACCCATTCAGACTAAGCTTACTCATACACATCTAAACCTACCCCTTTTTGGATCTCAAATCATCAATTGGCGCGAATGTGGAAAACGAAAGAGATCTTTTCGTCACTGGAGTTTCCATTCTCATAACACCTACTGAGATCCACATGACTAACCATAATGAAAATCATACCACCAATACTCCAAACGGCTTGAGTTCTACTCATGAAGGTCAGAAGTTCTCATTCTCCAGCCCTATAGCCCTGATTGTGCGGTTGTCGAAGCCGGTCAAAAATAACCTTTTTGGTTATCAACAATTTTACAACTGTAGATAGTGGCAAAAAGATCGAATTCACAAGATAGGGAATTGATACTTACCTATTTTTCTTATCAAGACCAAGTAAATAAACTGAAAGCAAAATGAAAAGGGGGGTTTTGAGATTGATTCAATTAAACTAATACTGAAAGCATTAAAGTAAAGCGAATAATTAAAGGAATTCAAATATGAGAAAAGCTCTAGTTGAAGAATTGGATCCACTTCAGTTATTGGGTTTGATCATTGATACTTAGGTTCTTTTGTTTGATTCAATAAATTAGTTATGGAGATGGAAGACACTTCTCACCACCATATCCCTCCTTAAGCATAAATTAATTAGGGAACGTTCTTTAACTAATCACTAATCAACAAGTTGTCAAGAAACGTCCTTGGACCTTTGGCATCTAACAATTGTCAATTGCATTAAGAAATAGAGAGACCAAATTCTAGCTACCCAAATGCATGGTGATATTGCTAGATTATGCAATTTCCTTAGTTTTTACACCAAGAGTTACTTGTGTTTGAATAATTCAAGCAATTACGGACTTAAAACTATCCAAATTAATAAATTATTACCTTGCAATCAAGAATCAATTAGCCCTATTGATCTAAATCACAAATCAACAATGGAATTAAGCATGAAATTGCATAAATATTGAAAAACAAAAGATAAACAATGTATGTTCAGATCTCCCGATCCATAAAACAACCAAAGTTTCACCTAATTTTCAACTAGAAAAAAGAGTTTCAGCCACTCATAGCTGAAACAAAACCAAAAAAATAAAAGAAAGGGAGAAGGAGAGAATGGCCGACGGCTTTGGAAGGAGAAGAGACTTGTGTGGCCGATTCTTGGAAGAAGGGAAGAGTGGTTCGGCTCCTTTGTGGGGTATTTATAGGTTGAAAGTGTTGCCCTAAGTTTTCTTGTGAGGTGGAGCCTTCTTTTGAATTTTAAATTTTGAATGTCCTCTTTTCAATTTTGAATTTTGAATGCTTGAGAGGCAAGTTTATCTTCTTGAGATTTGGCTTCTTGAACAAGCTGAATTTTGAATTTTGAATGTGCATCTCCTTGAGATTTAGCTTCCTCAATAAGGAAGAGGCTTCTTGAAGATTTGAAATTTGAATTTCAAATTGCTTTGTTGAATGTACTTTCGTTATTTATCACTTTCGTTATTTATCTCCTCTTTAGCTCAACTTGGCTTGTGCAAGTATGCTTGTTCTCCTTTATCCTATTTTAGGCAGTTTTAAGAGCATTTTCACCAAATTACCTCTTTACATCATTTTCTGAAAAATAAAATCAAAACCATAAAATTAGACAGAAAAAGTGTAAATTAACATTAATAACATTATGATAAAATAGGTCTAAATTTGGGCTAATCAAATACCCTCACACCTAGCCTTTTGCTTGTCCTTTAGCAAATAAACTTAGTCAAACAAGCTCTCTTTGCTACTTGATTCTTTATTTCCACTTAAGCTCTTACCCTAAACTCCTACTTTGAAGCATTGCAGTGAAGAGTGTATGCACCAAGGTTACTCTCCTTCTTTCCTCGTCTCCCTTTACCTACCATGGCTAGTATTTATTTTCCTCAAGAGAGAGATTATACATGCACATATTCTTGTTCAATTAAGACTTTTCTTAGCTTTTGGAGTGACTTTCCCTTGATTTGAAGTACTTTATTAAGCTTTTTGCACTTTAATCTTGCTTGAAAAAGTCACCAACCTTTTGATGTGAAGGTACATATTTGTGATACCCACCCCCAGTTATTCAGTTGGTCACCTGTCCAAGTGGCTACTATCTCTGTTCATAGTCTTTGACCATTGGAACAATTTTTAATTTGTGCTCTTGAAGTCTTTGCCTTTGCTGAATTTCTTTTTATCAAAGAATTGGGCAAATCAACACCAATTGCTAAAACAAGCCATATTTCATTACTCACACATCTTTCAATTTGTTATTCTCTCTAATGAGTAATGTCATGTATTTTTCACCATGGCAAGCTCAAAAATTCAATTCAAAAGGAAATTTCCAACAATGAATACAACTCACTACAATTGATTCAACTTAGGTTTAAAGAGTCATCACATCAATGGGGTTATGGAAAGAAAGCTCACTCAACATAGCCTATGTGTTTAAGTAAAGCAAATCAAAACAGAAAAAGAAAAAAACTGGGCTACATGTGTGTGCAATAAAGTAAAAAAACTGTGGCTATATGTGTAACGATCCGAAAATCCGGATCGCTACCGGCGCTAGGATCCAGATCGACATAAGGCCGCCGGGACCCGTAGCAAGCCTAACATTCATCCTATGAACCTATTTAATCCCATACATGATCAACAACATACATAAAAATTTGAACTTTTCCTTACTTTCATTCATTCTTTCATTCATTTACCAAACTCAACCTGTGCATGCACTATACATAAACATAGTCATAAACATTAACTCCTCTTTGGAGTCTCATCAATGCCCCAATGGGGTGACATAACATGTATTGAGTTTGGTTTACAATAATCATCCTTAAACATTAAGATCATGTACTAGAAAAGGATTACATAATACTATGGTCAAGCACAACTCTAAACCTTCATAAGCATTATTACATAACATTTCTATATCATACTTTTACATGACTGTACTCAACATAACATAACAACATCTATCTTGTCCACACTAGCTATTACATGACCATGACTTCCTTACTCTTGCTGACCTCCTGGTCTATCCTGTTCCTGCAAACCTGGGGATTAAGGGAGAGGGGTGAGCTACTAGAGCCCAGTGAGCAGAATAATAAAATATAGCATTTAAAACATATGACATCGTGGAATGCATCACAGCACAAACATTTCACATCAAGGATGAACTTGTCACCACTTAGCCCTCCATACAGTCTAATCATGCCAGGGGCGTAGTGCAGGCACACCTGGACTTCCATAGCATAACATACATATCCAATCATGCCGGGGACGTAGTGCAGGCTCACCCGGACTTCCATAGTCTGTCATATCATACCATATAAGGGCTAATGGATCATCCAACATTCATCTACATCAACAACGTAATATGCAATGCAATATATTCGTGGATTCTAATGCAAGCACCCTAATATATCTCATGGCATTCATGATGCGTGAATCATGCTAAAGCGTTCATTATTTACTTTGAAAATATAGAGAGTTATTCCACTCACCTCTAGCTAGCTCTGACAAGACTCGAAAGCAGCTATCTCACTGCTGGGGTCCTCGGTTCCTCGGGTCCGAACCTACACAGGTGGACTCAAATGAGGGACCAAACATCTATGAACATAACTCCAAAATACTCCCCAAAAAAACCCCTAAAACTCTTCAAAACATACATAGAAAACATGCAAAGGAAGGCTGAACAGGGCATTTTCGGCGGTAGGTTCAGCGGCCGAAAGTCCCTCCAGAACCGAAAGTCATGCACCTTCGGCGGCACTTTCGGCGGCCGAAGGTTCCCTCCAGAGACGAAACTCATGCATGTTCGGCGGCACCTTCGGCGGCCGAAAGTCCCTTCCAGAGCCGAAAGTCATCTTTCGGGGGCAGGGTTCGGCAGCCGATTCATGCTACCACAGGCTGGTTCGGCGGCCGAAAGAACCTTCGGCTGCCGAACCTGGTTTCTCCCAAAAGGGCAGAAACTCAGCTCAACATGCATAAACGCCTCCCAACTCATTCAATCATGCATTTTCCTATTCTATAACATGCACACTCAAGCATACAAGCTCCTAGGGGCTTCAACTATCCTAAACCCCATCTACAACACATCAAACATGTATATCCAACATACATTGCTCATAAACACACATTTAGCCAAAAACTCAACATAAACCTACACATGCATTTCTACCCCAAGAAACTTCATAAAACTTACTTAAAACATGAAAGGAACTATGGATCTACTCTTACCTCTTGTAGAACGAGAGGAGAGACGATCCGACTCGGAGATGGGAGAGATCCGCTCTTTGGTCTCCAAGTTTTCAAAACTTGCTCTTTTTGCTCAAATCTCTTCAAATCAACATAGAGCTTGTTAAAACATGGAAGATCGGAGAAAAAACATAAAAAATGAACCAAAGGAGAGCATGAACTCACCGTGGCCGAAAATGGGGAGAAAGCTCACCCATTTCGGCCATGGAGCTCTTATATAGGGCTGGCAGACCACCTTTCGGCAGCCGAATGTGCCCCCACATCTCATGCAAGTTTGGCGGCCGAACATGAGGTTCGGCGGCCGAACCTTTTGAGACTTTCGGAAGCCTAACATGCCCCCCCTAAACCATCCCACGTTCGGCGGCCGAACCTGGAAATGCCTCCTTGGTCATTTTCATACAAAACTCGATTTCCTTTTTACTTAAAAACATAAAATACATTAAAATATTTTATAAAAACATGGTTTTTTACCCTTCTAGAGGTTTCTGACATCCGAGATTCCATCGGACGGTAGAAATTTCGATACCGGAGTCTAGCCAGGTATTACAATATGTGTGTGTAATAAAGCAAAAATAATAAAGATGAAAAATGTGTGCAAACTAAAAATTAAAGCTAAAATAAAAGTTCAGAGAAATGCACCCCCATACCTAATTCATGCATCGTCCTCAATATATTGGAAATATTAAAGTTGAAAGGAAACTGAGTACTCCCCTGGTGTGGTTTGAGTGGTGCGATCCACTAAGCAAGCTGAGGAGGATGATGCAGTGGAACTCCTTCCACTACTTGCACTGTGAACCCTTCATAGTATGGTTTCAGATATGGTTCAGCCCAAAACATCATGTCTTGCACTCTTCTTTATTTTGTTTGCATACTATAGTTCATCAATTTGGGTATGGAAGATATGTTCATAGAAGCCATTCTCACTTTCTACACATTCTAGAAGTTGACGCATGGGGAGCTTCTGTTTGGGCAGACAAGTGTCTGTCTGTGTTGGATTTCTAGTTGAACTGGATTCTGCTTATTCCTTTTGCGCATTGCCTGTCTGCAAACTAAGCTGAAGAGGTGCGTTCGGTCCCTTGTCTTCCTGTGTTTGGTTGCAGTTCACCTGCTGAATGCAGCAGACTGTTGCTTTCAGTTTTGGTTTTTTTTGGCTTCCTTCATCTTTCTGGCTAGACTCCTTGCAAAGATCATTGTTTAGCATATCATCTTGATTCATATCAAAAATTTCCTGACTCAAACAATCAATGATATCTAAACCATAAACAGGGGACATGTCATGGGGATATTTCATAGCATCATAAACATTAAATTTTATTACTTCCCCTTCAAATTCCATGGTCAATGTACCATCATGCACATCTATCTTAGTTTTGGTTATGCTCAAGAAAGGTCGTCCAAGTAGGATGTCTGAAGTAGTGTTGCTATTGTCTTCCTTCTTATCAATCACATAGAAATCTGCTAGAAAGACAAGTTGATCTACTTGCACTAGAACATCTTCTAGAACTCCTTTTGGATATACTACAGATCTGTCAGCCAATTGAATTACCACTCTAGTATCTTTCAGTGCACCTGCATTCAAAGAATTATAAATAGAAAGAGGCATAACATTAATTGATGCACCTAAGTCACACATAGCCTTTTTGATGCCCACATTGCCAATTTTACAAGAAACAGCAAACATCCCTTTATCTTTGCATTTGGATGGGAGTTCTCTCTTTATGAAAGCTGTCACAACTTCTCCTACACTTACCTTTTCTTTCTCAGCAAGATTTTTTCGGTTAGTGCACAATTCTTTCAGGAATTTTGCATACCTGAAAATTTATTTCACAGCATCAAGCAACGGTATGTTGATCTCCACTTTCCTAAAGGTTTCAAGGATCTTTTTTTCTTCTTTTTCTTTTTGTGATTTTTCAAACCTTTTTGGAAAGGGAGGTGGAATCTTGAAACTTACTTGCCGATTTGTATTCTGCTGGTGTACTGGTGTTGTTGGCTCAGTCTGTTTGGATAGACAATTTTCTGGCTGTTTTTCTTCAGTGGCTTGTGTTTGTACTTGTGAACTTCCATCATCAGCCTTGACATCTTGAAGCTCTTTCCCACTTCCTAACATGATAGCACTTACATTTTGTCTAGGATTAGTCTCAGTTTGGGAAGGTAACTTACCTTGGGATTCAAGCTTGCTCACTGATAGAACATATTTTAGTCCATTTTCTCTTGATATTATTGATGATTATTTACATGATTTCTGCTTAATTTAGTGCTCTTGGTATTGTTTTGCAGAAAATAGTGAAAAAGGACACTTTGGAGAAAATCCCCCTAAAACTGCCTTATTTGGAGCAAAAGGGAGCAAGCCTGCCAAGTTGAAATCAAGTCAAGCTAAATAAGGAAAGTTCTAAATAAGAAAAGTGGAAAACATGGAAAGAACATTCAGCCAAGGCAATTTGAAATTCAAATTTCAAATCTCCAAGTAGCCTTTTCCTTATTCAAAAAGCCATATCTCAAGCTGCCTTATATGAAGAGCCAAATAAGGAAAGTATTTTGAAATTCAAATATCCAAGATTCATATTCAGATTTTGGATTTCAAGATCCAGCTTACTAAGGAAGCCAAATCTAAAGATCACATGTTTTCCACTTCATGTCTTGCACATTCAAAACTCAAGATTGCAAAAGGAGGTTCCACCTTCCTTAATTATGAATGGGCGGCAAAGGGAAGTGAAGAGGCAACTTGGGTAACAACTTGAACACACTTGGGCAGTATCTTGAAGACCTTGGGCAGCAATTAAAAGAACAAAGAGCCCATCCCTTGCAATTTGATACATTCTCCACGTTTTTGCCTTCACACATGTACATAGAAGGCACATATTGGACCAAGGGCACTTTGGGCAGCCTCTAAAAGATGCATAGACACCCAAGAAACCCTAGGCAGCCTCTCAAGATATATTTAAAGGTCTTATGAAGACAAGAAGAGGCAGATTGGACATCACCAAGGTTCGGCCAAGCAAGGGCAGCTGCGCTCCCTTCTCCTCCTTCTCCTCCACCGCCGGTTCCTCCTCCTTACTCTCTTCTTCTATTTTCTATTTTGGTTCAGCCATGAGTGGCTGAAACCCTTAATTCTAGTTGAGGATTGGTTGAAACTAAGGTTGTTTTACGGATTGTGAGAAAAGGGTGGGTACTGGGGTGGCTGAACAAATCCCGAGGCCTGAGTGCCTCCCTGGGACTCTCCCATGCCCTCTTCAGACATACTTACTCCAAGGCCGCCATCCCTCCTCTGATCCACATCCATATCATCCCCCACATCCTCTGACATTCCTCCCTGAACTGTTCCCCTTACTGATCTGCTTCTGTTCATATCGAAAGACCTTCTAGGGTCTCTCACTGCTCTTTCCCTGCTAGACCTGCTAGACATTGCCCTTGGCAATGCAGGGGGACGGGCACTCATGCCCTCATCCTCCAGTGGTACTCCAGTCAATCGTGCAGATCGATGAGTTCCTCTCATCCTGTTTACTGAAAAACAGCACACATCACATAAACATTAGCATCAAATGGTTCATGTGCAAACACATGAACCCGCATCACATACATCACATACATAGCATATCATTAATGCACATACATATAATCATGGCATTTCACATCATCATTCAAGACAGGACTCTACATCCTATCCTAGTGGACATGATTTTCCTATTGTGCTTGACCTTCTAGAACATCTATGAGCCCGACACTCTAGGTCCGACCATATGAACCTAGGGCTCTGATACCAATCTGTAACGACCCGAAAATCCGGACCGCTACCGGCGCTAGGATCCAGATCGGCTTAAGGCCGCCGGGACCCGTAGCAAGCCAAACATTCAACCTGTATACCTGTTTAATCCCATACATGATCAACAATTACATAAAAATTTAAAACTTTCTCATTTATTCATTCATTCATTCTTTCATTCTTTCATTCACCAAGCTTAACCTGTGCATGCACAAATCATAACATAAAGCCTCACACTGGAGTCCTCATCAAATACTCCAATGGGGTAACATAACATACATTAAGCTTGGTTTAATTTAATCATCATTAAACATTTAAGATCATGTACCACAAAGGGATTAACAATCAT
Organism: Manihot esculenta; assembly: GCF_001659605.2. Lineage (NCBI taxonomy): Eukaryota > Viridiplantae > Streptophyta > Magnoliopsida > Malpighiales > Euphorbiaceae > Manihot > Manihot esculenta. The sequence continues at coordinate 16,863,760 of NC_035176.2, read as the reverse complement.
ACTATGGTCAAGCACAACTCTAAACTTCCATAAGCATTATTACATTACATTTCTATACTATACTTTTACATTACATCATATTCATGTCCACAACTAGCTATTACAATAATATAACTCTACTCCTGCTGACCTCCTGGTCTACCCTGTACCTGCAAACCTGGGGGTTAAGGGAGAGAGGTGAGCTATAAAGCCCAGTGAGCAGAATAATAACATATTCAATTTAAATTTCATGCTTTCATGAAATGCAACACAGCACAAACAAATCACATCAAGGATGGACTTGTCACCAATAGTCCTCTACATAGTCCAATGTGCCAGGGGCGTAGAATGGTCCTCACTGGTCTTTCTCTTAACATAACATTACATAACATAACATAACATAACATAACATTCCATAGTGCCAGGGGCGTAGAATGGGCCTCACTGGTCTTCTGTACCGTATCATCATCATAACATATTATACGAGGACTAAAGGATCATTCAACATCCATCCACATCATCATCAAGTTATGCAATGCAACATATTCGTGAATTCTAATGCATACAACCTAGTATATCTCATGGTATACGTGATGCATGTATCATGCTCAAAATTTACTTATTTGCTTTGAAACATAAAGAGTTATTCCACTCACCTCTGGCTGAAGCTCTAATGACTCTGAAGCAGCTATCTCATTGCTGAGGTCCTCGGTTCCTCGGGTCCGAACCTACACAGGTGGACTCAAATGAGGGACCAAACATCCATGAACATGACTCTAAAATACTCCCCAAAACCCCCCTAAAACACCTTAAAACAATCATATAAATCATGCAAAGGAGGGCTGAACAGGGCACTTTCGGTGGCAGGTTAGGCGGCCGAAAGGCCCTCTAGAGCCGAAAGTCATGCACCTTCGGCGGCGCTTTCGGCGGCCGAAGGTTCCCTCCAGAGACGAAACTCATGCATGTTCGGCGGCACCTTCGGCGGCCGAAACTCCCTTTCAGAGCCGAAAGTCCTCTTTCGGGGGCAGGGTTCGGCAACCGATACATGCCACCATAGGCAGGTTCGGCGGCCGAAAGAACCTTCGGCTGCCGAACCTAAGTTCTTCCCAAAGGGCAAAAACTCAGCTCCAACATGCACAAAAGTCTCCCAACTCATTCACACATGCATTTTCCTAGTCTACAACATGCAAACTCAAGCCAACAAGCACATAGGGGTCTCAAACTAACTTAAACCCCAACCAAAACACATCAAACATGCATATTCAACATACATTGTTCATAACCACACATTTAACCAAAAACTCATCATAAACCTACACATGCATTTCTACCCCAAGAAACTTCATAAAACTTGCTTAAAATATGAAATGAACTATGGATCTACTCTTACCTCTTGAAGAACGAGAGGGAAGACGACCCTAGCTTGGAGATGGGGAGAAACCAACTCTTTAGTCTCCAAGCTTCAAAACTTGCTCTTTTACTCAAATATCTTCAAATCAACATAAAGCTTGTTAAAACGTGAAAGATCGGAGGAAAAACATCAAAAACAAACTATGAGAGAGCAAGAACTCACCGTGGCCGAAAATGGGGAGAAAACTCGCCCGTTTCGGCCATGGAGCTCTTATATAGGGACTGCCAGACCACCTTTCGGCAGCCTAAAGTGCCTCCAAAAATCATGTAAGTTCGGCGGCCGAACTTGAGATTCGGCGGCCGAACCTTTGAAACTTTCGGAAGCCTAACTTGCCCCCCTAAACCATCCAATGTTCGGCGGCCGAACCTGGAAATGTCTCCTTGGCCCTTTTCATTCAAAATTCAATTCCTTTCTTGCTTAAAACCATAAAATACATTAAAACATTTTATGAAAACATGGTTTTACCCTTCTAGAGGTTTTCGACATCCGAGATTCCACTGGACGGTAGGAATTCCGATACCGGAGTCTAGCCGGGTATTACATTCTTCCCCCCTTAAGAACATTCGTCCCCGAATGTTCACCAAACAAACATAGCATGACATAAAAACATAAACACACAACAAAGCACATAAGACTCACCTTAGAAGAGATGAGGATATTGCTGGAGCATGGACTCCCATTGTAACTATCCGAAAATCGGACCGCTACCGGCGCTAGGATCCAGGTCGGCTTAAGGCCGCCGGGACCCGTAGCAAGCCTAACATACATCCTATAAACCTGCTGTAACGCCCCGGAAATCCGGACCGCTACCGGCGCTAGGATTCAGGTCGGCTTAAGGCCGCCGGAACCCGTAGCAAGCCTACATACATCCTGTTTACCTGTTTAATCCCATACATGATCAACAAACATACATAAGAATTAAAAACTTTTCTTTTTCTTCATTCACCAAACTCAACCTGTGCATACACTATATTCATCATATACATAAACATTAATCCCTCTGTGGGATTTCATCAAAGCCTCAATGGGCAATATATATCCTGTGTTGAGTTGGTTCACATATACATCATAAAATAAGATCATGTACATACCAAGGGATTAACATATACTATGGTCAAGCACAACTCTATCCTCAATAACATAATTACATAAACATAACTGTTCAAAACTTTACATTACATTCTTATCATTTGTCATGTCCACATACTCTAGCTATTACATACATATGACTTTTCTCTTCTTTTCTTCTCTATCAAACCCGTACCTGCAAACCTGGGGTTAGGGGAGAGGGGTGAGCTAAAAGCCCAGTGAGCAGAAACTAAAAACATTATATTAAAATTCATGCTTTCATGGAATGCATCATATCACAAACAATTCACATCAAGGGTGAACCTGTCACCAATTAGTCCCAACATAGTCTCGTGCCAGGCCGTAGCATGGGGTCCTGGTCTTCCTGTCATAACATACATAAAGTCTCGTGCCAGGCCGTAGCATGGGGTCCTGGTCTTCCTGTCATAACATATATAAAGCCTCGTGCCAGGCCGTAGCATGGGGTCCTGGTCTTCCTGTCATACATACATAAAGTCTCGTGCCAGGCCGTAGCATGGGGTCCTGGTCTTCCTGTTATATCATATATTAAGTCTCGTGGACTAATTGGATCATACAGCATTCACCCACAACCACAAAATAAAATGCAATGCGACATATTCGTGAACTAATGCAATCAGCCTATTACATGTCATCATGATGCATGAAACATGCTCAAAACATTTAATTGCTTGATTTAAAACATTAAGCTTGTTTCCACTCACCTCTGGCTAGCTCTGTCCAGACACTGAAGCAGCTCACTCACTGCTGGGGTCCTCGGTTCCTCGGGTCCGAACCTACACAGGTGGACTCCAATGAGGGACCAAACATATACAAACACAACTCTAATATATCCCCCAAAAACCCCCTAAAACATCATGAAAACATCACATAAAATATGCATGAAATGGCTGAACAGGGCACCTTCGGCGGCCGAAAGCCCCAGACAGAGACGAAACTCAGCTAGGTTCGGCGGCACCTTCGGCGGCCGAAAGTGCCAGACAGAGACGAAAGTCTCTTTTCGGGGGCACCTTCGGCAGCCGAAAGCTGCCTCCACAAGGGGGGTTCGGCGGCCGAAACTCCCTTCGGCTGCCGAACCTGGTTTCTGCCAAGCGGCAGAAACTTGGTTCGAATGAACCTCCTGCCTCCCAAAACCATAAATCATGCATATTTCTCAACTAAAACACACATACAAGTTCCTAGGGGCCTCAAACATGCATATACCCCATCTACAACACTTCATTCACACATAAACAAGCTACATTGCTCAAAAATCACAACTTAAACCCATAAACCTACACATGAACTAAACATGCCTTTAATCCCCAAAGATCTTCATAAAACTTGTGTCAAGCATAAAAAGAGTTCAAGATCGACCCTTACCTCTTGAAGATCGAGAGTAGAGGCGATCTAACTTGGAGTTGGAAGAGATTTAGCTCCTTGGGTCTCCAAGCTCAAAACTTGCTCAAAACTCGATTCAAAAGCTTAAAAACTTCAAAGCAAGATGAAAACTTGTTAAAACCATGAAAGATCTAGAGGAAACACTCAAGATCGAGGGAGGAACGGTGGAGACTCACCTTGGCCGACAATGGGAGAGAAAAAGCTCGCCCGTGCGGACCAAGGGGACCCTTTTATAGTGGCTGGCCAGGCCACGTTCGGGGGCCGAATGTGCCTCCGCATCCATGCAATGTTCGGCGGCCGAACATAAGGTTCGGCGGCCGAACCTGCACTTCCCTCACTTAGACTTTCGGGGGCCTAACGTGCCTCCCAAAGTCCATGCATGTTCGGCGGCCGAAAGTGAGTTTCGGCGGCCGAACCTGGGTTTTTCCTTAAAGAATTTTCATGCAAAAACTTATTTAAAATCATACTTAAAACATTAAAATACATGAAAACATTTTATAAAAACATGCTTTTACCCTTCTAGAGGTTTCCGACACCCAAATTCCACCGGACGGTAGGAATTCCGAGACCGGAGTCTAGCCGGGTATTACATTCTCCCCCCCTTAAGAACATTCGTCCCCGAATGTTCCTCAACTAGTACATGCATAGCGAAACAAACATAACATACACACATATAGCACATGGAACACATCTCAACTAACCTCAGAAGAGGTGGGGGTACTGCTGGAGCATGGACTCCCGGGTCTCCCAAGTGCATTCTTCCAAATTGTGGTGGTTCCAAAGGACTTTCACCATCGGGATTTCCTTGTTCCTCAACTTTCTGATCTGAGTGTCAAGAATCCGCACTGGCTGTTCAACATAAGTGAGATCCTCTTGGATCTCCACATCAGGCTCGCTAAGAACCTTGCCCGGATCTGACACGAACTTCCTCAACATGGAAACATGGAAAACCAGATGGATTCTCTCCATAGAAGCAGGCAAGTCCAGCTTGTACGATACATTCCCAATCCTTTGCAGGACTTCAAAGGGTCCAATGTACCGCGGAGCTAGCTTACCCTTCTTACCAAATCGAACCACCCCTTTCATCGGAGACACCTTGAGCAATACTAGATCCCCCTCCTGAAACTCTACCTGTTTCCTGCGGATGTCTGCATAACTTTTCTGCCTGCTGGTGGCAGTCTTTATCCTTTCTCTGATAATGGGCACCACCCTGCTGGTGATCTCAACAAGCTCAGGCCCTGCTAAGGACCTCTCTCCAACCTCTTCCCAGCAAACGGGTGACCTGCACTTCCTCCCATACAAAGCTTCATATGGAGCCATCCCTATGCTAGCATGATAGCTGTTATTGTAGGCAAACTCCACCAAAGGTAGATGTTGCTTCCAAGAACCGCCAAAATCTAGCACACACATTCTGAGCATATCTTCTATGGTCTGGATGGTCCTCTCTGACTGTCCGTCTGTCTGTGGATGGAAGGCAGTGCTAAAATCCAACCTAGTACCCATAGCACTCTGCAGACTCCGCCAAAACCTGGAGGTAAACTGGGGCCCTCTATCTGACACTATAGATACCGGAACCCCATGTAGTCTGACAATCTCCTCAACATACACCTGCGCTAACTTATCCACAGAGTAGTTGCTCCTAACTGGAATGAAGTGAGCAGATTTGGTGAGTCTGTCCACAATCACCCATATGGAGTCTAGTCTGTTGGATGTTGCCGGTAACCCCACTACAAAGTCCATAGCTATGTTCTCCCATTTCCATTCTGGAATAGGTAGCGGGTTAAGCATTCCAGCCGGCTTCTGATGTTCCAGCTTCACCCTCTGACATATTTCGCAGGCTGACACGAATTGTGCCACTTCCCTCTTCATAGATGGCCACCAATAAACCTTCTTTAGATCTTGATACATCTTGGTGGATCCAGGGTGAATGCTGTATCTTGCATTATGAGCCTCTCTCAT